>NW_019212246.1:0-28572 GCF_002443255.2 Varroa destructor | reverse complement strand
AAATTCAGTAAAATATATACCTATTTATTGTAAAAAATAAAGAAAAAAAACCTTGGTGATGCTTTGAAACAGAATCAATAAATTCGTCGATTCTATCGATCGCTACTTGTTCTACTTAAAATCGGCCGAAAATCACCTCGATTAACGTACGTCTTTCAGATGTCGTCTGACAGCTAAATCCCAGGGACAAAGTCAATTAGCTACGTTAGGCTGGATATAATAAATTTGGTAAATCGAATTATTAGGAAGAAAAAGGCGTGAAGCGAAGCTCGTGGGTCAGCTTACCCAGATTTCAAATTACCCAACGTCTCGTAAAAGTCGTTGCTTGTGATTTAAAACATAATTTGAATACGCTCATACATTTATCGAACGTTCAATAAGGTATCTGCTTTATATTCACGCGTCTATTCAGTCAGTCAGCTCTGCCTCTATTGATTATTATATCCTCAGATAACGGTATTCTTCGACACATTGTGACATACATCAGCGCACACATTGCCAGAACGAATTGTTGACTGCCCATTTAGTCTGCTTTCTTTCTGGCCGATGAGTTCTCAATCTCTTTGTGTTCACGGGGCAAAGGTAACGTCGACAAGGCAATGAACCGACTGGCTCTACAAAGGCGAACGATTGTGCTTCATTTCGACACGACTTTTTGCTCGTGCACTCCCTGCTCTAGCGACGTGGTAGGTATACTTCTACCAGCAGTATGGACCGAGTAGCAAACATCTACATCGAGTATGTGACTATATGTTTGCCATGTCTATAGAAGCTCATCTCATAGAGCGCCTACAGTGCGTCCTCTGGAAGCCGTCCTAAGCCTTCGCCAGTCCCTGCTGTTATCCGTCTGATAATGTAACGAAAACAGCACGACTAGCAACTGTGGTGGCTTTAGGATAAGTTGTAGCAATCCGACTACCAGGACCAGCGATCTCAATCTAGTTAAGTGGATGTCTAGAGTACGGAAGTGTGTTTAGACGTTGTAAAGTCGGCCTACGAACTCTCCCTGCAGACGCTCATTCATTATATTATGGATATCTGCGTGTAGTTTCAAAGCGCGAAAGTGGCGACCTCTCGCCACGAATCAGTAAACGGCCCAATACAATGAGAGGCCAGTCATCTCATTGCCGAACCGTCGTAGGCATTCCAGATCGTAGACCGTAAAGACTAGCCGTCTAATGCTCGAAGATCGGCTCCGTCCCGACTCCTGACAGCCAGAGAGTTGTCAGTTGCTGTCTCCGACGACTAACGTATCGGCAGCGACAAAAGAATAAAACTCCATCTACGTATATGTTGCAGACGACACCCTTCTCTAGCCAGACTGTGTTTGGGCTATTTAAAAGAACAGAGGGAAGAAAGATAGTAAAAAGAAGGGGCTATAGTAGTAAAACAGGATCAGAGTGAGCAAAGGCATAAAACTCCAAAGTACCAGTAGCTGCCAGGCAGTAGTCGTCGATGGAGAAAGATTGCGCCTCGAACAGAGAACGGTCGAGCCACCGAATAGCGCCGAGACCAAATGGACCTAGAGGAGTAAAAGACAAAAAACCCAAGCGTTTGAAAGCTTCAAATCGCTCTATTTAGGCTCAATTTTTGTAATCCGCATTGGCGTGAACCACGAGCTGGTGTCGACATCGAGCGAAATAGTACCAGGAGCAGACATGAGCCAATGAGTGGGTGTTCTGCTTCTCCGTTGTCGTTGTGGGCGAGTATATAGGGATAGTGCGCCTGACATTTACAGTACATTTCGCTCGATTGCGTCGACTGGCGAACGGTGATTCCTCTACTAGTATAGCGCAACGTTTATATCTTCCCACAATTCCAACCTCCAGCAGCCCCCTTGTTTCCTCAATTCTCATACTGCTTAACGGTATAAAAAAGAAAACAGATCGATAGCAGAAAGAATAAAAGAAAAAAGAGTCGTCTGATCGGCTGTGTGAATGGCATTGTTCTAACGGGTTGCTCGCCACCCTCGGCTGACCACGGTAACGCGCGGAATCCGCCTCGAAGAATGAAACCAGTCGATGATTGTGGGAAAGGACAGTTGTGTTTTCATTCTTTGGGAAATAGATGGTTTTAACAATCGTTATCTACTATGGCACGATGCAAAACAGCGCATCTGCGCAACCAATTGTTGGGGGACGCTTTACCTGCGTTCAATGGTTATCCACGTACGCTGTTCCACTGTCCATCGCCGCATCCGTCTATTTTCGTCTCAGAAGAGCAATCCAAAATTACTTCCTACGACTTCTCCTTCCCCAATAACGAACTGACTTCGCCTTTGGCAAGCTATCAGGGCGTTCGGTAGGCCGATAGTCTGTAGGAACAGGTCTTGTACGAAAATGCTGCATCAGTAATACTCAGAAGAAATACCACTGAATACAGAAGAAATACAGAAGAAACAGCACTAGAAAGTTACACGAAAACGAATCTATGTTTTGATATAAAAAGTTACGGCGCTATCTAAGACGTTACTAAGGAAATGTCTAAGAGATAAAAATATGTAGAGAAATGTCCCAATGTAGGAGCGAACTGTCTACACAATGAGCCAACACTAACCGATTGTAATAAGAACGATCAAGTCCATTTGTGTGTGGTCGTGGTTAGGTGAAGCCAACTCAACGTCCTGAACTTATCCGACCGAATCGACCATGCACAGACCTTACGAATTTCTTTCGGCAAAATGTGTATGTATGTGTCAAAATGAAGGTTGTTGAATGCCTTATATTTCAAACTTAGCGAGATCTCAGGCAAAATAGACCGGCCAATCAAAACATGTCCACTATAACTATAAGCAAAGACCTTTTAATCTTCAAAACATGCAATCTGGAAGAACAGGACTACTATTTATCAGCGCCTCTGTTGCTGTTCGGTTTCCTATTGCAAAATCGAAGTGTGTCTACACTCAAATTTGTAGATAATTTAACTTCATTCCCATCGGTTAGTAGGCTAGTTAGAGAGGAGACCGGCCCACCAAGACCCATATTATGCACAGTCTTTCTAAATCAAAAATGTTTCTAGAGTCAAAAGAACGGGGAGCAACAGGGTAATGTAGCTATTACGCCACGATGAGGGCGAGGAAATCATGGGTAGGGGCGGTTATGTGGATTGTGGGGCGGCCCGAAGGGAAATGGAACATGAACGCAGAGATTCGAAAATAGAATTTGGTATTTTCTTATCAAGTCCTATTTCTGGCAGAATGAGATATGCTACAAGCCCGGTAGAGTGGGTTTGCTGACATATTATCTACCTCCTCGATATCGGTCGATTTCCTGGATCAGAACTATTCACTACAAGTTAGACCATTTGCATACCTGCTGTTCCAGCGTCATTTCAATGGCTACCTATTCGTTAATTTGTCCGTCTATACCATATTCGGATGTTCTACTAAATTCAGTTTCCTGCTTGTTAGTAATATTGATCCTATTCGCCAATGATGAGAACAACTATGTACACATTTTTTTTATTGAAGACAGGCGTCGCTTTAACCGAAGCCATGATGAAAACACGCATATAAACTGTAAATCATATGCATTGGTAAATTCGGTGCGAATCTGTAGTGCTTTATACCGCATCATTGAGCAATGCTAGTTATCATAATGAATGTTCGAGGCAACTTTCTGTATATATATTCTCATACTTGCGAACCTAAACAGTACGAAACCTCGCGGCCTCGCCGAAATCGAATCTTTTATGTGTCTAACACCTTGATTCAACATAAAGAGACTCGAGAGGCAGCCGGCTGCAGGCCATACAAGTCCCTTTCAAAAAGCATCTCCTATTTAAACGCGGCCTTAGAAGCGGGACGCACCGAATCGTGAGTCTTATTTCTCTCAACACGGCCCACTACTCCTTTCAGGCTTTGTAGGTTACAGCTCACGGTTTTCCATGTTCGGCTTGCGTATACTGTATCACTCCCGGTTATTCGTTGCTCAAGTTCGTATTCTTGCTACATTTTTCAAAAGTTGCATTTTGTACGAGGTAAGATGCACCTGGTCTGGTCTGTAGAAAGCAAATCTTAATGGGAAAACGTTGGAAACCTCTTTGCCCACACCTTATGCCTTTTGCGGCACACGTAAGGTTTCTCTGATCGAGAACGTAACATGTAACTTCAGCTATACTAAGCTAGTTTTCCTAGCGGGTAGTTAGAATTCGCGACTGGAAGAGAAACCGAAGACCGATGGTCTAAGCAAAGCTATCGGCTGTCGATCACATCAACGGACTCAGTTATTACCCGCCTATAGGGTGCTGCCCTTTGTAACCATCTCCAACCGCATACGACCGCGTAGATTCGCTGTTCAGGCTATAGCTCGCTTTACAGTGCTATCTATTCCATGCTGATTCTGTTCTCTCTACCGTAAGTCGCGCACACAGTCGTAAGGGTCACAGATGCTAGCTCGATGCAGCTGTTGGTTTTACATCGCGGGCAACTGTTTAGAACAAAAAAGCATGGAACGAAAACCGGGGGTGAACTAAAACAATGTTCCACTGACAGACTATACAGAAAGAACAGACTATAGGGCAATGACGATCGTAAAAAATCCGCAATGGGCGAAGGTACAACGAAGGGACACATCGATAAAGAAGCAAATCGGATGTTAACGTATTCTTTTTCCCTTAATGTTTCTTTGGACGAGCCTAAACGATATAGACGTCACAGATGAAAATGTCTTCTCTATAGTGATATTTTACTGGTAATTTTATTTAAAAAAATGGATAGTCAATAAACCAGATCGCTAAGTTCTAAGAGTTAAGGTGTGCTTATTCATTGTTTTGCTTGTATCTCATGCGTAGCTTGAAAAACGTACGAGAATCAACAGGATTGAAAATGCGTAACAAGTATCAGATTGCTCTGTTTTTTCCTCTGAAATTGGGAAGCATCGTAAAAGGTTAAAGGTGTGTGTTTACCTGTTATCACCACAGAAAAATCAGTCCGTCAGCTATAGATACAACGGGCTCATTTACAGTGCCTTCAATATACAGGAATGATTATATGTTCTTGGTCGACATCCTCCCTCTAATACCGCTATACTAGGGAATGTTCCACGCGCCACTGAAACAAAGTGCGCAAACTAACATACTCATGTTTTACATCGACAGGCCATCTTGCTTCGAACTCGCGCGTTGGCTGGCATCTTTTTTCAGAATACAAAATCTTTTAGCAGCTTCCAGTTCGTTTCACGGCAGGCCCGTCGGTTCATCAGAGACCAGCCATTCTCGTCTGTTCTTTATGTTCTTGTCTAGCACCAGGCTAAGGAATCGTCACCTAATCATTGCTATATTCGGCCAAACTTTGCTTTTGTAGGATCATCGATCATCGAGATTTCGTCTATATTGTTTAGTCAGGGAGAAATAGACACTAGCATATATATATATATTATGTTGCACATGCTGCGTGATGAAACCCGGTTTCTCACTGTATTTCTTAGTACCTCATTTCTGAGCAGACTGGCGAAAGTTCTAGCTCTCTAATATACCAATATGTATCTAACCGAAAGTTGATTGAATACCAGTCTCAGCATCCAAGAGCAAGGCCTTTCTATATATAATAGAAGGCGAGCCGGGACCATCGCTAGTTGAAGTGAAGCCTACGGCTGTCAGCTAGACGGAAAATCAAAAAAAGGGGGTTCGGACATGAATAACGAAGCGAAATGAAGGAGAAATAAAAACGGGAGGCAAAATAGGACACTGTCGTAGTGGTTTTGTTTCCGCCAGCTTTATTTCTCTATTTTTTACAATAAAAACCGTCTCAACGGGACAATTCAGTATGAAAAGAAGCATTTCTTTCTGAATATCCTTTGTAGTCTCGAGAGTGGATAGTGGGGCTTTACTAAAGATGAGAACCAATGAAATCGAACATTGAAAGGGGGGAAAATGGTAGAAACTTTTGAAGCCGTTTATGACACACAAGAGGAGCAGTTGGGTTGCACAGCCATGGCCGAGTCTGCAGAATATTTGAAAGAGGTTTTGGTCAAGTATGTGAATGTTCCGTTTGTATACATAAAAATGTAAACTTTCCTGGGTTCGTATCCATATGCCATTCCTCTACTCTCTACCCGGATGAACCGTAATTTTGCTTACGTACAGGGTGACGTTGGTGTTACACAAAGGCTCATTCTTTGCAATGAACAGTTATCTCGATAGCTGCCGGTTACAGGGGGCCAATGTGGTCGTTCTGTATACTAAACTAAGTATCTCAATGTTCAACTGAGAGCGTCGCCGAAACGCAGCTCCAGCTTTACCCTTAACTGAGGTTAATGATAATACCATACAAATGCAAACTAACGCTTAATCAACACGGCATTGCCACGTTGACTGTGCGTTAGCTTTTTTTCAGGTAAACTTCTACAAATCTGCAGTCAGTTTTTTTGTTTCTGTTTATTTGTGAGCGAAATAGCCTCTTAAGGCAAAAATCAAGCGGATTAAGGATCTACCGTCGACTAGTTTTTCACGATATTCATTCCTCGAATCGTTTCAAGCTGAGCTTCCCTATTTATTCTTAACTATTCTAACTTAAATCCTCCTTAGCACCCCAGATGGTTTACCGATGCATTGACGATTATACAACTAATCAACAATGGCTCGAAGCTCACCATAGGAAAGAGTCCGCACTATCCACACTCAAACCTGGTGCAGTCTCTACGAACACTGAAATGCCCGAAGGTGGTTGTCTCGCGATTGTTGATTAGCATTACTTCCATTGTGGCGGATGGAGAACCAGTGAGGGCAATATATTTCACTTCATCAAGCTCGCTGCTTTAGCAATAAAGGTCTTTCCCTTGACAAGGAGTACCTTACGAGTTTCCGGCTTTTGAGGTGTTAACGGCACAGTTACAAGGGCCAAAGGGTGCGTGCGTTTCCCTTTGTAGCGACGCATTTTCAATTTGTGTGCGTCTGGCATTGTTGAATTCCCCTATCGTAGAGGGAAACACGGTGGAAGCACTGGTAGTCGCTGCAGCTGCGGGAGTAGTTCGAGTTAACCACGAGCCCGATTTGGTAACGCGTCCTGCGCCTCTCTGAAGCCAACGGCGACAGTAGGGAGCGCTCAAGTTCGAGTGGTTTGACTTCGTGGCCGTTGTCGTCTGTTTTTTTGAGAGATCAGATTTGTCTGTAATCATTCACATTCTGTCATCCTCCCCTTTTCTCTGCTCGTTTTCTCTCAGATGCTGTTTAATTATCTGGTCCTTCCTTGTATTATTAGTAGTTTGGTGTCTATTTCTCTTCAAGTAGGCCTCGTTCGATTAAATACGCCCAAATCGACAACGGGTCCGTTCTGGGGAACTCTACAAAGCGCGCGCGGCGAAAAGTACCGGCGAACTTGCCCAGTGGCTCAGTAGAAATCAGCTTCATCTCAGAGGGAAAGAGCAAAAAATATTAGAAGTGCCTTTGACCGGATCTGAATTGTGCTCTCATGGCTCAGGTCCCTTCCGACAGCGATTAACAACGCACGAACCGAACAGATTTGCCCCAGTTTTGGGGCGACAGAAGAGTTACACTGTCCCTGTAAAGAGTAATGAAGAGAACAGCCGAACGAACAATAGAGGTCGGCTGCGCAGATAACTTACGTCCGATCTCCGAAATGAACGACACTTTACGACTGACGCAGAACTGCCAATTGCCTGAATTGATCCAGCTAATTGCTCATTTGCCTGGCCGCTGCTGTTGGGGGGTGAGAACAGTATCAATCTCCTTCTTTTAAACCCAGCAGCGGTAACAAACAGGGGGTAGCCAGAACAACTATGCGCATACAGAAAAGCCTGTATCTATGTAGAAATAGGAGGGAGTAGTGGGTGTCGCTTGGACATCGATCATGTAAATGTTGCACCAACTTGAACAAAGGCTGAAATAATGTGCAAGTATAAGACAAAAATTGTCAAAAACGATTTTTATAATTTTATCTTATTCTTCTTCGTTGGTACATATAATTATTATAAATAAAATGCCTCCATGAGGTCGCAGTCGCTCTTCGACTTAAGCACTGCAAACCTTATTAACCAATTTTATATACATATATAAACATTCCAACTTATATCGGCGGATCTGGTACTTTCCTAACGGAATCGACATATGCACCCGAATGGACAGCTGTTAACGACCAAAATGGAGATGGTTAAACGAGCTTTGGCTACAGTCTCACCGGAGACAGAGTTTTTATGAGGCAAATTTCGGCATCAACAGCCTTAGCGAAAGACGTCATCAGGTTAACGACCTCATTATAACAATGGTAAGATCAGAGCAGTTAGGTTCAAGGGGCCGTTTGTTATACAGAATAGATAACATTTCAGGCCTATGGCGTCAAAAGGAGGACGCAACGGCCTCGCAAGTGTGCCTTTGCTTAATAGACTCATCTTCCTTTAGTAGAAACCCCTTACCAGGAACAGATTCTGTTCAGCGGGTCTTATCGACTGAATATGCCCAGGATCGCTGCAACTGCTGCGATTGTCGGTTATTGCTGGTTGTTATGTTCTAGATCTAAAAAGTGCTTCAGTATAGGTCTGTCTGCCTGCCTGCCTGCCTGTCTGTCTGTTATTGTTTATGTAGGTCGTTGTGTATATATATGTATATAAGCCTGTAGATATGTCAAATTGTAGATGTATCATTCGTCCATTATAGCGTCATTTGGGCGATCGGAGCGGCCGCCGCCGACGACTGGTACGATACGATATAAATTATAACGGGCTATTGGTTTCAGTTTCTAATCAGCTATTCTGCCCTATCAGTGACATATCATTTGGTAAGGTGATGATAATAAATATTTTAAATACTGAACTGTATCATGGTATTAGATAATCTACCAACTATTTACCAACAGTATTTCAGCTGTCTTTGAAATGGCCGTCTTCTTGTCTGTCGTATTCTGCAAACGTCATCATCAACGTCTAAACAACATAAGCTCATTTCGTTCCCGAACAACCCGCTGGTCCGTAAAACTTGACGCATACTTCGAGAGATCCAGTGACCACAACGGCCTGAAAGAAGCGTAGTAGTCCCAATGAAGTTTTTGTAATCCTTTAGAGCGGGACTAACTTCGAAGTAACCCATTGGTTCCGAGAAATACGACCCAACTTGAATAGCCCTTCTCCAGTGTTTACTAAGCCGCTTCTATATGGCCCAGCCTGTATACCACGCAGCAGACCATGACTGGGACCGTTTGCCGAAAAGTTGTTTCGAGACTTCCGCTTAAAGGCACCGTCTGCTGATATGATCAGGCTGGTGCAAGCTAAACGATGATGCGCGCAGAATTAAACCAAGCCATCTAGCTCTTCCCTGTTGAAGTCATAGAGAACCAGTCACTCTCTTTGTAGCTATTTGAATAGTGACCTCATAGTCGTTCCAACATGTATTAGTAAGTAATCTAAGATCCCATGATTGTCGAAATGTTCTGATAAAATGTTCTTGCTGAGATTTGCGAGTGACTGAGATCCAGGAAATCTTTAGAAATTAAGTGATATCGATGCGGCTTTAGTTTCGCCAGTGTACTCATGCTATGTTAAAAGCTAATTAATACCCAAAATCTGCATCTAATACTTCTTGAACTTTCGTGATGATGTATAATACATTATTGCTGTTAATATGTAATATATTATCATAAGATTGTCGACCCGATAAGCTAGGTAGTTAAAATATCTTCGAGACACAAGCTTACTTCTATAGCGTATATATATATATATATATATAGGGATACAGTTTTAACTCACATGATCACAAAATTATATTTCTGTTTTACAAATAATATGAGCTTGCATATTCAGATACACTGCGTTATATTTATGCCTCGGTGATGGTACACGAACCAGCAATAAACCTTTTTCTCTCTCGATTCAGTTTGGACGTCCATGCCACCCCGTATCGACCTTCATCCATTGCCAGTATATATTCCCATGCCACAGGCTATCGTGAAACCTAGGACGCGCTTTCGCGAAGCACATTATAGAGTATGGCTATAAAAAACGGGTAAACCAAACCCTGCTGTCTAGCGATGGCCCGGTGATTGCCCCGAAAGTGTTTTCATAAACAGCGTACCTGCGGCCTCTGTTGACGTAGAAGAAGGTTCGCCGAAGCCTTCCTTGCAGTTGTTGCCATATAGGAGCTCTTGTATCTTAGGGTTACGTTACTGTTTAGGTTAGAACCCGGGCATCGACAGACGGTTTGTTTCGTGATGGTTGGGAGCCAGCCAGATAGTCTGTCTGATGGAATGCTCAATGGCGACACCGGACGTAAAATTCGAAACATAGAGAGCTCCTGTCATGTCGGCTCATATTATCTATAAGCGGTCTAAGGACTCCCTTTATGATGAGCATGTGACGGTGGTCCATGCTGAACGCCTGTTTGCGACATTTCAAAGGGCCCGTACAAATGACCTTTTCTACCAAATTACTGTTGTAGGCAGTAATAACAGCGCGAATCCAGTTACGCTGGACTGATCTAATTCATTTTTAGGAAATCGGCGTTTGCAGGCGGTCGAAAGTTCATGATCAGTAGAGACTCGCTCATACAATGGGTCATTATTCACGGGTTTGTGTATCGGCGAGAGCATTTGTTTCATGTGTGATATAATCGTGCAGATATTGACGATCTCCAACAATCAATCTAGGATGGTTGTGTCTTTAGCTCTATGATGCAATCGCGAAGTTGATTACGTGGTTGAGTGGCTTACAAGCACGGATAATTCTGGACGAGTTATTGTCCTGTATCAGAAGTTGTGTACATGTAAACAAATGGGCTTCGGTCACAGTGTGGGATCGGCGTCCCTGTCGGTGTGCAGGTAGGCAAAATCTAGTAGAGAACGATGGGATGTTGTGTTCCAGCAAACGAAATAGCTGAGATAAGATGTTTATCTTTATGGGCGCAATGACGTAGCCAGGATTCTCGGCAGTACATTTCAGTACCCACAGCGTACGATAAATGGTGTCGTTATTTTTTTCAGTCAAGTGGTCTTATAAAACATGTAGAGGTCCTGACATCGATCACGTTAATGTTGCTCCTAGGGTAGGTATTTAAAAACAGACACGGGTACAGACTTCGATCTAGAGGTTCATGAAGGTGTAGAACCTAATATATTCGTACATAGTATAATCAATTGGCGTATTGTTAATTTTTATGTGAGTTTCTCGCATTTCTATTGAAACGGTACTATTATGAAAATACTTTGAAAAACTGGATTGGGGCAGGCTATATCAGCATGGTGCTATATATTGCAATAGTTTAGAACAGTCAAAGAACTTTTGTCTCATCTCTTGATTAGCATATTTGTCCTCCACGTCCGTACCGTATATTCTCATACGTAATACACCTAGGAGAAAGTCGTAGTTCAACGCGCCCTGTAGAAAATTAGCAGAAAAAAAAATAGATGTAGCTAAACGAATACGGTAACATTATAATGAGAGCTGTAAGAGGCTGTGTTGAGCAGTTTTCCTATGGAAGCCGCGCCGTTGCGACTGTTTTTGTCTTTTTTTTTTTTATTCCTCAGTAAGTTTTAGTGACATTGACGTCAAGTTTAAACTTTCAATCTCAATCATTTCCCAGATATATATTTAGGTGCGATTCCGATAGGGCTTGCAAAGATGCAAGATTCTAGTAAAAGCTTTCCCCGTTCACTAACTAACTTTCGTCTCATAAAACGATAAGTAAATATTATAACGATCAACAAATGGAGCCCTTCCTGTAAAATACGTAACGCGATTTGGTCGTTATTTTCCATACACATGGGTTGTGGCTAGCCTCCGTTGGCTTTTCCTGACCTAATAGATTGTTGCATCTGCGTGATACAGGAACTGCATCTGACGCTAGGCATCGCCTGATAAGGTCATTACTCAGGGACAGTTAGCATCTTGTGTATATGCCTTTTGTAAGCATCAACTAAAAGCAATATCTTAAAAGTAGTCAAACCCCTTGTCCTAGAAGGCTCTGTAAATACTATTCAACGCAAATGGCGAATTGAAGTTCGAGGTAAGAAGTTTAAATTGCCTACATCTTATAGTTCCTCATGTCAGTCGCAAGTCTTTAGGTGGACAACAGCGGAAACTAGTGTTTGCCTTTTCAGATACTTCAGAACAGACAGACAGGTCGCAACCAGTTTTGATGATGACTGTGTCAACTAAAATCGTTAGACAAGCTGCTAAACACAGGGAAAACTAATAAACGTTATGACTTTAAACACGTTCAAGGTAGAAGAGTGCAGTCTTTGATGAGCAGGTCGCAAGTCTGGAGACGATCTAAACAAACGCGGCCGACTACAATAATCGCCGTTCCATTTACGTCGGCGTCGTTCGAGCACAAATGTCTGACCATAATTTGATAAGGACCGGGCCAGTTGGTACTTTTCACCTTCCGCATCAGATGCACTGCCAATGCGATTTCGGCAGCAGTGACTAACATGACTTCTGACACGATGATCCGCCTACGCGACCAATTCTGACACTGCGCGAAGATCGGTGATTCTATCGATGCTGCTTCTTAGTCATGTTGAAACTACGAGGTACTTTCGTGAATTGTCCTAATCAACTTCAGGTAGCCTTATGTCCACCTTTCAGCCATAGAGCCTGCTTTCGGCCATCATCGGTGCAAATGCACGCGACTGGGTCACTGAGCAAAATAGTGTACCATTAAAAGCGTACCCAACTACGAAACCAAGCAAGATCCTGTCACCATGAAAGCTGATTTGTAACTCGAATTGAATTGAAAATGACCGTAGAAGTGATTCCAGGTGAGTAACCTGGCTTAAGTAAATAACGGGAGTAATAGGCCAGACGCTTTTAGCTAGTCGCCTACCTTCGAGATTATATAAATTTTAACCTATATGATTTAGTGAATCTAGTACTAGACGATATGCGACTTCGGTTATCGAGAATCCATTTGTATAGAGTGACATTTCCTAAGTAAATGCACCAGACGTTTATTACGACGGGTCTTTCACAACATTACCCCCTTCTAGGTGTAGTTACTGAAGTGAAAATGTATGAGACTGACTCCGTACGCTTCAACTTAAGTCTGCTGGCTTATATCTCTGCATAGGGATATTGTTGCCGGTAGCCAGCGAAGTAAAGCAAGCTTTTAGCTTAAAACACGAGCGGCTGCTCCGGAAGATCAATCATACGTGGCCTAATTATTTGGGGAATTATTTAGAAAGGAGGGCGGATCTTTTGTGGAACAAAAACTAGTTTCCAGTTTGATCGCATTGAGGGCTTTTTTCCATTGTATTTCTACTGGTTTAGAGAATTTCGCGCCTAATCTCACCGTCTTGTTATGCGCCGCCTCTTGATTATTCCAGACGTTCTCGTTTAACGTTGAGAGACGAATGTTTTTCATGACAAAACCTTTGCGACCAGAACGGCTCATGTTTTGTAAAGTCATCAACCTATTATAGGCAATTTCGTTGATTCAATGACAAATGAATAGTTACATTATCATGTTCCATCGTAACGTGACAATGTTACGTGATTCAGGAAAAACGGTACCTAACCGAATCGAAATCTCTTGGGGTTACATTCATACGTAGGTTGGGGTATTGCTAACCTGCATCATTATCTACAGTTTACAACCCAGTGATGGATACAGGACAGTCTGAGTATGTCACCCTTTTTGACATTCAACGCAAGAATGCGTCTTTATATGCCATTCTTCCAGCTTCGCCTAAGCACCCAGGATGCTAACCTGCATAGTAGCTAGGGTCTGTCCCGTTGCTATGTTCACTGGGTGAATCCGATAACGCTAGATAAGTTTTTTTCTTTCCGGTATTCAATAAATGTTGTTTGATGCTTCATGGTAGCAAAACAAAGGTGCCTGTGTTACTCCTCGCGCACGTATTATGACCTCAGTCTTCGTCAGCTGCACCCTTCCGTGTACGTTTATATATATAATATACACAGTTACTTATTTACATTGTTTATCTGTTGCTGTGCATGTTGTTCCTTTAGGCATTTAAGTTGGCCCGAAGTCATGTACGCCGCTTCCTGCGATGTCTATCTTTCTGAAGTCCAAGAACATTTGACACTCATTTGGTTCCATGATACAACCACTGGGTTGAACGAGAAATACGATTGTGTATATATGCACTAAGCGGATGACTGCGGAGTGTAGAGAGCCACTTGCAGGGAGTTGTTTGTATATAAATTAACTATTGTGAATCGATCGGTAACCTAACGCTACGATCACGTATACGGTGATATTTTATACGGAAACAGTCTAAACAGAACTAGCTCTTGCTTTTTACAGGGTTTATTATTTTGATGACAAACTGGAACGTGTTTGCCCAGCAAGCCTAGGGACACTAAGTAAAGTGGGATCTGGGCTCGAAATTGGGCGTGACCCATGGTTCGTTTTATGCTAGGAGGAGCCTATCTGGAGCAGTCATGCTTCAGCCATGCCAAGATCAGTCTTTTCTCAGAAATGTGTCGTCTTTTGACCGCCAATCGCAGTTGTGTGGAATATATCATGGATTTGCTGCCAGCCGAACAGTGATAATCATTCAAGACACATGGACGAAACGCATGCTTTTACTATATGATACCTCAATTGTTCTACCAAATGTCGCGACTCGACGCAGACAATAGGGCTTTGCGGCTGAAACGGCTTTTAAGCCGTCGAGAACAATGGCGTCTTCAATCAGTGCCAGATCAGTGAGAACCCAACTGAGATTTCACGTCCAAGTGAGACTGCATCAGCAGTAACAAGTTCGTAGCAGTAAGCATAACGACCAGATTTCTAGCGAAAAACAGAATAGCAACTCCATCTTCATTATGAACTTTCTACTGCACGCATTGCCTGTGCACGCTGACTGAGCGTCTTCTTTTGTGCGTACCTTGCGACCAAAACACGTGTTGAGCCCAGAACGATAAGGCTGCTTAACGATGCTTTCTATCCCTATACGGGCTTTACGAAATTTGCATTTCTCTTGAGGAAACAAAGAGCATCGTGGCGTTCCTCTACTGCAAGCCCCTTTTCTAGAAGCTCTTCTGCTGAAAGCTTCATGGCGCTCCGAGCCCATGTCACCACTGTAAGGGACGAATAAACATTTGATAGCACGACTCTTTTTTGGTGCTCTAGACGACGAGCGTGTTCCAAAGAGAAAAATGTACTCAGAAGAGGTGACAGCGGCAGCATCGAGGGCGGGCGGTGTCGAAAAACTCACTACATAAAGAAAGGAACGTCCCTCACTCTTTGATCCTCCACGTTTTGATTTGCGCCTGGAGTTCTGCCCAAGGATACTCCTTTACCCCAAAAAATAGTCGTGTTTTAGGTAAACTTTTTTCGTTGTTGCGGGGATTTCGATAGTCGGCATGTGTACATCCACCCATGTTCGAACATACCATCGATTCATTCCACGTCAGAAGCCACGGCTTCTTTAAGAACAGACAAACTTTGGAAAAAGCTAATTGCAAAACAATGATTCAAGGGTAAATCGGTTGGCTGTACAGATCTAATGTGTTTCTTGGTTGCAAGTCATACTGATGAGGCGACACAAATAAAAATCGTATAAGAGCTATATATATAAGAGTAGGAGAATTTAGGTTGAAACCTAAAGTATATATGAAGCATAAAGACAGGAGTGCGAATTTGCAGGAGGCCGCGGAGAGCCCGCGATAAAACCTGCATCGATAGTACGATATGTAAAAAGAAAACTCGACTACGTCAACTGCACCAGCGTCAGACCCATGTACACGATCCATTAACAAGACACTATAGCACTTGTTAGGCGTTCGAAAAATTACATCGATACCGGATATATCAATGTGGTTTTCGTAACGCTAAACGCCAGGAAACCTTCCCGTCTAAGTACAGACGTAGAACGTTCACTTCTGTTTAGACTTAAAGGAAGTTCCTTATGATATCTCATACGCGAATACAAATTGTAACTGAACGCGGCGAAAACAAATATAGCTTAATCCGAATTCGGTCCCATTAATGCATGTCGAGCGGATCTTCCAAATCATTTGGGTGGTCTTCGCTCGTCTTAATCAGTAGACGAAGCTGCAAAATACAACAGAGTTTCGGCTGCAGCAATCGCAGCAGCAGTATCAGAATAGCTGAACTACGATTAGCTATCTTTATGCCGTGCTACCATTTTATGTTCTTTTTATCAGCCCACGAAGACTGGGCTCGAGACAACATTGTCATCGCGGCAAAAGTCAGAATCACTTATTGAAGAATCGGCCGATCAGAAATAGTTCGCATGACCTTGAACCGGGAAAAACACTTCGTCAACGGCGGCCGGTCAAATCAATGGATATTACCGAAAAAACGTAATCAGTGGAAAATCCCTTGAATTGATTAGGCAGCGTAAGCCGCTGTTGCAGATTTTATAGCATAACGTTATATATATATATATATATATATATAGTTGCAAGAAGCATCGAATAGTTAAGCGCTTGTAAATTTCATACAAATTTGATAACAAATATTTCAGGCTGTATTTGAAGACGGTAGGCGGAAATTCACAGACGATGCAATTCACTAGTCCTAAATCAGGAAAACCTTTTCAACGAACAAGATGAAATGGAGTATAAAAATAACGAAAACAAACGTATAGTTCCCGTTATTAGTTTTTTTACGCAGATGTAGAAATTTAGATAAATAAACATGATCGTATTTGTTTCAACTATTTGCGGATCAGTGTCGTTACCTGCTTCTTCCTTGTTCTGAGTTTTTTCATAATATTTTTTTATGATATTTTTTTTTAAAAAATATTTTACTATGTTTGCTTAGTGATATTGTTCTTAGCCTGTGTGATGGCGCTCCTTTTAGTATCAGAGTACTGAAATTATTAAACAATATAGAATATAGATAGTACATGCTTAGCAAAAATGTGGCTATGTATAGATTAATTAAGCTACTTTTAGTGCATCAACAAGCATAAAGCAATGTCTAATAGCTATTTTCTGAAACAATGTAGAAACCTCTTGGGTATAGCCCAAAAACATAACGACCTTACTTCAGGTTTACGTTGCCATTGATGTCTAAACTAGTTGTTACATTTCTATACATGCATTGCTACCGTTATGTTAACGGTAATGATTTTAGCTTGGAACTTGCCCGCTAAAGCTCTCCTCTTTTGAAAAGTTTAAGAAAACAATTGTGAAAACGGCCTTAAATTATCTTCGCGCAGTAACAATTCATCCGTATTCTGTCCGCTACTGAATCAGGCTGAAATGAATCCTGTACTTCATAATTTCGCTTTGAAGCTATGAAGTACAAGATTTGAATCACTATCCTGTGCATATATACACCACTACCATCGAACCTCTACCGAACAGCGTCCCAGTCATAGACTTGTTGCACTAGTGATTTTTTCTTCAAATGATCGTCACTAATTCAGTCCATCGTCCTCATCTCTCTCGACTGCCCTTAAACCAGTGACCCTCTATCACACAACAAATTAGCAACATTCTAGGGAAGGTCGCTTTTCGTAAGTCGGCAAATGGCAGGTCATTTAACTTTTTTTTTTTATTTGGCCTGTTTAGACATCTATGAATCATATATATATGAGTAGATAAGGTCACTAGGCCATCCGGGTACAGCTCAGACAAACGAACGCTGGAAGCAACCTAATAAATGATGCATAAAATAGGCCTAGAAACACACAGGAAAGAGTAAAGATGGCCATACGATGCCTCAATTCTACGCAAATAGAACAGCGGAAAGGATACGATAAATATCCATTATCTAATGATACGAGTCGTTGAGCCAGCGTTGTAGCGCCTGTCTGTCCGGTTTCCCTAGTAATAGCATGCGACTTTTAGTCACGAGCAAAAAACTCGAATAGGACAACGACACACGAAACCGTAAAGTGTGGTACCTAATAATGCCATGGTTCAGGCCTGTAGCGCTATTGCTTGTCGTTACTGCTGTGAATCTCTTTCTATTCAGAGGAACAAATACACGCTGTATGACGATAGCGATACGAATTGACAATGCGAACATTGCTGATAAGCTCTCATAGATAGACAAATACCACGCCTGTACATTGATGGCTAAGCGTGAGGATCATTGGCATTTTTTAAACCGATTCCAAAGGTTCAACTCGCTCAAGCGTTTATCAAAAATCATTTTTTCTCATCTATTAGTATCATTATTACTGTTATCATTGTATTTGTGTTACAAATAACGAACTACATATACCAAGCTATTATCTATTGCCGAGTAACAAAATAGTTTGCACCCTCGATGTCCTTACACAACATGAGTTTATTATGCTCTTGGCTGCAGCCGTCCCCTGTTGCTGTTTTTTGCTAGCTGGCAAACGTTATTGTTGCCACCGTCATACATTTAAACAAACATATATACAGACGCCATCAAAGGCCTGGGATCACTTCGTACTCTTGATACGTTGAGACGACCATTTTTTTGCGTTGAGAACGTCCAATGATTGGCAGCACTTTCTGGATCGCGGTTCGACCGACTCCGTAAAGCAACAAGTTATTTTCAATCCACACGCAGACCCATTGACGATTGTGGGAGGGTCATTATTCCATATTCTAAAATACAGCGCACGCAAACAATATAGGGCGAGTTTCTCTCTGACATCCGTACGGAGATGGGCCGATGACGCTTTTTCGTTAAGATACCGCTGGTTGACGACAACATGATCTTCTGTTAACGAAACGAAATGGAATATGAATCGTCATGAACTGCTATTTTCGTTATAGCTCTTCCTGGCTAGGTAGATACTGCGACCATTTAAAAACGATGCTCGACCACAAAGTCAACGACAATTAATCATGAAGGGCAAGATGCATCTCTGTCGCCGTTGTGGGTGGAGTTTTAACGTTACGGACCATGCACAGATTGATACACATGGTTCGAGCTGGTTCGCAATGGAATGTACCGACTATTAAGGGGTTTTTTGTTCTGTGTCCCACCTATAAGAGGCAGCTGGAAGATTCGTCGAGGATTTGTTAAAGATTCCGGCTTAGTGTAATGATGGTAATATTAAAATAATCATAAACGAAGAAAGTACATCAAATACTTGAGCTTCACTTCAAAGTCGAAGACCCACCGGGTTGGGGTCTCGATGCTCAACAAGCCCTCAGCTACTAAACGCCACCTGGCCTTTTTCTTCGTCTTTCAGAAGTCGTACGACGGAGATAACCCGCAACATTAAGCTACTAGGCCAAAGGTCCGCTTCTGAAGATTTCGCTAGCGATGGCGATATTATTAGATACGGGCAGGTGGCTGTTAACGACTTGCTGATCGCCAGCCGCTGCCCTGTTATCAGCGGGAGGCCGAAGTTCATCGGGGGTTCGCTTGTAGTCAGGCTGAAAATCTTACCGTTGACTGGCACTTTTCCGAAGTCTGTTGTTGTTGCGGTATTACAGACATCTGTATGCGTGTCTAAGCTGATTTTGATCTCAGCCGATCAGACGGCCGGCACAGCAGCAGCCGGTATCACTATAGTTTATTTAGTAAAAGACGATTAAAAAAACATGTCATTTTTAGTAATAGCAAACGAGGATTCAGTCGACAGAGGTAACCAGGACAATAACGTGACCGGTAATGATCAGTTTACATTCTGACTAATCCGACAGCAGCCGCCTAGTTCGCAGTTATTGCTGAGAATAGAGCTACCCC
The DNA here is from genome assembly GCF_002443255.2 of Varroa destructor. Taxonomy (NCBI): domain Eukaryota; kingdom Metazoa; phylum Arthropoda; class Arachnida; order Mesostigmata; family Varroidae; genus Varroa; species Varroa destructor. Next base: position 9,009 of record NW_019212246.1, on the reverse strand, counting down.
TTTCGAGCCTATCTTTCTAGCACTAAAGCGACTAATGACTGCCATTGAGGTTCTGGCCAAGCGAATTAACAACGGACGGCGAAGTTGTGAGGGGGTGGTTGTAAAAGGACGTGAACGCGTCCAATCCACTTCGTGAAGATTCGAATGATTAGTCACACAAATAGAACGCTCATAGATCCTCATAGCACAATTTGTTTCTATTTCTAGCTGATAAACAGTGTCGGTAATTGTTGCTGCAATTTGAAATACGTTCATTTAAGATTAACGCCCCATTCCATCGGGCAGTGACACATCCACGCCCAAAATCCCATGGCGACTAACTGAAGTGATGCCATCACTCCAGTTAATTCAAATCAAAAATAATAAATGGTAACAATAATCTAGCAGATCGTTACGCTAAATGAGAAAGCGTGGCCTTTTTATTTCAATTGCGAAGTTTCTTCAAAGATGTTATTATCGTTATAACATGTGAGTATCTGGGGGGGAGATGTCGGTTATGAAGCTCTTCTAACAATCGTCTTGTAGATTGTTGAAGACGATGCAGCCATGCATTCTGTGTTAAGATGGACATTTTAGACGAACCCTAGGGTGGAATATCTGGTTAGCCGTCGAGGCCAGTTAGACTATGATCCGTTTCTATGGTTTGCATTAAACATCTATGAATGATGAGGACATCGCCTTTAAACGACTGCATAATTTGATCAATATTCCAACCGAATCCTTACAAAAGGAGCCTATAAGCGAATACTATCAATCGTCATTAAGCAGATTTCGTTCCGATACTTGACGGAATCGTCTTGGTTTTCACCGGCGAAAAGCGGGCAGCTGGGTTTGCCTGCGGATTTTTTTCTACGATACTTCCCAGATCCCGGCCATTGGCGAAACTATTGCTGTTAAGCTCTCGCCAACTGCGTCTGCCAGGATAATACGGAGTGCGCCATTGTCAGTGACGATTTTTCGCTCAGCATTTGCACTTCCGGCCTTCATTGTACTCTCAAGACTATTCTATATAAATGGGCATAGATCGGTCAACAGAACAAAGCTTTCAACTATGTCCTGTCATTAACACGAGCTTAGAAGGCTCAAAACTTCCATTGTCGCAGTTCAAACGAGCATGTACTGGTTGTGATCGAGACCGGTACGTTACTTCCGGTGGCTTCTATCGATAAAAATAGATGCGTATAGGATTTTAGTTGAACTGGAAAATGTATTAAAATCTAGCGTGAGTTGGGACCAACTTCTAATACATTATTCAATAATAACAAAGAAAAACGTAAATTCTCTATATATCAGTAGGTGCTTTAGAATAATATTTATGCGCATATATGCAGCTTATTTTGGATCTTGTGGATTACGCGAAATGAACAGGAAAATCCTCGGATAAATGTGTGATAGTATTATTGTTTCTTTTTTTCATAGGATAAATTCAGTATCCTAATATGAGGGTAACTCGTGTTTCACGAATAGTAGTACTGTTGCTTGATGAAGTGAACTGTCAATGATGGTGGTGATAGCAGAAAAAAATTTGGGATAATTGATAGTTTCGTGTTAGTAGATGTTAATTTTCTCAGTAGAATCGATGGTTCCCCTGATTCTGTTGGCTAAATAGATGTTCAAAGGTCATAGGATGATGTACAACTGAAGTTGGCTCTACCTAAAGCTATCAATTCTCGAGATTTTATAGAGCCTTTCTTTTACGTTTTTTATTTGTCCCCGTCACTGCGTTACTCCGTCCTAACGAGAAAAAATAGTGAAGATCAATTTATTATATATCACTTCATGTTACAATAGGTTTATGTCAAGTATATTATGTTATATATGTTTTTATACAAGGCCGCACTACGTTTATCGTAAGGTCGCACTTCTACATATTAGATCGTTCGTATTTAGATCGTACTCCACACCACCAGAGTATGTTTTCGTTTGTTTGTGTACAGCTGAACTAGTTGTACAATCGGGCTCTATCAGATGGACTGTAAAGGGAATTAGCGCGCTCACGCCATGCCTCTATAGAAATTTTTAAAAAATATTCAAAAATAGTGCCCATTTCTAGTGATCCTATTTTCCTGATTTCTAGCGCATCTAATGATCTTCTTTTTTTTATATACATAATGCAGTCACATGTAACGTTAACATGTGTACGCTTATTCACTCGGCCAGCCAATCAGACACCGTTCTTGCATGTAACGGGTAACACTCCGTCACATGGCAGCACATACTATCGGTTTCCGCACATTGAAACTATCACTAAGGTTGGACTACAAACTCGGCTAGCAATATTTCAACTGCCACCTGGAATCGTTTTTAAGAACAAGCGCATACATACACACAGTGCAATGACATTTCTAGGACCACGTTCATGAGCTTCACTAGCATAGTGCTCAATGAGGCTGAGGTAAGCAACCTCATCAAACGTTCTATTGCCCGCAAAGCAAACATGCCTACAAACTTTTGTTGAACTATTGAATTTTTTACTAAGTGTTTTTTGTGTTATTCTCATAAGTGAACTGATTTTTGCCCGACATAAAAAGACGTTGGGGAATAAGGAGAAAACGCTTGATGGCCCTTTGTGGCTCCATTCAGGAAGAGATTTTTCCGGAAAACTCCCAAACACCCGTGAGCATCTGGCCAGCCTTTGCGTGCGTAAGTAACCGGAAGCCAGGGGCGGCTTTGAGGCAGCAAGCGACGCGCAGGTTCGGAGTTCAGCCATTACAGAAACGAGCGCGTAAACGTTGCGAGCCCTATTTTAAAAATCTGTAAAATGTAATAGCTTTGCACTATCGGTGGTGCGCCCTCTGTGGCTTTAGGGCATATTCGCTCTTGCATCTGTCCCCTCTCGTGTTTTTGTCAACTTTCCCTGCACACCTAGCTAGGTCGTGCACAAGTTCATTCAAACGGTTAGTCAGGCGATCCAATAAAACAGGTAAATTGTTTATGTGTCGAGCGATGCTATGAACGGTTGAGCCGTCTTTTATTCAAATAGAGCCACATGCGCTTTATATGCATTGACATAATAAAAAAAAAAAACATAGAATGTTTTCGCTGTTTTATGTTCACCCATCGTAACTTAACAGGCGAAATTTTATTTGATACACAGCATACATATATATACACACATACTTTTTTAGTAAGTTTATATCTATCGATATCGCTTCGTGCATTCATTGTGAAAAAATTATTTGTAGATTAATAAGGAATGCATTTTAAAAATTACTGGTTAGTGCTTAAGTTCGAAGCTGGAGCTATCATGACGGTAAATTGTCGGTATATTGACTAAATATAACGGTTAGGCTTTGTATCGACGCAGCTTCAAGCATAGATCACAATAAAACGTCTGGATTTAGATAACCCACCCTCTATTTTTATACATGTGCATATATCAGGTATGTTTGTAATTAAATTCGTATGTAGATCTTGTTGATATCATAACTCCTTATAGAATGTTTAAGTCTGCGAAGTAGAAAAGTATGGCCAACACGACCTTTGTCTCGCTTCTCCTTGACGCTCTTAAACGACGGTTTCTTCCTTACTCGTCTGTATTCGAATGAATCGAGAGAGCTTCATGCATTAGCAGCAATACTTGGGCGTCCCGACTTTCTGCTGTGTCTTACATTATCAATAGCAGAATAGTTTAGATAGCCCTGGGGCTGGAAGGTATCGCTGGCGAACGGGAGCGAACGCTGGCTCCCAGGTCGGGCAGTAGCCGCATTTCGTGAACACTTACAATGAGTATTCTTACATGGTGAACGTGCCAAAATTATATTGCTGCTACCTAAGTTGTTTTGTAGCTTTAGAAGAACTTGAAGTTGAAACCGACTGAAACTACCTCTATATATATATATGACAACTTACCGCGAGGTGTCAAGCTGAGCTAACAGCAAATCGAAAATCTGAAGACGAATCTAAAAAAATGTTCTAACTGTCTAATGGTTGATTCTCAACATTGCGCAAAAATGCCGCGTCTTTGCTTCTCTCGTATAAGGCACGCGGGGAGAAACGAATCGTATTCTTCTAACCGATTCACAAGATCGGATACGGTCGAGATTTGCGTAGGTCGACACTGACAATGGTGACAGTTTATTAGCAGGGTAATATTTATCTAGAGCCAGTTACTGTTGTTTACGACTGTAATACCGGTTCAAACAAAACAGACGCTAACTTGAGAGCATTAACAACTTATAGCATAGCAAATCAATATAATATATAGATAGCTTGCTAGACGCCTGTTGTCGTCGTCGTCGTTCGAAGCACCTGCTCAACGTCGGTACCAAACGTACCAAGCCTCGAAACATTCATGATTCTTTCGTACTGCTGTCTAAGTTTTTGTATGAAAGGATTCTGGGCAGAAAATAAATGTAGAGGAAAAGCTGGCCAATACATGTCTCTCAACTAGAGATAAAAGACATTTTGGCAGAGTTATCCATTTCGATCTTAGTACTCCAGCGGCCACCCGTAGCTTTCAAGCATCATACATATAATAGAGCAGACGCGACACAAAGTTTGCAACTGTCACAATACGCACATCAAAATGTGAGCCCCTGGGTTCTGACAGCATCCAGGTCCATTAGCTCGTCTACGTTCTGCACAAGGTTTAATGTTTGACGTATCAATACACCTTAAAGAAGGTATCTTTTAGGAAAAACGTCCAATACGACTACTATCCAGCAGGTTTCAGCTAGTGTATCTAGCGAACGAACTTTATATACATAAAGTTCGATATATATATATATATATATATATAAACTATATATATATATATACAAAAATAACCATGTATATATATATAGGGATATATATATATATATATATATATATATAGGGGTATATATATGATGTCTCTACCGTATGTTCAGGCGCAAAGTTTGGCTAAAATGTAACGTTGGCTTGAAATCCTTCAACTGAATGATCGCTGAAATATCAGGATCGACAGTACCAAGTCGTAAACAGCCGGTAGTCCAGTAAATATCCTTTCGCATTTTCGAACATTCGCGCAGAAGTAAAATATGGCGTCTCGATTACGTTGTTCGTTGAAGGGTATTATAAGCTTGATTTGACAGTTACATTGACGAAGCTGAGTTAATTCTTAACAATTAAGTATCAAAGCACGTACCAGCCCTTGTTTTCTTAAATCCACCTACAATTAAATTCTACGCTTATCAACCCACCTCCTAATACATTTAATAAAATTTATTTCAGCTTCCATGTCCAGTATTTTTATGCCATTTGAGATATTGCCCTTTACGGATGGCTCCTTTTTCCAACTGTGTGTCTACGCCCGTATTCGAATGTAGATCGCCGTACGAGTGTCTGCGTTTAGTAGGGAAATTGTTAATCCGAAAGCTTATCAGGGAGAATGCTAATCTTCCACTAGGGAATATGCATTTTTAATCTACTTCTCTAACACAATAATTGCTATTATACCTCTATCACTTAAATATTTACTTTTGTATAAATCGCAAGCCGCTCATTTCAGCGATTCAAAAGTCACCCTGCAACAAACAGCTCTAGCTTAATATTTTAGATGACCGGATCATCCACGACCCAGGGATCATCACGACTCGGTGGCTGCCGACTGTGATACGACACGAACGGATTTTCCTTCTGCTCGTCTTTTTTCCCGCCTGCATTCCTAACCGTAGTGATCGTCCCATTTCTATACGCGTTTACGTTTTCTGTTGAATCTATTGTATACAGTTTTCATATTTAGCTACGCCCCAACTATATATATATATATATATATATATATAAACTGTTTGATATAGCCTACATTTTTAGGTTAGTTCTTCGTCCGTTCCTGCCTCACCTGCGACTGCAGGTTAGACAAAACTCATGAACAGCTTTCTGCTAAAGTTACCCTAGTGGCTCTTCTTTTCATTGCTATGTATTGTAATTATTATTACTGCATTGTCGACGATGCACTTGTTCTAGTATGTGATGTTGGCGTCTTACGAACTTGTTTTTGTATCCTACGTACCAGCCGAAGTAGCTAGATTTTGTATTTTGAACTTCGCTCCATCACGAAACGCCGATGACAGCGGCTCGCTCGCGATAGGGACCAAGTGAATCATCGCAGACATATATTTAGCATTTGTTCAAGCAAAGCACGATTAGATTTTAACACAACGACGGTTAACGATGTCATAGGAGTCGGCCGGTATCGCTTGTTCCCGCTCGATCTGTCTGTCATACGGCTCTGCAGTGATGAGATTGGGGGCGGGGGGGGGGGATTTGTAAGACGCAATATGTATTTCTTTATGCAAACGAGCATTGTGATAAGGTATAGTGCTCACGTAGCTGTTTTACGTGAGTCTGGCGATATATTGTGGCCTCGTCGCTTATCGCTTCAATGCGTCCTCGAGACTGACCGAAGTGACGCATTAGAAATTGAAGTCGATATCTGTGCTGATCCTGCATTTAACGATACCGAATACGAATCGTCATCTGGTAACATAACGGTACTGAATCACCATTTTGATATGATTAGGTGGGTACTTGGTGTCGAAACCTGCACAGAAATGCCCGCTTTGCTATGGTATGCCTGTGTTCTAGCTCGTTGAGAGCTATTATTATTTTGTGAGATATTTTGACCCTTTCGTTACTTGCGACTAAATCTAGTATATGCCACTCGATCCCAACGTAGGCGGAAGGTATTCATACCACCTAAATTAGGTGACTTCGAGAAAAATTTTGAGTATCGTATCCGTTAGCACCCATAGACGTTTCACTTTGTTAAAGCTATGAGCTCCCATTTATGTGGCCTTGTATCATGTTCATTCATTTATTTACTTTGTGTTATCTGGATCATTCAGCTGACATGAATATTTTGCCGTCCAAATCGACCGCGTAGAGCTGATTCGTACGTCAAATTCTGCTACAGGCAACACAACTCTGTTCAACTGATACTCGGTTCGGAAACGTATTAAAAAAATAAGCCCTAGCGTTATTTTCTAACTTGCTTTGCAGAAACGAACTTTTAATCTTCAACGTATCAATATTGGTACACCAGATAGGTTAGGTCTCCGAGATTTGCCAGAACACGTCTCGCGAAGTATCAACAGAGTCGGTTTTTACTTTTGACCGTTGCAACAAGCTAGGAAATTAGCTTGTTGCAATGGTCAAGGAACTTTTTTCCTAGTCTGTATATATCTTCTGTCCAATGCCTTTCAAATTCGAAGCCATTCTGAGGGGCTGATATAGATCAAATGTTGAGGGAAATAATAACAGGCTTTTATAAAAGGTGAGCCATTCAGGCCCAACTATGTCGATTATTGACAACCCATGTAGCCTATTTGTCACCCACGACATTGTTCTCGGTAAACCGATCGATGCTGTTATTATAAATGGTGCTGTTATTGCGACAGAATATTAGGACTAGGGAAGGGTAAGGTATTGGGATTTGTTGTGCTGCCTATGTATTCATTGTATAAGTTGTCCTTATTAAGTGTGGAGTGTCAGTAGGACGAAAATGCGGTCCGATCGAGACTCATTACTTTTATTGCTATGACAGATTACCGATAAGGTCATTGTGTTATCGTAAGCGCAACTAGATGGAAAACAGATGTTCGAAGGATAAAAGTCGACGATGGAACGTCTGCCAAAGGACCGAATCGTAAATTGAAGCAGTGCTGATTCTGGGGAAAATCGGCGGCAAACGCGGTCCCTACCACTTGGAATTTCACTGGATTCGAATAAATATTAACAGTAATTTACATAATATGTATAAATTAAGTGTAGAAGTGGTTATAATGTTCGGTATAATCATTGCTCAATTATCGGTTAGCAAAGTGTTCATTGTAGCTACCATCGTAGCCATTATTGTTGTTTTGCGTACGTGGAAATTGCCGTATTTTATTAGCGAACGTTTAGAAATAGGACTTTCGGGGTCTACAATCGTCAGGACTATCAATATGACCCGACCAACAAATATGCGCTTCTTTGAATAAAGAAGCGCATATATAAGATAGGTATGTTGAGCTCGCCTCTTAAAGCGCCTTCATCTTCCTATGACATGGCATCTACATATTACAGGATTGTTAGAAGCAAATCCGATGGTCTTGCGGTACTTGATAACGTTTGAGCTATGTCCCGTAAGAAGACGATATTCCGCCGCTGAATAACAGTTGTCTAAAATTTGTGGGCAAAAACTAGTCGACTTTACTTCATGAGAAATTTCATTAGAGGGACAAACATCTTTTAGTCTCGAAAACCAATGTTCAGTGTGCATTTGTTCTTCTTGAACTTTGAAGATTGACTAGAAAGTATTGAAGACAGACGGGAAGACAGACCTTGGCCAAAATAGAAAACAGGGGATAGAAGAAACAAAACAGAAAGCGCAGCACATGAATAGTGCAAACGTTTCAAAAACGAAGAGTGGAGTGTTCAAGACTGGCGGCAGGAAGTAAGTAGATGTCGCAATCCAGAAATCCTGACACAGTCGATGAGGCTTTTTTACGAAAGCACTCGAGTCTAAAAGCTCGGTCGCTTAAAACTGGCAGTTCACAGAATTACAACCCAAATATGTGGGCATCAATGGCACCTTCTATTATAACATGCTTGTCGAAAATAAAACAATGAATGCTGTCCACTATCTCAAGCTCCTTAAGAGATTCATACTCTGTTTACGCGGCAATCAAAAGTATGCAATCTGGTTACGTGATGACAATGCCAAACCGCATCGCCATATCTCAATCACCTCTTGGGTTGAGCAGAAAAAATACTCAACGTTGGCTTCAATCATCCTGTTGCCCCGATGTAATTGCCGGGCTTCTATGCTCTACAGTATATAACTGAAGGGTAAAAATATTCTACTATCAGTTTATATCGAGAAAGCATATGAAAATGCGAATGGTAAATATAGAGAACTGGGGCAAGTGTATAAAAATGATTATTTTTCTTTTTTACTGAGTTAATTCTAATACAAATTATCACTTTAGCTTTAATGGTTCAAAAATTACTAAATTTTAAAGTTTGTTATGCTCGGTTCGCTTGTAGCAACCTAATATATATATA
>NW_019212244.1:0-1324 GCF_002443255.2 Varroa destructor | reverse complement strand
CACTGGCCAAGTCTCAGGACAGAGTTTCCTCATACAAACAAAAGTTGCTAACACTCAAACAAGCTTCCTTTAGCCAAGTTTCAGACAAAATTTCCGCATACAACAAAATTGTTAAAAGTCAAGGAAATCTTTTCGGCCATATTTCAAAACAGAATCTTACATGCAATATATTTGCTAAAACCCAAGTTCTCGTTGGTCAAGACTCAAAATAGAGTTTCCTCATACAGAAAAGCTGTTAAAACTTAAACAAATATTCTCTAGCTAAGTTTCAGGAAGATAGAAGTGGTTAAAACAAACGTTTCTTTCTGGTCATGTTTTTGGACAACATTTCCACATTGAAAGAAGTTAAAACTTAAATAAGTCTCCCATTGGCCAAGTCTCAGGACAGAGTTTCCTCATACAAACAAAAGTTGTTAACACTCAAGCAAGCTTCCTTTAGCCAAGTTTCAGACAAAATTTCCGCATACAACAAAATTGTTAAAAGTCAGGGAAATCTTTTTGGCCATATTACAAACAGAATTTTACATGTAGTGTATTTGTTAAAACTCAAAGAAGTTCTCGTTGGTCAAGTCTCAGTATAGAGTTTCCTCACACAAAAAAGTTGTTAAAACTTAAACAAGTATTCTCTAGCTAAGTTTCAGGAAGATACAAAGAAGTGGTTAAAGCAAACATTTTTTCTGACCATGTTTTAGGACAACATTTCCACATACAAAGAAGTTAAAATTTAAATAAGTCCCCCACTGGCCAAGTCTCAGCACAGAGTTTCCTCATACAAACAAAAGTTGTTAACACTCAAGCGAGCTTCCTTCAGCCAAGTTTCGACAAAATTGCCGCTTACAACAAAATCATTAAATGTCAAGAAAATTTTTTTGGCCATATTACAAACAGAATCTTACATGTAATATATTTGCTAAAATTCAAGTTCTCGTTGGTCAAGTCTCAGTATAGAGTTTCCTCACACAGAAAAGTTGTTAAAACTTAAACAAATGTTCTCTAGCTAAGGTTCAGGAAGATACAAAGAAGTGGTTAAAACAAACATTTTTTCTGGCCATGTTTTAGGACAACATTTCCACATACAAAGAAGTTAAAACTTAAATAAGTCCCCCATTGGCCGAGTGTCAGAACAGAGTGTCCTCATACAAACAAAAGTTGTTAACACTCAAGCAAGCTTCCTTTAGCCAAGTTTTAGACAAAATTTCCGCATACAACAAAATTGTTAAAAGTCAGGGAAATCTTTTTGGTCATATTTCAAAACAGAACCTTACATGTAATATATCTGCTAAAACTCAAGTTCTCGTTGGCCAAGTCTCAGGATAGAGTTCCC
>NW_019212243.1:0-5512 GCF_002443255.2 Varroa destructor | reverse complement strand
TATGGATAAAAAGATTTCCTTGACTTTTAACAATTTTGTTGTATGCGGAAATTTTGTCTGAAACTTGGCTAAAGGAAGCTTGCTTAACTGTTAACAACTTTTGTTTGTATGAGGAAACTCTGTCCTGAGACTTGGCCAGTGGGGGACTTATTTAAATTTTAACTTCTTTGTATGTGGAAATGTTGTCCTAAAACATGGCCAAAAAAAACGTTTGTTTTAACCATTTCTATCTTCCTGAAACTTAGCTAGAGAATACTTGTTTAAGTTTTAAGAGCTTTTCTGTATGAGGAAACTCTATTTTGAGTCTTGACCAACGAGAACTTGGGTTTTAGCAAATATATTGCATGTAAGATTCTGTTTTGAAATATGGCCAAAAAGATTTCTTTGACTTTTAGCAATTTTGTTGTATGCGGAAATTTTATCTGGAACTTGGCTAAAGGAAGCTTGTTTGAGTGTTAACAACTTTTGTTTGTATGAGGAAACTCTGTCCTGAGACTTGGCCAGTAGGGGACTTATTTAAATTTTAACTTCTTTGTATGTGGAAATGTTATCCTAAAACATGGCCAGAAAAAAACATTTGTTTTAATCACTTCTTTGTATCTTCCTGGAACTTAGCTAGAGAACACTTGTTTAAGTTTTAACAACTTTTCTGTGTGAGGGAACTCTGTCCTGAGACTTGGCTAACGAGAACATCTTTGAGTTTTTACAAATATATTGCATGTAAGGTTCTCTTTTGAAATATGGCCAAAGAGATTTCCTTGACTTTTAACAACTTTGTTGTAAGTGGAAATTTTCTCCTGAAACTTAACTAAAGCAAGCTTGTTTGAGTGCTAATAACTTTTTTTGTATGAGGAAACTCTGTTCTGAGACTTGGCCAATGGGGGACTTACTATGAGTTTTAACAACTTCTTTGTATATCGTAATGTTGTCCTAAAACATGGCCAGAAAAAAAGCGTTTGTTTTAACCACTTCTTTGTATGTGGAACTTCTGTCCTGAAACTTAGCCAGAGAACACTTGTTTAAGTTTTAACAACTTTTCTGTGTGAGGGAACTCTATCCTGAGACTTGGCCAACGAGAACTTCTTTGAGCTTTAGCAAATATATTGCATGTAAGGTTCTCTCTTGAAATATGGCTAAAAAGATTTCCTTGACTTTTAACAATTTCATTGTAAGTGGAAATTTTATCCTGAAACTTAACTAGAGGAAGCTTGTTTAAGTTTTAACAACTTTTCTGTGTGAGGGAACTCTATCCTGAGACTTGGCCAACGAGAACTTCTTTGAGCTTTAACAAATATATTGCATGTAAGGTTCTCTTTTGAAATATTGGCCAAAAAGATTTCCTTGACTTTTAACAATTTCGTTGTAAGGGAAATTTTGTCCTGAAACTTAGAACGTGATTTAGCATTTTTTGATGAAGAAAGTTAGCTTGGCCATGGACTTATGAGTTTTAACAACTTTTCTGTGTGAGGGAACTCTATCCTGAGACTTGGCCAACGAGAACTTCTTTGAGCTTTAACAAATATATTGCATGTAAGGTTCTCTTTTGAAATATGGCCAAAAAGATTTCCTTGACTTTTAACAATTTCGTTGTAAGAGGAAATTTTGTCCTGAAACTTAGTTAAGGAAGCTTGTTTGAGTGTTAAACTTTTTTTGTATGAAGAAACTCTGTTCTGAGACTTGGCCAATGGGGGACTTATTTGAGTTTTAACAACTCTTTGTATGTGGAAATGTTGTCCTAAAACATGGCCAGAAAAAAAGCGTTTGTTTTAACCACTTCTTTGTATGTGGAACTTCTGTCCTGAAACTTAGCTAGAGAAGCACTTGTTTAAGTTTTAACAACTTTTCTTGTGAGGGACTCTATCTGAGACTTGGCCAACGAGAACTTCTTTGAGCTTTAACAAATATATTGCATGTAAGGTTCTCTTTTGAAATATGGCCAAAAAGATTTCCTTGACTTTTAACAATTTCTTGTAAGTGGAAATTTTTCCTGAAACTTATAGAGGAAGCTTGTTTAGTTTAACAACTTTTTTTGTATGAGGAACTCTTTCCTGAGACTTGGCCAAGAGAACTTTTTGAGTTTAACAATTATTGATGTAAGTTGTCTCTGAAAAATGGCCAAAAAGCGTTTGCTTTTAACCATTCTTTGTAGTGGAATTTGTCCTGAAACTTAGCCAGAGAAACTTGTTTAAGTTTTAACAACTTTTCTGTGTGAGGGAACTCTATCCTGAGACTTGGCCAACGAGAACTTCTTTGAGTTTAACAAATATATTGCATGTAAGGTTCTTTTTGAAATATGCCAAAAAGATTTCCTTGACTTTTAACAATTTTGTTGTATGGGAAATTTTGTCCTGAAACTTACTAAAGGAAGCTTGTTTGAGTGTTAACAACTTTTTTTGTATGAGGAACTGTTCTGAGACTTGGCCAATGGACTTTTAGTTTTAACTTCTTGATGTGAGTTGTCAAAATGGCCAGAAAAATGTTTGTTTTAACATTCTTTGTGAATTTGTCCTGAAACTTACTAGAGGAAGCTTGTTTAAGTTTTAACAACTTTTCTGTGTGAGGGGAACTCTATCTGAGACTTGCCAACGAGAACTTCTTTGAGTTTTACAAATATATTGCATGTAAGGTTCTCTTTTGAAATATGGCCAAAAAGATTTCCTTGACTTTTAACAATTTTGTTGTAAGGGAATTTTGTCCTGAAACTTCTAAAGGAAGCTTGTTTGAGTGTTAACAACTTTTTTTTGTATGAGGAAACTCTGTTCTGAGACTTGGCCAATGGGGGACTTATTTGAGTTTTACAACTTCTTTGTATGTGGAATGTTGTCCTAAAACATGGCCAAAAAAAAAACGTTTGTTTTAACCACTTCTTTTGTGGAACTTCTGTCCTGAAACTTACTAGAGAACACTTGTTTAAGTTTTAACAACTTTTCTGTGTGAGGGAACTCTATCCTGAGACTTGGCCAACGAGAACTTCTTTGAGCTTTAACAAATATATTGCATGTAAGGTTCTCTTTTGAAATATGGCCAAAAAGATTTCCTTGACTTTTAACAATTTTTGTAAGGGAAATTTTTCCTGAACTTCTAAGGAAGCTTGTTTAGTGTTAACAACTTTTTTTGTATGAGGAAACTCGTCTGAGACTTGGCCAATGGACTTTTAGTTTTAACTTTTGATGTAAGTTGTCTAAAATGGGAAAAAATTTTGTTTTAACCATTTATTTCCTGAAACTTAACTAGAGGAAGCTTGTTTAAGTTTTAACAACTTTTCTGTGTGAGGAGCTCTATGCTGAGACTTGGCCAACGAGAACTTCTTTGAGTTTTAACAAATATATTGCATGTAAGGTTCTCTTTTGAAATATGGCCAAAAAGATTTCCTTGACTTTTAACAATTTGTTGTAAGTGGAAATTTTTCCTGAAACTTAGCTAAAGGAAGCTTGTTTGAGTGTTAACAACTTTTTTTGTATGAGGAACTACTGTTCTGAGACTTGGCCAATGGGGGACTTATTTGAGTTTTACAACATCTTTGTATGTGGAATGTTGTCCTAAAACATGGCCAAAAAAAACGTTTGTTTTAACCACTTCTTTATGTGGAACTTCTGTCCTGAAACTTAGAGAGAACACTTGTTTAAGTTTTAACAACTTTTCTGTGTGAGGGAACTCTATCCTGAGACTTGGCCAACGAGAACTTCTTTGAGCTTTAACAAATATATTGCATGTAAGGTTCTCTTTTGAAATATGGCCAAAAAGATTTCCTTGACTTTTAACAATTTTGTTGTATGGAAATTTTGTCCTGAAACTTCTAAGGAAGCTTGTTTAGTGTTAAAACTTTTTTTGTATGAGGAACTCTGTTCTAGACTTGGCCAATGGACTTTTAGTTTTAACTTTTTGTATGTAAGTTGTCTAAAAATGGCAAAAACGTTGTTTTAACCACTTCTTTATGTGAATTCTGTCCTGAAACTTAGCTAGAGAAGCTTGTTTAAGTTTTAACAACTTTTCTGTGTGAGGAACTCTATCCTGAGACTTGGCCAACGAGAACTTCTTTGAGTTTAACAAATATATTGCATGTAAGGTTCTCTTTTGAAATATGGCCAAAAAGATTTCCTTGACTTTTAACAATTTTGTTGTAAGTGGAAATTTTGTTCTGAAACTTAGCTAAAGAAAGCTTGTTTGAGTGTTAACAACTTTTTTTGTATGAGGAAACTCTGTTCTGAAACTTGGCCAATGGGGGACTTATTTGAGTTTTAACAACTTCTTTGTATGTGGAATGTTGTCCTAAAACATGGCTAGAAAAAAAGTTTGTTTAACCACTTCTTTATGAATTTTCCTGAAACTTAACTAGAGGAAGCTTGTTTAAGTTTTAACAACTTTTCTGTGTAGGGAACTCTGATCCTGAGACTTGGCAACGAGAACTTCTTTGAGTTTTACAAATATATTGCATGTAAGGTTCTCTTTTGAAATATTGCCAAAAAGATTTCCTTGACTTTTAACAATTTTGTTGTAGTGCGGAAGTTTTGTCTCTGAAACTTAGATAAAGGAAGCTTGTTTGAGTGTTAAAACTTTTTTTGTATGAGGAAACTCTGTTCTGAGACTTGGCCAATGGGGGACTTATTTGAGTTTTAACAACTTCTTTGTATGTGGTAATGTTGTCCTAAAACATGGCCAGGAAAAAAACGTGTTGTTTTAACCACTTCTTTATGTGGAACTTCTGTCCTGAAACTTAGCTAGGGAACACTTGTGTTTAAGTTTTAACAACTTTTCTGTGTGAGGGAACTCTATCCTGAGACTTGGCCAACGAGAACTTCTTTGAGCTTTAACAAATATATTGCATGTAAGGTTCTCTTTTGAAATATGGCCAAAAAGATTTCCTTGACTTTTAACAATTTGTTGTAAGAGGAAATTTTGTCTCTGAAACTTAGTAAGGAAGCTTGTTTGTGTTTAACAACTTTTTTGTATGAGAACTCTGTTCTGAGACTTGGCCAAGAGAACTTTTTGAGTTTTAACAACATCTATTGCATGTGGAAGTGTTCCTGAAATATGGCCAGAAAAAAACGATTCTTGACTTTCTAACACATTCTTTAATAAATCTTACCTGAAACTTAACTAGAGGAACTTGTTTAAGTTTTAACAACTTTTCTGCTGTGAGGGAGCTCCTATCTGACTTACGAGAACTTCTTTGAGTTTTAGACAAATATATTGCATGTAAGTTCTACTTTTGAAATATGGCCAAAAAGATTTCCTTGACTTTAACAATTTTGTTGTATGCGGAAGTTTTGTCCTGAAACTTAACTAAAGAGAAGCTTGTTTGAGTGTTAACAACTTTTTTGTATGAGGAAACTCTGTTCTGAAGACTTGGCCAATGGGGGACTTATTTGAGTTTTAACAACTTCTTTGTATGTGGTAATGTTGTCCTAAAACATGGCCAGAAAAAAAGCGTTTGTTTCAACCACTTCTTTGTATGAACTCTGTCCTGAAACTTAGCTAGAGAAGCACTTTGTTTAAGTTTTAACAACTTTTC
>NW_019212242.1:0-1237 GCF_002443255.2 Varroa destructor | reverse complement strand
GGGGACTTATTTGAGTTTTAACAACTTCTTTGTAGGTGGAAATGTTGTCCTAAAACATGGCCAGAAAAAACGTTTGTTTTAACCACTTCTTTGTACCTTCATAAAACTTAGCTAGAGAACACTGGTTTAAGTTTTAACAACTTTTCTCTGTGAGGGAACTCTATCCTGAGACTTGACCAACGAGAACTTGGGTTTTAGCAAATATATTGCGTGTAAGGTTCTGTATTGAAACATGACCAAAGAGGTTTCCTTGACTTTTAATAATTTTGTTGTATGCGGAAAGTTTGTCTGAAACTTGGCTAATGGAAGCTTGTTTGAGTGTTAACAACTTTTGTTTGTATGAGGAAACTCTGTCCTGAGACTTGGCCAATGGGGGACTTATTTAAGTTTTAACTTCTTTGTATGTGGAAATGTTGTCCTAAAACATGGCCAGAAAAAACGTCTGTTCTAACCACTTCTTTGTATCTTCCTGAAACTTAGGTAGAGAACACTTCTTTAAGTTTTAACAGCTTTTCTGTATGAGGAAACTCTATTTTGAGACTTGACCAACGAGAACTTGGGTTTTAGCAAATATATTGCATGTAAGATTCTGTTTTGAAATATGGCCAAAAAGATTTCCTTGACTTTTAACAATTTTGTTGTATGCGGAAATTTTGTCCGAAACTTGGCTAAAGGAAGCTTGTTTGAGTGTTTACAACTTTTGTTTGTATGAGGAAACTCTGTCCTGAGACTTGGCCAATGGGGGACTTATTTAAGTTTTAACTTCTTTGTATGTGGAAATGTTGTCCTAAAACATGGCCAAAAAAAAACGTTTGTTTTTACCACTTCCTTGTATCTTCCTGAAACTTAGCTAGAGAACACTTGTTCAAGTTTTAACAACTTTTCTGTGTGAGGGAACTCTATCCTGAGACTTGGCCAACGAGAACTTCTTAGAGTTTTAACAAATATACTACATGTAAGGTTCTGTTTTGAAATATGACCAAGGAAATTCCCCTGACTTTTAACAATTTTGTTGTAAGCGGAAATTTTGTCTGAAACTTGGCTAAAGGAAGCTTGTTTGAGTGTTAACAATTTTTGTTTGTATGAGGAAACTCTGTCCTGAAACTTGGCCAGTGGGGGACTTATTTAAATTTTAACTTCTTTGTATGTGGAAATGGTGTCCTAAAACATGGCCAGAAAAAACGTTTGTTTTAACCCGTTCTTTGCATCTTCCTGAAACTTAGCTAGAGCACATTGG
>NW_019212241.1:0-1228 GCF_002443255.2 Varroa destructor | reverse complement strand
ATATGTGGAAATGTTGTCCTACAGCATGGCCAAAAAAAAACGTTTGTTTTAACCACTTCTTTGTATCTTCCTGAAACTTAGCTAGAGAACACCTGTTTAAGTTTTAACAACTTTTCTGTGTGAGGGAACTCTATCCTGAGACTTGACCAACGAGAACTTCTTTGAGTTTTAACAAATATATTGCATGTAAGGTTCTGTTTTGAAATATGACCAAAAAGATTTCCCTGACTTTTAACAATTTTGTTGTATGCGGAAATTTTGTCTGGAACTTGGCTAAAGGAAGCTTGTTTGAGTGTTAACAACTCTTGTTTGTATGAGGAAACTCTGTCCTGAGACTTGGCCAATGGGGGACTTATTTAAGTTTTAACTTCTTTGTATGTGGAAATGTTGTCCTAAAACTTGGCCTAAAAAAAACGTTTGTTTTAACCACTTCTTCGCATCTTCCTGAAACTTAGCTAGAGAACACCTGTTTAAGTTTTAACAACTTTTCTGTGTGAGGGAACTCTATCCTGAGACTTGGCCAACGAGAACTTCTTTGAGTTTTAACAAATATATTGCATGTAAGATTTTGTTTTGAAATATGACCAAAAAGATTTCCTTGACTTTTAACAATTTTGTTGTATGCGGAAATTTTGTCTGAAACTTGGCTAAAGGAAGCTTGTTTGAGTGCTAATAACTTTTTTTGTATGAGGAAACTCTATTCTGAGACTTGGCCAATGGGGGACTTATTTGAGTTTTAACAACTTCTTTGTATGTGGTAATGTTGTCCTAAAACATGGCCAGAAAAAACGTTTGTTTTAACCACTTCTTTGTATCTTCCTGAAACTTAGCTAGAGAATACTTGTTTAAGTTTTAACAACTTTTCTGTGTGAGGGAACTCTATCCTGAGACTTGACGAACGAGAACTTGGGTTTTAGCAAATATATTCTGTTAAGAATCTGTTTTGAAATATGGCCAAAAAAGATTTCCTTGACTTTTAACAATTTTGTTGTATGCGGAAATTTTGTCTGAAACTTGGCTAAAGGAAGCTTGTTTGAGCGCTAATAGCTTTTTTTGTATTAGGAAACTCTATTCTGAGACTTGGCCAATGGGGGACTTATTTGAGTTTTAACAACTTCTTTGTATGTGGTAATGTTGTCCTAAAACATGGCCAGAAAAAACGTTTGTTTTAACCACTTCTTTGTATCTTCCTGAAACTTAGCTAGAGAATACTTGTTTAAGTTTTAAC
>NW_019212240.1:0-1968 GCF_002443255.2 Varroa destructor | reverse complement strand
TTTTTGCGTATAAACGAACATGAGTTAACAAAAGTGATGACTTAATTCTATCGTAGGTAACAAGAATCGTGGTATGTGCAGTTATTATTGGTAAGAATTCATTGCGACAGCTAGATATAAATAACAGAGGGCTCGTGGTGATACAGTGGTATAACAAATTTAAGAGAATTTTAGAAGAAATTTAAGAAATCGTTCGTTTGAAAGAGCTTAATTCTGGATGTAATGCTTGTTTGGACCTTGTTGCCAAGTAAACAGCATTGGAGATGCCTTTTGCATGCACAAGCCACTTCTTTCAAATCATCTTTGGAGTCACCTATCTTCACATAACATGGCTGGTTATATGTTATATATAAACATTTCTCTATAGAAACAACTACTACGCCTGCAAGTCATAGAGAGGTTACACGAAAGTGTACAAACATTATTTCTAAATATAATAAAATTGGCATGACTGTGCTGCTTTTACTACGTTATAACCATTTCAGGGCAAACAGTGTGGACAAAAAGAATAAAGATTTTTTATCTATATGTTTTTTTACTTACGAAACTCACTATGGAACGTTTTTGTTAGCTTACTTACAATTTTTAAAAGTTTATGTTTGGGAATATAGCAGATGTAATTTAAACTTAGAAAGTGTATCTTTGTGTTCCAATTTCAAGTATCTCTTGGCACCTTCATTCTTGAGTACCTTAATCATGTGGGTATCGACAATCCAGCAGCAAATAATTTAGTTTTCGGAAGTGCGTCTTTGAAGTTTCGGTCTTCTTTTTTTAAATAAAAGTAAAATCGTCTGCTTTTCTAAACTCTCGGTTGCATGGTATATGTGCTTAAGCTATCTTGAAATCAATGCACACCAATGTCCGCTCACGCTTTCTTTACATTTCCTCAACATATCACTATTTGTTTCTAGCGTATGTTTTAATTACTTGATTTTTCTGTCGTCGAAAAACAATTTCGGTTGGCTGTCTGTACTTCGAATTGAGCATCACCTGAACAAATCTAAAGGCTGCTTCGAATGGCACAATATGAGAGAAAACGGATATCTCCAAGTAAGATCTGCAGGTTTTCAAGGATTTGCTAAGGTTTAACAGTGTTTTATTTTGCTGGTTAACGTGGGGGAAATAAAAGTACGTAGTAAAAATCCGTGTTTTTGATATACCAGCCAGATCCCTCCAAACCTGTAGGGCTAGAAAAAAGGACAAAATGGAAAAAAGGCGAACTTGACTTCGAGGAAGATAAGAAGTAGTACACGACTTTTGCGTATAAACGAACATGAGTTAACAAAAGTGATGACTTAATTCTATCGTAGGTAACAAGAATCGTGGTATGTGCAGTTATTATTGGTAAGAATTCATTGCGACAGCTAGATATAAATAACAGAGGGCTCGTGGTGATACAGTGGTATAACAAATTTAAGAGAATTTTAGAAGAAATTTAAGAAATCGTTCGTTTGAAAGAGCTTAATTCTGGATGTAATGCTTGTTTGGACCTTGTTGCCAAGTAAACAGCATTGGAGATGCCTTTTGCATGCACAAGCCACTTCTTTCAAATCATCTTTGGAGTCACCTATCTTCACATAACATGGCTGGTTATATGTTATATATAAACATTTCTCTATAGAAACAACTACTACGCCTGCAAGTCATAGAGAGGTTACACGAAAGTGTACAAACATTATTTCTAAATATAATAAAATTGGCATGACTGTGCTGCTTTTACTACGTTATAACCATTTCAGGGCAAACAGTGTGGACAAAAAGAATAAAGATTTTTTATCTATATGTTTTTTTACTTACGAAACTCACTATGGAACGTTTTTGTTAGCTTACTTACAATTTTTAAAAGTTTATGTTTGGGAATATAGCAGATGTAATTTAAACTTAGAAAGTGTATCTTTGTGTTCCAATTTCAAGTATCTCTTGGCACCTTCATTCTTGAGTACCTTAATCATGTGGGTATCGACAATC
>NW_019212239.1:0-1071 GCF_002443255.2 Varroa destructor | reverse complement strand
AAGATTCTGTTTTGAAATACGGCCAAAAAAATTTCCTTGACTTTTAACAATTTTGTTGTATGCGGAAATTTTGTCTGAAACTTGGCTAACGGAAGCTTGTTTGAGTGTTAACAACTCTTGTTTGTATGAGGAAACTCTATCCTGAGACTTGGCCAGTGGGGGACTTATTTAAATTTTAACTTCTTTGTATGTGGAAATGTTGTCCTAAAACATGGCCAAAAAAAAACGTTTGTTTTAACCACTGCTTTGTATCTTCATGAAACTTAGCTAGAGAACACTGGTTTAAGTTTTAACAACTTTTCTGTGTGGGGGAACTCTATCCTGAGACTTGACCAAGGAGAACTTGGGTTTTAGCAAATATATTGCATGTAAGGTTCTGTTTTGAAATATGACCAAAAAGATTTCCTTGACTTTTAACAATTTTGTTGTATGCGGAAATTTTGTCTGAAACTTGGCTAACGGAAGCTTGTTTGAGTGTTAACAACTCTTGTTTGTATGAGGAAACTCTATCCTGAGACTTGGCCAGTGGGGGACTTATTTAAATTTTAACTTCTTTGTATGTGGAAATGTTGTCCTAAAACATGGCCAAAAAAAAACGTTTGTTTTAACCACTTCTTTGTATCTTCCTGAAACTTAGCTAGAGAATACTTGTTTAAGTTTTAACAACTTTTCTGTGTGAGGGAATTCTATCCTGAGACTTGACCAACGAGAACTTGGGGTTTAGCAAATATATTGCATGTAAGGTTCTGTATTGAAATATGGCCAAAAAGATTTCCTTGATGTTTAACAATTTTGTTGTAAGCGGAAATTTTGTCTGAAACTTGGCTAAACGAAGCTTGTTTGACTGTTAACAACTTTTGTTTGTATGAGGAAACTCTGTCCTGAGACTTGGCCAGTGGGGGACTTATTTAAATTTTAACTTCTTTGTATGTGGAAATGTTGTCCTAAAACATGGCCAAAAAAAACGTTTGTTTTAACCACTTCTTTGTATCTTCATGAAATTTAGCTAGAGAACACTGGTTTAAGTTTTAACAACTTTTCTGTGTGAGGGAACTCTATCCCGAGACTTGG
>NW_019212238.1:0-1363 GCF_002443255.2 Varroa destructor | reverse complement strand
CTGTGTGAGGGAGCTCTATGCTGAGACTTGGCCAACGAGAACTTCTTTGAGTTTTAACAACTATATTGCATGTAAGGTTCTCTTTTGAAATATGGCCAAAAAGATTTCCTTGACTTTTAACAATTTTGTTGTAGGCGGAAGTTTTGTTCTGAAACTTAGATAAAGAAAGCTTGTTTGAGTGTTAATAACGTTTTTTGTATGAGGAAACTCTGTTCTGCGACTTGGCCAATGGGGGACTTATTTGAGTTTTAACAACTTCTTTGTATGTGGTAATGTTATCTTAAAACATGGCCAGAAAAAAAGCGTTTGTTTTAACCACTTCTTTGTATGTGGAACTTCTGTCCTGAAACTTAGCTAGAGAGCACTTGTGTTTAAGTTTTAACAACTTCTTTTATATGAGGAAACTCTGTCCTGAGACTTGGCCAACGGAGGACTTATTTAAGTTTTAACTTCTTTGTATGTGGAAATGTTATCCTAAAAGATGGCCAAAAAAAAACGTTTGTTTTAACCACTTCTTTGTATCTTCCTAAAACTTAGCTAGAGAATACTTGTTTAAGTTTTAACAACTTTTCTGTGTGAGGAAACTCTATACTGAGACTTGACCAACGAGAACTTGCGTTTTAGCAACTATATTACATGTAAGATTCTGTTTTGAAATATAGCCAAAAAAGATTTCCTTGACTTTTAACAATTTTGTTGTAAGCGGAAATTTTGTCTGAAACTTGGCTAAAGGAAGCTTGTTTGAGTGTTAACAACTTTTGTTTGTATGAGGAAACTCTGTCCTGAGACTTGGCCAATGGGGGACTTGTTTAAGTTTGAACTTCTCTGTATGCGGAAATGTTGGCCTAAAACATGGCTAGAACAAACGTCTGTTTTAACCACTTCTTTGTATCTTCCTGAAGCTTAGCTAGAGAATACTTGTTTAAGTTTTAACAGCTTTTCTGTGTGAGGGAACTCTATTTTGAGACTTGACCAACGAGAACTTGGATTTTAGCGAATATATTGCATGTAAGATTCTGTTTTGAAATATAGCCAAAAAAGATTTCCTTGACTTTTAACAATTTTGTTGTAAGTGGAAATTTTGTCTGCAACTTGGCTAAAAGAAGCTTGTTTGAGTGTTAACACTTTTGCTTGTATGAGGAAACTCTGTTCTGAGACTTGGCCAATGGGGGACTTATATAAGTTTTAACTTCTTTGTATGTGGAAATGTTGTCCTAAAACATGGTTAGAAAAAATGTTTGTTTTAACCACTTCTATCTTCCTGAAACTTAGCTAGAGAATACTTGTTTAAGTTTTAACAGCTTTTCTATATGAGGAAACTCTATTTTGAGACTTGACCAACGAGAACTTGGGTTTTAGCAAA
>NW_019212237.1:0-1083 GCF_002443255.2 Varroa destructor | reverse complement strand
CAAACAAGCTTCCTTTAGCCAAGTTTCAGACAAAATTTCCGCATACAACAAAATTATTAAAAGTCAAGGAAACCTCTTTGGTCATGTTTCAATACAGGACCTTACATGCAATATATTTGCGAAAACCCAAGTTCTCGTTGGCCAAGTCTCAAAATAGAGTTTCCTCATACAGAAAAGCTGTTAAAACTTAAACAAGTATTCTCTAGTTAAGTTTCAGGAAGATACAAAGAAGTGGTTAAAACAAACGTTTTTTTTTGGCCATGTTTTAGGACAACATTTCCACATACAAAGCAGTTAAAACTTAAATAAGTCTCCCATTGGCCAAGTCTCAGGACAGAGTTTCCTCATACAAAAAAAAGTTGTTAACACTAAAACAAGCTTCCTTCAGCCAAGTTTCAGACAAAATTTCCGCATACAACAAAATTATTAAAAGTCAAGGAAACCTCTTTGGTCATGTTTCAATACAGAACCTTACATGCAATATATTTGCTAAAACCCAGGTTCTCGTTGGTCAAGTCTCAAAATAGAGTTTCCTCATATAGAAAAGCTGTTAGAACTTAAACAAGTATTCTCTAGCTAAGTTTCAGGAAGATAGAAGTGGTTAAAACAAACGTTTTTTCTGGCCATGTTTTAGGACAACAATTCCACATACAAAGAAGTTAAAACTTATATAAATCCCCCATTGGCCAAGTCTCGGAACAGAGTGTCCTCATACAAACAAAAGTTGTTGACACTCAAACAAGCTTCCTTTAGCCAAGTTTCAGACAAAATTTCCGCATACAACAAAATTGTTAAAAGTCAAGGAAATCTTTTTGGTCATATTTCAAAACAGAATCTTAACGTAATATATTTGCTAAAACCTAAGTTCTCGTTGGTCAAGTCTCAATATAGAGTTTCCTCGTACAGAAAAGCTGTTAAAACTTAAACAAGTATTCTCTAGCTAAGTTTCAGGAAGATAGAAATGGTTAAAACAAACATTTTTTCTGGCCATGTTTTAGGACAACAATTCCACATACAAAGAAGTTAAAACTTATATAAATCCCCCATTGGGCAAGTCTCGGAACAGAGTGTCCTCATACAAAC
>NW_019212235.1:0-5716 GCF_002443255.2 Varroa destructor | reverse complement strand
CCTTTATTTAAGTTTCAGAACAAAACTTCCGCCTACAACAAAATTGTTGAAAGTCAAGGAACTCTTTTTGGCCATATTTCAAAACAGAATCTTACATGCAATATATTTGCTAAAACTCAAAGAAGTCTCAGGATGGAGCTCCCTCACACAGAAAAGTTGTTAAAACTTAAACAAGTGTTTTCTAGCTAAGTGTCAGGAAGATAGAAAGAAGTGGTTGAAACAAGCGTTGTTTTCTGGCCATGTTTTAGGACAACATTACCGCATACAAAGAAGTTAGTAAAACTCAAATAAGTCCCCCATTGGCCAAGTCTCAGAAGAGAGTTTCCTCATACAAAAAAGTTGTTAACACACAAACAAGCTTCCTTTATCTAAGTTTCAGAACAAAACTTCCGCCTACAACAAAATTGTTGAAAGTCAAGGAAATCTTTTTGGCCATATTTCAAAACAGAATCTTACATGCAATATATTTGCTAAAACTCAAAGAAGTCTCAGGATGGAGCTCCCTCACGCAGAAAAGTTGTTAAAACTTAAACAAGTGTTCTCTAGCTAAGTTTCAGTAAGATATAAAGAAGTGGTTGAAACAAACGTTTTTTTCTGGCCATGTTTTAGGAAAACATTTCCACATACAAAGATGTTAAAACTCAAATAAGTCCCCCATTGGCCAAGTCTCAGAACAGAGTTTCTTCATACAAAAAAGTTGTTAACACACAAACAAGCTTCCTTTATCTAAGTTTCAGAACAAAACTTCCGCCTACAACAAACTTGTTGAAAGTCAAGGAAATCTTTTTGGCCATATTTCAAAACAGAATCTTACATGTAATATATTTGCTAAAACTCAAAGAAGTCTCAGGATGGAGCTCCCTCACACAGAAAAGTTGTTAAAACTTAAACAAGTGTTTTCTAGCTAAGTGTCAGGAAGATACAAAGAAGTGGTTGAAACAAGCGTTGTTTTCTGGCCATGTTTTAGGACAACATTACCGCATACAAAGAAGTTAGTAAAACTCAAATAAGTCCCCCATTGGCCAAGTCTCAGAAGAGAGTTTTCTCATACAAAAAAGTTGTTAACACTCAAACAAGCTTCCTTTATCTAAGTTTCAGAACAAAACTTCCGCCTACAACAAAATTGTTGAAAGTCAAGGAAATCTTTTTGGCCATATTTCAAAATGGAATCTTACATGCAGTATATTTGCTAAAACTCAAAGGAGTTCTTGTTGACCAAGTCTCAGGACAGAGTTCCCTCATGCAGAAAAGTCGTTAAAACTTAAACAAGTGTTCTTTAGCTAAGTTTCAGGAAGATATAAAGAAGTGGTTGAAACAAGCGTTTTTTTCTAGCCATGTTTTAGGACAACATTTCCACGTACAAAGAAGTTGTTAAAACTCAAATAAGTCCCCCATTGGCCAAGTCTCAGAACAGAGTTTCCTCATACAAAAAAGTTGTTAACACTCAAACAAGCTTCCTTTATCTAAGTTTCAGAACAGAACTTCCGCTTACAACAAAATTGTTGAAAGTCAAGGAAATCTTTTTGGCCATATTTCAAAATGGAATCTTACATGCAGTATATTTGCTAAAAGCTCAAAGAAGTCTCAGGATGGAGTCCCTCACACAGAAAAGTTGTTAAAACTTAACAAGTGTTCTAGCTAAGTTTCAGGAAGATAAAAGAAGTGGTTAAACAAGCCTTTTTTTCTGGCCATGTTTTAGGACAACATTCCACATACAAAGAAGTTGGTAAAACTCAAATAAGTCCCCCATTGGCCAAGTCTCAGAACAGAGTTTCCTCATACAAAAAGTTGTTAACACTCAAACAAGCTTCTTTATCTAAGTTTCAGAACAAAACTTCCGCCTACAACAAAATTGTTGAAAGTCAAGGAAATCTTTTTGGCCATATTTCAAAATGAATCTTACATGCAATATATTTGCTAAAGCTCAAAGAAGTCTCAGGATGGAGCTCCCTCACACAGAAAAGTTGTTAAAACTTAACAAGTGTTCCTAGCTAAGTTTCAGGAAGATACAAAGAAGTGGTTAAAACAACCTTTTTTTTCTGGCCATGTTTTAGGACAACATTACCACATACAAAGAAGTTGGTAAAACTCAAATAAGTCCCCCATTGGCCAAGTCTCAGAACAGAGTTTCCTCATACAAAAAGTTGTTAACACTCAAACAAGCTTCCTTTATCTAAGTTTCAGAACAAAACTTCCGCCTACAACAAAATTGTTGAAAGTCAAGGAAATCTTTTTGGCCATATTTCAAAATGAATCTTACATGCAGTATATTTGCTAAAACTCAAAGGAGTTCTCGTTGACCAAGTCTCAGGACAGAGTTCCCTCACGCAGAAAAGTTGTTAAAACTTAAACAAGTGTTCTTTAGCTAAGTTTCAGGAAGATATAAAGAAGTGGTTGAAACAAGCGTTTTTTTCTAGCCATGTTTTAGGACAACATTTCCACATACAAAGAAGTTGGTAAAACTCAAATAAGTCCCCCATTGGCCAAGTCTCAGAACAGAGTTTTCTCATACAAAAAAGTTGTTAACACTCAAACAAGCTTCCTTTATCTAAGTTTCAGAACAAAACTTCCGCCTACACAAAATTGTTGAAAGTCAAGGAAATCTTTTTGGCCATATTTCAAAACAGAATCTTACAAGCAATATATTTGCTAAAGCTCAAAGAAGTTCTCAGTGAGCTGGAGCTCCCTCACACAGAAAAGTTGTTAAAACTTAGACAAGTGTTCCCTAGCTAAGTTTCAGGAAGATACAAAGAAGTGGTTAAAACAACCGTTTTTTTTCTGGCCATGTTTTAGGACAACATTACCACATACAAAGAAGTTGGTAAAACTCAAATAAGTCCCCCATTGGCCAAGTCTCAGAACAGAGTTTCCTCATACAAAAAAGTTGTTAACACTCAAACAAGCTTCCTTTATCTAAGTTTCAGAACAAAACTTCCGCCTACAACAAAATTGTTGAAAGTCAAGGAAATCTTTTTGGCCATATTTCAAAATGAATCTTACATGCATATATTTGCTAAAACTCAAAGGAGTCTCAGGATGGAGTCCCTCACCAGAAAAGTTGTTAAAACTTAAACAAGTGTTCTAGCTAAGTTTCAGGAAGATAAAAGAAGTGGTTAAACAACGTTTTTTTTCTGCCATGTTTTAGGACAACATTTCCACATACAAAGAAGTTGGTAAAACTCAAATAAGTCCCCCATTGGCCAAGTCTCAGAACAGAGTTTTCTCATACAAAAAGTTGTTAACACTCAAACAAGCTTCCTTTATCTAAGTTTCAGAACAAAACTTCCGCCTACAACAAAATTGTTGAAAGTCAAGGAAATCTTTTTGCCATATTTCAAAATGAATCTTACATGCATATATTTGCTAAAAGCTCAAAGGAGTTCTCGTTGACCAAGTCTCAGGACAGAGTTCCCTCACGCAGAAAAGTTGTTAAAA
The DNA here is from genome assembly GCF_002443255.2 of Varroa destructor. Lineage (NCBI taxonomy): Eukaryota > Metazoa > Arthropoda > Arachnida > Mesostigmata > Varroidae > Varroa > Varroa destructor. The sequence goes on along the minus strand of NW_019212235.1, from coordinate 2,281 downwards.
CTTAAACAAGTGTTCTTTAGCTAAGTTTCAGGAAGATATAAAGAAGTGGTTGAAACAAGCGTTTTTTTCTGCCATGTTTTAGGACAACATTTCCACATACAAAGAAGTTGGTAAAACTCAAATAAGTCCCCCATTGGCCAAGTCTCAGAACAGAGTTTCTCATACAAAAAAGTTGTTAACACTCAAACAAGCTTCCTTTATCTAAGTTTCAGAACAAAACTTCCGCCTACAACAAAATTGTTGAAAGTCAAGGAAATCTTTTTGGCCATATTTCAAAATGGAATCTTACATGCAGTATATTTGCTAAAACTCAAAGGAGTTCTCGTTGACCAAGTCTCAGGACAGAGTTCCCTCACACAGAAAAGTTGTTAAAACTTAAACAAGTGTTCCTAGCTAAGTTTCAGGAAGATACAAAGAAGTGGTTAAAACAACCGTTTTTTTCTGGCCATGTTTTAGGACAACATTTCCACATACAAAGAAGTTGGTAAAACTCAAATAAGTCCCCCATTGGCCAAGTCTCAGAACAGAGTTTCCTCATACAAAAAAGTTGTTAACACTCAAACAAGCTTCCTTTATCTAAGTTTCAGAACAAAACTTCCGCCTACAACAAAATTGTTGAAAGTCAAGGAAATCTTTTTGGCCATATTTCAAAAAGAATCTTACATGCAATATATTTGCTAAAACTCAAAGAAGTCTCAGGATGGAGCTCCCTCACACAGAAAAGTTGTTAAAACTTAAACAAGTGTTTTCCCTAGCTAAGTTTCAGGAAGATACAAAGAAGTGGTTAAAACAACGTTTTTTCTGGCCATGTTTTAGGACAACATTACCCATACAAAGAAGTTGGTAAAACTCAAATAAGTCCCCCATTGGCCAAGTCTCAGAACAGAGTTTCCTCATACAAAAAGTTGTTAACACTCAAACAAGCTTTCTTTATCTAAGTTTCAGAACAAAACTTCCGCCTACAACAAAATTGTTGAAAGTCAAGGAAATCTTTTTGGCCATATTTCAAAATAGAATCTTACATGCAATATATTTGCTAAAACTCAAAGAAGTTCTCGGCATAGGAGCAGTCCCTCACCAGAAAAGTTGTTAAAACTTAAACAAGTGTTCTCTAGCTAAGTTTCAGTAAGATATAAAGAAGTGGTTAAACAAACGTTTTTTTCTGGCCATGTTTTAGGAAAACATTTCCACATACAAAGATGTTGTTAAAACTCAAATAAGTCCCCCATTGGCCAAGTCTCAGAACAGAGTTTCTTCATACAAAAAAGTTGTTAACACACAAACAAGCTTCCTTTATCTAAGTTTCAGAACAAAACTTCCGCCTACAACAAAATTGTTGAAAGTCAAGGAAATCTTTTTGGCCATATTTCAAAATCAGAATCTTACATGCAGTATATTTGCTAAAACTCAAAGAAGTTCTCAGTTGCAAGTTCAGGAGAGTTCCCTACACAGAAAAGTTGTTAAAACTTAAACAAGTGTTCTCTAGCTAAGTTTCAGGAAGATATAAAGAAGTGGTTAAACAAACGTTTTTTTCTGGCCATGTTTTAGGACAACATTTCCACATACAAAGAAGTTGTTAAAACTCAAATAAGTCCCCCATTGGCCAAGTCTCAGAACAGAGTTTCCTCATACAAAAAAGTTGTTAACACTCAAACAAGCTTCCTTTATCTAAGTTTCAGAACAAAACTTCCGCCTACAACAAAATTGTTGAAAGTCAAGGAAATCTTTTTGGCCATATTTCAAAATAGAATCTTACATGCAATATATTTGCTAAAACTCAAAGAAGTTCTCGTTGCAAGTCTCAGGAAGAGTTCCCTCACGCAGAAAAGTTGTTAAAACTTAAACAAGTGTTCTCTAGCTAAGTTTCAGGAAGATAAAAGAAGTGGTTAAAACAAACGTTTTTTTTGGCCATGTTTTAGGACAACATTTCCACATACAAAGAAGTTAAAACTTAAATAAGTCCCCCATTGGCCAAGTCTCAGGACAGAGTTTCCTCATACAAACAAAAGTTGTTAACACTCAAACAAGCTTCCTTTACCAAGTTTCAGACAAAATTTCCGCTACAACAAAATTGTTAAAAGTCAAGGAAATCTTTTGGTCATTTTCAAACAGAACTTACATGCAATATATTTGCTAAAACCTCAAAAGTTCTCGTTGCCAAGTCTCAGGATAGAGTTTCCTCACACAGAAAAGTTGTTAAAACTTAAACAAGTTTCTCTAGCTAAGTTTCAGGAAGATACAAAGAAGTGGTTAAAACAAACTTTTTTTTGGCGGCCATGTT
>NW_019212234.1:0-1455 GCF_002443255.2 Varroa destructor | reverse complement strand
CATACAGAAAAGCTGTTAAAACTTAAACAAGTATTCTCTAGCTAAGTTTCAGGAAGATAGAAGTGGTTAAAACAAACATTTTTTCTAGTCATGTTTTAGGACAACATTTCCACGTACAAAGCAGCTAAAACTTATATAAGTTCCCCACTGGCCAAGTCTCAGAACAGAGTTTCCTCATACAAACAAAAGTTCTTAACACTCAAACAAGTTTCCTTTAGCCAAGTTGCAGACAAAATTTCCGCTTACAACAAAATTGTTAAAAGTCAAGGAAATCTCTTTGGTCATATTTCAAAACAGAACCTTACATGTGGTATATTTGTTAAAACTCTAAGAGGTTCTCGTTGGCTAAGTCTCAGGATAGAATTCCCTCACACAGAAAAGTTGTTAAAACTTAAACAAGTATTCTCTAGCTAAGTTTCAGGAAGATAAAAGTGGTTAAAACAAACATTTTTTCTAACCATATTTTAGGACAACATTTCCACATACAAAGAAGTTAAAACTTATATAAGTCCCCCATTGGCCAAGTCTCAGGACAGAGTTTCCTCATACAAACAAAAGTTGTTAACACTCAAACAAGCTTCCGTTAGTCAAGTTTCAGACAAAATTTCCGCATACAACAAAATTGTTAAAAGTCAAGGAAACCTCTTTGGTCATGTTTCAATACAGAACCTTACATGCAATATATTTGGTAAAACTCAAGTTCTCGTTGGTCAAGTCTCAGGATAAAGTTCCCTCACACAGAAAAGCTGTTAAACCCTAAACCAGTGTTCTCTAGCTAAGTTTCATGAAGATACAAAGAAGTGGTTAAAACAAACGTTTTTTTTGGCCATGTTTTAGGACAACATTTCCTCATACAAAGAAGTTAAAACTTAAATAAGTCCCCCACTGGCCAAGTTTCAGGACAGAGTTTTATCATACAAACAAAAGTTGTTAACACTCAAACAAGCTTCCGTTAGCCAAGTTTCAGACAAAATTTCCGCATACAACAAAATTGTTAAAAGTCAAGGAAATTTTTTTGGCCATATTTCAAAACAGAATCTTACAGGCAATATATTCGCTAAAACCCAAGTTTTCGTTGGTCAAGTCTCAGGATAGAGTTCCCTCAGACAGAAAAGTTGTTAAAACTTGAACAAGTGTTCTCTAGCTAAGTTTCAGGAAGATACAAAGAAGTGGTTAAAACAAACGTTTTTTTTTTGATCATGTTTTAGGACAGCATTTCCACGTACAAAGAAGTTAAAACTTAAATAAGTCCCCCATTGGCCAAGTTTCAGGACAGAGTTTCCTCATACAAACAAAAGTTGTTAACATTCAAACAAGCTTCCTTTAGTCAAGTTTCAGACAAAATTTCCGCATACAACAAAATTGTTAAAAGTCAAGGAAATCTTTTTGGCCATATTTCAAAACAGAATATTACAGGCAATATATTTGCTAAAACCCAAGTTCTCGTTGGTCAAA
>NW_019212232.1:0-1077 GCF_002443255.2 Varroa destructor | reverse complement strand
TTAAAAGTCAAAGAAATCTTTTTGGCCATATTTCAAAAGAGAACCTTACATGCAATATATTTGTTAAAACTCAAAGAAGTTCTCGTTGGTCAAGTCTCAGGATAGAGTTTCCTCACACAGAAAAGTTGTTAAAACTTAAACAGATGTTTTCTAGCTAAGTTTCGGGAAGATACAAAGAAGTGGCTAAAACAAGGTTTTTTTTTGGCCATGTTTTAGGACAACATTTCCACATACAAAGAAGTTAAAACTTAAATAAGTCCCTCATCGGCCAAGTCTCAGAACAGAGTTTCCTCATACAAACAAAAGTTGTTAACACTCAAACAAGCTTCCTTTAGCCAAGTTGCAGACAAAATTTCCGCTTACAACAAAATTGTTAAAAGTCAAGGAAGTCTTTTTGGCCATATTTCAAAACAGAACCTTACATGTAATATATTTGCTAAAGCCCAACTTCTCGTTGGTCAAGTCTCAAAATAGACTTTCCTCATACAGAAAAACCGTTAAAACTTAAACAAGCATTCTCTAGCTAAGTTTTAGGAAGACACAAAGAAGTGGTTAAAACAAACGTTTTTTCTGGCAATGTTTTAGGACAACAATTCCACATACAAAGAAGTTAAAACTTATATAAATCCCATTGGCCAAGTCTCAGAACAGAGTTTCCTCATACAAACAAAAGTTGTTAACACTCAAACAAGCTTCCTTTAGCCAAGTTTCAAACAAAATTTCCGCATACAACAAAATTCTTAAAAGTCAAGAAATCTCTTTGGTCATATTTCAATACAGAACCTTACATGTAATATATTTGCTAAAATCCAAGTTCTCGTTGGTCAAGTCTCAAAATAGACTTTCCTCATACAGAAAAACCGTTAAAACTTAAACAAGCATTCTCTAGCTAAGTTTTAGGAAGACACAAAGAAGTGGTTAAAACAAACGTTTTTTCTGGCAATGTTTTAGGACAACAATTCCACATACAAAGAAGTTAAAACTTATATAAATCCCATTGGCCAAGTCTCAGAACAGAATGTCCTCATACAAACAAATGTTGTTAACACTCAAACAAGCTTCCTTTGGCCAAGATTC
>NW_019212231.1:0-3717 GCF_002443255.2 Varroa destructor | reverse complement strand
TTTGTTGTATGTGGAAATTTTGTCTGAAACTTGACTAAAGGAAGCTTGTTTGAGTGTTAACAACTTTTGTTTGTATGAGGAAACTCTGTTCTGAGACATGGCCAATGGGGGACTTATATAAGTTTTAACTTCTTTGTATGTGGAAATGTTGTCCTAAAACATGGCCAAAAAAAAACGTTTGTTTTAACCACTTCTTTGTATCTTCCTGAAACTTAGCTAGAGAATACTTGTTTAAGTTTTAACAGCTTTTCTGTATGAGGAAACTCTATTTTGAGACTTGACCAACGAGAACTTGGGTTTTAGCAAATATATTGCATGTAAGATTCTGTTTTGAAATATGGCCAAAAAGATTTCCTTGACTTTTAACAATTTTGTTGTATGCGGAAATTTTGTAACTTGAAACTTGGCTAACAGGAAGCTTGTTTGAGTGTTAACAACTTTTGTTTGTATGAGGAAACTCTGTCCTGAGACTTGGCCAGATGGGGGACTTATTTAAGTTTTAACTTCTTTGTATGTGGAAATGTTGTCCTAAAACATGGCCAAAAAAAAACGTTTGTTTTAACCACTTCTTTGTATCTTCCTGAAACTTAGCTAGAGAATACTTGTTTAAGTTTTAACAGCTTTTCTGTATGAGGAAACTCTATTTTGAGACTTGACCAACGAGAACTTGGGTTTTAGCAAATATATTGCATGTAAGGTTCTGTTTGAAACTATGGCCAAAAAGTTTCCTTGACTTTTAATAATTTTGTTGTATGTGGAAATTTTGTCTGAAACTTGGCTAAGGAAGCTTGTTTGAGTGTTAACAACTTTTGTTTGTATGAGGAAACTCTGTCCTGAGACTGGCCAAGTGGGGGACTTATTTAAGTTTTAACTTCTTTGTATGTGGAAATGTTGTCCTAAAACATGGCCAAAAAAAACGTTTGTTTAACCACTTCTTTGTATCTTCATGAAACTTAGCTAGAGAATCACTTGTTTAAGTTTTAACAACTTTTCTGTTGAGGAGAACTCTATTCTGAGACTTGACCAACGAGAACTTGGGTTTTAGCAAATATATTGACATGTAAGATTCTGTTTTGAAATATGGCCAAAAAAATTTCCTTGACTTTTAACAATTTTGTTGTAGCGGAATTTTGTCTGAAACTTGAGCTAAAGGAAGCTTGTTTGAGTGTTAACAACTTTAGTTTGTATGAGGACACCTGTCTAAGACTTGGCCAATGGGGGACTTATATTAAGTTTTAACTTCTTTGTATGTGGAAATGTTGTCCTAAATCGATGGCCAAAAGAAAACGTTTGTTTTAACCACTTCTTTGTATCTTCCTGAAACTTAGCTAGAGAATACTTGTTTAAGTTTTAACAGCTTTTCTGTTGAGGAAACTCTATTTACTGAGACTTGACCAACGAGAACTTGGGTTTTAGCAAATATATTCATGTAAGTTCTGTATTGATAATATGGCCAAAAAGATTTCTCTTGACTTTTAACAATTTTGTTGTAAGCGGAAATTTTGTCTGAAACTTGGCTAAAGGAAGCTTGCTTGAGCTGTTAACAACTTTTGTTTGTATGAGGAAACTCTGTCTGAGACTTGGCCAATGGGGGACTTATATAGTTTTAAACTTCTTTGTAGTGGAAATCGTTGTCCTAAATCATGGCCAAAAAAAACTGTTTGTTTTAACCACTTCTTTATCTTCTGAAACTTAGCTAGAGAATACTTGTTTAAGTTTTAACAGCTTTTCTGTATGAGGAAACTCTATTTTGAGACTTGACTAACGAGAACTTGGGTTTTAGCAAATATATTGCATGTAAGATTCTGTTTTGAAATATGGCCAAAAGAGATTTCCTTGACTTTTAACACATTTTGTTGTATGCGGAAATTTTGTCTGAAACTTGGCTAAGGAAGCTTGTTTGAGTGTTAACAACTTTTGTTTGTATGAGGAAACTCTGTCCTGAGACTTGGCCAGTGGGGAGACTTATTTAAATTTTAACTTCTTTGTATGTGGAAATGTTGTCCTAAAACATGGCCAGAAAAAAACGTTTGTTGTTAACCACTTCTTGTATCTTCTGAAACTTAGCTAGAGAATACTTGTTTAAGTTTATTATTAAAAGTCAAGGAAACCTCTTTGGTCATGTTTCAATACAGAACCTTACATGCAATATATTTGCTAAAACCCAAGTTCTTGTTGGCCAAGTCTCAAAATAGAGTTTCCTCATACAGAAAAGTTGTTAAAACTTAAACAAGTATTCTCTAGCTAAGTTTCAGGAAGATACAAAGAAGTGGTTAAAACAAACGTTTTTTTTTGGCCACGTTTTAGGACAACATTTCCACATACAAAGAAGTTAAAACTTAAATAAGTCCCCCATTGGCCAAGTCTCAGGACAGAGTTTCCTCATACAAACAAAAGTTGTTAACATTCAAACAAGCTTCCTTTAGCCAAGTTTCAGACAAAATTTCCGCTTACAACAAAATTGTTAAACATCAAGGAAATCTTTTTGGCCATATTTCAATACAGAACCTTACATGCAACATATTTGCTAAAACTCAAGTTCTCGTTGGCTAAGTCTCAAAATAGAGTTTCCTCATACAGAAAAGCTGTTAAAACTTAAACAAGTATTCTCTAGCTAAGTTTCAGGAAGATACAAAGAAGTGGTTAAAACAAACGTTTTTTTTTGGCCATGTTTTAGGACAACATTTCCACATACAAAGCAGTTAAAACTTATATAAGTTCCCCATTGACCAAGTCTTAGAACAGTGTCCTCATACAAACAAAGGTTGTTAACACTCAAACAAGCTTCCTTTAGCCAAGTTTCAGACAAAATTTCCGCATACAACAAAATTATTAAAAGTCAAGGAAACCTCTTTGGTCATGTTTCAATACAGAACCTTACATGCAATATATTTGCTAAAACCCAAGTTCTCGTTGGCCAAGTCTCAAAATAGAGTTCCCTCACACAGAAAAGTTGTTAAAACTTAAACCAGTGTTCTCTAGCTAAGTTTCATGAAGATACAGAGAAGTGGTTAAAACAAACGTTTTTTTTGCCATGTTTTAGGACAACATTTCCACATACAAAGAAGTTAAAACTTATATAAGTCCCCCATTGGCCAAGTCTCAGGACAGAGTTTCCTCATACAAACAAAAGTTGTTAACACTCAAACAAGCTTCCTTTAGCCAAGTTTCAGACAAAATTTCCGCATACAACAAAATTATTAAAAGTCAAGGAAACCTCTTTGGTCATGTTTCAATACAGAACCTTACATGTAATATATTTGCTAAAACCCAAGTTCTCGTTGGCCAAGTTTCAAAATAGAGTTTTCTCACACAGAAAAGCTGTTAAAACTTAAACAAGTATTCTCTAGCTAAGTTTCAGGAAGATACAAAGAAGTAGTTAAAACAAACATTTTTTTTTGGCCATGTTTTAGGACAATATTTCCACATACAAAGCAGTTAAAACTTATATAAGTCCCCCATTGGCCAAGTCTTAGAACAGTGTCCTCATACAAACAAAAGTTGTTAACACTCAAACAAGCTGCCGTTAGCCAAGTTTCAGACAAAATTTCCGCATACAACAAAATTGTTAAAAGTCAAGGAAATCTTTTTGGCCATATTTCAAAACAGAATCTTACAGGCAATATATTTGCTAAAACCCAAGTTCTCGTTGGTCAAGTCTCAGGATAGAGTTCCCTCACACAGAAAAGTTGTTAAAACTTAAACCGGTGTGCTCTA
>NW_019212230.1:0-3597 GCF_002443255.2 Varroa destructor | reverse complement strand
ACTTAAACAAGTGTTCTCTGGCTAAGTTTCAGGACAGAAGTTCCACATACAAAGAAGTGGTTAAAACAAACGCTTTTTTTCTGGCCATGTTTTAGGACAACATTACCATATACAAAGAAGTTGTTAAAACTCATAATAAGTCCCCCATTGGCCAAGTCTCAGAACAGAGTTTCCTCATACAAAAAAAGTTATTAGCACTCAAACAAGCTTCCTTTAGCTAAGTTTCAGGAGAAAATTTCCACTTACAACAAAGTTGTTAAAAGTCAAGGAAATCTTTTTGGCCATATTTCAAAAGAGAACCTTACATGCAATATATTTGTTAAAACTCAAAGAAGTTCTCGTTGGCCAAGTCTCAGCATAGAGCTCCCTCACATAGAAAAGTTGTTAAAACTTAAACAAGCTTCCTCTAACTAAGTTTCAGGACAAAATTTCCTCTTACAACGAAATTGTTAAAAGTCAAGGAAATCTTTTTGGCCATATTTCAAAAGAGAACCTTACATGCAATATATTTGTTAAAACTCAAAGAAGTTCTCGTTGGCCAAGTCTCAGGATAGAGTTCCCTCACACAGAAAAGTTGTTAAAACTTAAACACAAGTGCTCTCTAGCTAAGTTTCAGGACAGAAGTCCCACATACAAAGAAGTGGTTAAAACAAACGTTTTTTTTCTGGCCATGTTTTAGGACAACATTTCCACATACAAAGGAGTTGTTAAAACTCAAATAAGTCCCCCATTGGCCAAGTCTCAGAACAGAGTTTCCTCATACAAAAAAAGTTGCTAACACTCAAACAAGCTTCCTCTAACTAAGTTTCAGGACAAAATTTCCTCTTACAACGAAATTGTTAAAAGTCAAGGAAATCTTTTTGGCCATATTTCAAAAGAGAACCTTACATGCAATATATTTGTTAAAGCTCAAAGAAGTTCTCGTTGGCCAAGTCTCAGGATAGAGTTCCCTCACACAGAAAAGTTGTTAAAACTTAAACACAAGTGCTCCCTAGGTAAGTTTCAGGACAGAAGTTCCGCATACAAAGAAGTGGTTAAAACAAACGTTTTTTTTCTGGCCATGTTTTAGGACAACATTTCCACATACAAAGGAGTTGTTAAAACTCAAATAAGTCCCCCATTGGCCAAGTCTCAGAACAGAGTTTCTTCATACAAAAAAAAGTTGCTAACACTCAAACAAGCTTCCTCTAACTAAGTTTCAGGACAAAATTTCCTCTTACAACGAAATTGTTAAAAGTCAAGGAAATCTTTTTGGCCATATTTCAAAAGAGAACCTTACATGCAATATATTTGTTAAAACTCAAAGAAGTTCTCGTTGGCCAAGTCTCAGCATAGAGCTCCCTCACACAGAAAAGTTGTTAAAACTTAAACAAGCTTCCTCTAGTTAAGTTTCAGGATAAAATTTCCACTTACAATGAAATTGTTAAAAGTCAAGGAAATCTTTTTGGCCATATTTCAAAAGAGAACCTTACATGCAATATATTTGTTAAAGCTCAAAGAAGTTCTCGTTGGCCAAGTCTCAGGATAGAGTTCCCTCACACAGAAAAGTTGTTAAAACTTAAACAAGTGTTCTCTGGCTAAGTTTCAGGACAGAAGTTCCACATACAAAGAAGGGATTAAAACAAACGCTTTTTTTCTGGCCATGTTTTAGGACAACATTACCACATACAAAGAAGTTGTTAAAACTCAAATAAGTCCCCCATTGGCCAAGTCTCAGAATAGAGTTTTCTCATACAAACAAAGTTATTAACACTCAAACAAGCTTCCTTTAGCTAAGTTTCAGGACAGAATTTCCGCATACAACAAAATTATTAAGAGTCAAGGAAATCTTTTTGGCCGTGTTACAAAACAGAACCTTACATGCATTATATTTGTTAAAACTCAAAGAAGTTCTCGTTGCTGAAGTCTCAAGATAGAGTTCCCTCACACAGAAAAGTTGTTAAAACTCAAAGAAGTTCTCGTTGGCCAAGTCTCAGGATAGAGTTCCCTCACACAGAAAAGTTGTTAAAACTTAAACAAGTGTTCTCTGGCTAAGTTTCAGGACAGAAGTTCCACATACAAAGAAGTGGTTAAAACAAAAGCTTTTTTTCTGGCCATGTTTTAGGACAACATTACCATATACAAAGAAGTTGTTAAAACTCAAATAAGTCCCCCATTGGCCAAGTCTTAGAACAGAGTGTCCTCATACAAATAAAAGTTGTTAACACTCAAACAAGCTTCCTTTAGCCAAGTTTCAGAGAAAATTTCCGCATACAACAAAATTGTTAAAAGTCAAGGAAATCTTTTTGGTCATATTTCAAAACAGAACCTTACATGTAATATATTTGTTAAAACTCAAAGAAGTTCTCGTTGGCCAAGTCTCAGGATAGAGTTCTTTCACACAGAAAAGTTGTTAAAACTTAAACCAGTGTTCTCTAGCTAAGTTTCATGAAGATACAAAGAAGTGGTTAAAACAAACATTTTTTTTTGGCCATGTTTTAGGACAACATTTCCACATACAAAGAAGTTAAAACTTAAATAAGTCCCCCATTGGCCAAGTCTCAGGACAGAGTTTCTTCATACAAACAAAAGTTGTTAACACTCAAACAAGCTTCCTTTAGCCAAGTTTCAGACAAAATTTCCGCATACAACAAAATTGTTAAAAGTCAAAGAATTCTTTTTGGTCATATTTCAAAACAGAACCTTACATGTAATATATTTGTTAAAACTCAAAGAAGTTCTCGTTGGCCAAGTCTCAGGATAGAGTTCTTTCACACAGAAAAGTTGTTAAAACTTAAACCAGTGTTCTCTAGCTAAGTTTCAGGACAGAAGTTCCACATACAAAGAAGTGGTTAAAACAAACTGGCCATGTTTTAGGACAACATCACCAAATACAAAGAAGTTGGTAAAACTCAAATAAGTTCCTCATTGGCCAAGTCTCAGAACAGAGTTTCCTCATACAAAAAAGGTTGCTAACACTCAAACAAGCTTCCTCTAGCCAAGTTTCAGGACAGAATTTCCGCATACAACAAAATTGTTAAGAGTCAAGGAAATCTTTTTGGCCATATTACAAAACAGAACCTTATATGCATTATATTTGTTAAAACTCAAAGAAGTTCTCGTTGCCGAAGTCTCAAGATAGAGTTCCCTCACACAGAAAAGTTGTTAAAACTTAAACAAGTGTTCTCTGGCTAAGTTTCAGGACCGAAGTTCCACATACAAAGAAGTGATTAAAACAAACGCTTTTTTTCTGGCCATGTTTTAGGACAACATTTCCACCTACAAAGAAGTTGTTAAAACTCAAATAAGTCCCCCATTGGCCACGTCTCAGAACAGAGTTTCCTCATACAAAAAAAAGTTGTTAACACTCAAACAAGCTTCCTTTAGCCAAGTTTCAGATAAAATTTCCGCATACAACAAAATTGTTAAAAGTCAAAGAAATCTTTTTGGCCATATTTCAAAACAGGATCTTACATGCAATATCTTTGTTAAAACTCAAAGAAGTTCTCGTTAGCCAAGTCTCAGGACAGAGTTCCCTCACACAGAAAAGTTGTTAAAACTTAAATAAGTGTTCTCTAGCTAAGTTCCAGGAAGATACAAAAAAGTGATTAAAACAAA
>NW_019212229.1:0-1419 GCF_002443255.2 Varroa destructor | reverse complement strand
TTAGACTTGGCTAACGAGAACTTCTTTGAGTTTTAACAAATATATTACATGTAAGGTTCTGTTTTGAAATATGACCAAAAAGATTTCCTTGACTTTTAACAATCTTGTTGTATGCGGAAATTTTGTCTGAAACTTGGCTAAAGGAAGCTTGCTTGACTGTTAACAACTTTTGTTTGTATGAGGACACTCTGTTCTGAGACTTGGCCAATGGGGGACTTATATAAGTTTTAACTTCTTTGTATGTGGAAATGTTGTCCTAAAACATGGTCAGAAAAAACGTTTGTTTTAACCACTTCTTTGTATCTTCCTGAAACTTAGCTAGAGAACACTTGTTTAAGTTTTAACAACTTTTCTGTGTGAGGAAACTCTATACTGAGACTTGACCAACGAGAACTTGAGTTTTAGCAAATATATTACATGTAAGGTTCTGTTTTGAAATATGACCAAAAAGATTTCCTTGACTTTTAACAATTTTGTTGTATGCGGAAATTTTGCCTGAAACTTAGCTAAAAGAAGCTTATTTGAGTGTTAACAACTTTTGTTTGTATGAGGAAACTCTGTCCTGAGACTTGGTCAATGGGGAACTTATATAAGTTTTAACTTCTTTGTATGTGGAAATGTTGTCCTAAAACATGGCCAGAAAAAATGTTTGTTTTAACCGCTTCTTTGTATCTTCCTGAAACTTAGCTAGAGAATACTTGTTTAAGTTTTAACAGCTTTTCTGTATGAGGAAACTCTATTTTGAGATTTGACTAACGAGAACTTCGGTTTTAGCAAATATATTACATGTAAGATTCTGTTTGTAATATGGCCAAAAAGATTTTCTTGACTTCTAAAGATCTTATTGTAAGCGGCAATTTTGTCTGAAACTTGGCTAAAGGAAGCTTGTTTGAGTGTTAACAACTTTTGTTTGTATGAGGAAATTCTGTCCTGAGACTTGGCCAGTAGGGGACTTATTTAAATTTTAACTTCTTTGTATGCGGAAATGTTGTCCTAAAACATGGCCAGAAAAAAACATTTGTTTTAATTACTTCTTTGTATCTTCCTGGAACTTAGCTAGAGAACACTTGTTTAAGTTTTAACAACTTTTCTGTGTGAGGGAACTCTGTCCTGAGACTTGGCTAACGAGAACATCTTTGAGTTTTAACAAATATATTACATGTAAGGTTCTGTTTTGAAATATGACCAAAAAGATTTCCTTGACTTTTAACAATTTTGTTGTATGCGGAAATTTTGTCTGAAACTTGGCTAAAGGAAGCTTGCTTGAGTGTTAACAACTTTTGTTTGTATGAGGACACTCTGTTCTAAGACTTGGCCAATGGGGGACTTATATAAGTTGAAACTTCTTTGTATGTAGAAATGTTGTCCTAAAACATGGCAAAAAAAACGTTTGTTTTAACCACTTCTTTGTATCTTCCT
>NW_019212228.1:0-1029 GCF_002443255.2 Varroa destructor | reverse complement strand
AGAGTGCCCTCCTTCAAACAAAAGTTGTTAACAGTCAAACAAGCTTCCTTTAGCCAAGTTTCAGACAAAATTTCCGCATACAACAAAATTATTAAAAGTCAAGGAAATCTTTTTGGCCATATTTCAAAACAGAACCTTACATGCAATATATTTGCTAAAACCCAAGTTCTCGTTGGTCAAATCTCAGGATAGAGTTCCCTCACACAGAAAAGTTGTTAAAACCTAACCAGTGTTCTCTAGCTAAGTTTCAGGAAGATACAAAGAAGTGGTTAAAACAAATGTTTTTTTTTGGCCATGTTTTAGGACAACATTTCCACATACAAAGCAGTTAAAACTTAAATAAGTCCCCCACTGGCCAAGTCTCAGGACAGAGTTTCCTCATACAAACAAAAGTTGTTAACAGTCAAACAAGCTTCCTTTAGCCAAGTTTCAGACAAAACTTCCGCATACAAGAAAATTATTAAAAGTCAAGGAAATCTTTTTGGCCATATTTCAAAACAGAATCTTACAGGCAATATATTTGCTAAAACCCAAGTTCTCGTTGGTCAAGTCTCAGGATAGAGTTCCCTCACACAGAAAGTTGTTAAAACTTAAACCAGTGTTCTCTAGCTAAGTTTCATGAAGATACAAAGAAGTGGTTAAAACAAACGTTTTTTTTTTGGCCATGTTTTAGGACAACATTTCCACATACAAAGAAGTTAAAACTTATACAAGTCCCCCATTGGCCATGTCTCAGAACAGAGTTTCTTCATACAAATAAAAGTTGTTAACACTCAAACAAGCTTCCTTTAGCCAAGTTTCAGACAAAATTTCCGCATACAACAAAATTATTAAAAGTCAAGGAAACCTCTTTAGTCATGTTTCAATACAGAACCTTACATGCAATATATTTGCTAAAACCCAAGTTCTCGTTGGTCAAGTCTCAAAATAGAGTTTCCTCATACAGAAAAGCTATTAAAACTTAAACAAGTATTTTCTAGCTAAGTTTCAGGAAGATACAAAGAAGTGGTTAGAACAAACATTTTTTTT
>NW_019212227.1:0-1114 GCF_002443255.2 Varroa destructor | reverse complement strand
AGTTGTTAAAACTCAAAGAAGTTCTCGTTGGCCAAATCTCAGGATAGAGTTCCCTCACACAGAAAAGTTGTTAAAACTTAAACAAGTGTTCTCCGGCTAAGTTTCAGGGCAGAATTTTCGCCTACAACAAAATTGTTTAAGTCAAGGAAATTTTTGGGCCATATTTCAAAAGAGAACTTTACATGCAATATATTTGTTAAAGCTCAAAGAAGCTCTCGTTGGCCAAGTCTCAGGATAGAGTTCCCTTACACAGAAAAGTTGTTAAAACTTAAACAAATATTCTCTAGCTAAGTTTCAGGACAAAAGTTCCACATACAAAGAAGCGGTTAAAACAAACGTTTTTTTTTCTGGCCATGTTTTAGGACAACGTTACCACATGCAAAGAAGTTGTTAAAACTTAAATAAGTCCCCCATTGGCCAAGTCTCAGAACAGAGTTTCCTCATACAAAAAAGTTGTTAACACTCAAACAAACTTCCTTTAGCCATGTTTCGGACAAAAGTTCCGCGTACAACAAAATCGTTAGAAGTCAAGAAAATCTTTTTGGCCATATGACAAACAGAATCTTACATGTAATATATTTGCTAAAACTCAAGTTCTCGTTGGCCAAGTTTCAGTATAGAGTTTCCTCACACAGAAAAGTTGTTCAAACTTAAACAAGTGTTCTCTAGTTAAGCTTTAGGAAAATATAAAGAAGTGGTTGAAACAAGCGTTTTTCTCTGGCCATGTTTTAGGGCAACATTTCCACATACAAAGAAGTTAAAACTTACATAAGTCCCCCACTGGCCAAGTCTCAGAACAGAGTGTCCTCACACAAACAAAAGTTCTTAACACTCAAACAAGCTTCCTTTAGCCAAGTTTCAGACAAAATTTCCGCATACAGCAAAATTGTTAAAAGTCAAGGAAATCGTTTTGGCCATACTTCAAAACAGAATCTTAACGTAATATATTTGCTAAAACCCAAGTTCTCGTTGGTCAAGTCTCAAAATAGAGTTTCCTCATACAGAAAAGCTGTTAAAACTTAAACAAGTATTCTCTAGCTAAGTTTCAGGAAAATACAAAGAAGTGGTTAAAACAAACGTTTTTTTCTGGCCATGTGTGAGGGAACTCTATTTT
>NW_019212226.1:0-14860 GCF_002443255.2 Varroa destructor | reverse complement strand
TATATATGCATGCGAACGAATGGCAATGTCACTGCACGAATGGGTATTTACGTTGTCGGGGTTGTTGGTCGACATTAGAATTTAATCATATGACTGAGACAAATGGCTTCAGAACCTCGTGATCTCTACTATAACATAGAATCGGGCAACAGAAAGTGATAATTCAGTACAAAGCTTAAACGAAGAATATTATTATCTACCAGGCTGCCTATATAGAGAGATCACTGAGGCACTGAAATAATTTTATACTGGTACTTATCGACCTTCTTCACACGAGTAATTTACAATTCAATCGGTACTAACTCTGCGTATTTTGCAATTAGATTAAAGAAGTTCGGCAGATTTTAGCGCACCTATCTGCTTCAGCTCGACAAATCGCTAGAGCTACCAGATGGTCCGATGTGGTCGGAGGATGTGCTCAGACGAGCGCCGTCAGCAGGACTAACGACTGAGCCTAACGCTTACACTGTGCGTACGTCATCTTCGTAGCTCGTAATGATTGAGCCTTTGCATGGTCCTCAATTCACCACTTTCCTGTTCGTACTATTGTCGTTAAATTGGAGTCAATGGTAACAAAAGTCTAGCTGTACGGTCACGGGGGTCGGATCACCAAATGGGATGAGTCCAGCCGATTGGTGGAATGAAAATTTCCCGAACGAAGATCAAACAAGAAAGACAAACATTTGTGCTACGACACCGTTATGCGCTCCTCTTGTTTCTCGTTTTTGATCGACCGAGGCTTATACACGATTTCGCACGCCTTGCACAGCACTTACGTCTTCCCATCTTAGGGTTTCGTGCCGTG
The DNA here is from genome assembly GCF_002443255.2 of Varroa destructor. Lineage (NCBI taxonomy): Eukaryota > Metazoa > Arthropoda > Arachnida > Mesostigmata > Varroidae > Varroa > Varroa destructor. The sequence goes on along the minus strand of NW_019212226.1, from coordinate 14,055 downwards.
AATTCTTTAAGGAGCGGCTGTCGCCGAACGCCTTTGCCGGCTATACGGTTTTCGCAGCGTTCCAGTGTGACCTTTATAAAACTGAGCGAGACGACCCGCGGGTAACGTCGTTTAGTATACGGACCGTAATCACTAGCTTAAATACAGACAGGCCGCCGACATCTACCAGGCGGTAGTACGCAACAGTCATAGGATAAAAGTTAGATGTAAGTTAGAGGTTTGGAATAGAATGGGTAATTCGTAGTAACAATGACCAAAAAACCATCATATACATATATATTGTGATGAGGTATGATAAAAACATTATGATAAGGATAGTCTCAAAGAAGAAGCGTTCGCTGTTCTCTAGATAATAGAGATAAGAAAGCATTATGATGCGAACAGATTGTCTAGTCAATACACAGAAACAGTGCAGACAGCTGTTCAGTGTGTCAATGTAGATTTATTAACGTTCGTCTATTGAAACTATTATTATATATTGCAAATCTCCCATGCGCGTAGCCATTGCCAAATGAAAAACTATATTCGGGCAACGGGAAAGGTTTACTAGAAGATAAAGACAGAAAAGTATACTAACTGTAAATTTTTACTTTTTGGCAGAAAGAACTGCCATGATAGTAGGTGACATTCTGTCTATTTGTGAAGAAAAGAGCCCTGATTCAGGCTTGTCTACTTCACCCTTCTCCACGGAATTCGGCTTCAGTATACATCGGCCATTTAATTCAAGTTCAACATCTCGAGAGATGTTTTCCTTGGCGCACTTAGTTCCAGCAAATGGCCTAAAACCACGAATTGGCCATAGATGTGGGATCATTAATAAGGTTACTGCTTATGTGAATCTTTTCATTCTTACAGCTTGTGTCATTTTGGAATTGCTTAAAATTTAAATAGCTTTTATCATACTTGTAGGCGACATTACGTAATATTTATATTGTCCTGTGCCAAGGACGCCATATGCCTGCCAGCTTTTTGCTGTCTTCTAAGCTTCCAAACTATTACATAACCACATGCAGCCAGTGTTGACCATTAACAGACACTGAGTTGGCCATTTTTGTCAGGCTATGCTTTTACTGCCGCTGCTGCTGCTGCTGCTTCTAACCCAGCGCTGCATTATACTGTAAAAGGATCTCGTAGTAACACCAACGAGAACATTGACCTTTTACACGGACCCCTTCGACGGGCCTCTAAAAGCCGGTAGTACCCTGTATTTCTGTGCCTGTGATTCATTAGCGCCGAACGAGAGTCGTCGCTTGGGCCTTAGGTGTTGACTTGCAATAAAATAGTTATTTTCCTACCGATAATTATTACTTCTACTACAGAATAGCCCGTTCTGCAAATGCTGGTTTCTCCCTGATTTTGCACGCGCACGACGCTCATCGGCCATTTCTTCATAGTCATACAGGTGCGTTTTGCAATCGCCAGAAGCGACTGGCGTGCCTTATCCCGTACCTCCGCAATGCGGTCAGGTCAAATGCAACTCAAGTGGAGCTGTGGTAAAGTCGTGGTGGCCGCAGATAGCCACACGGCAGTTCTGCCTCTTGGTCTTGGAAATTATATTACTATTCTAACGTTACGCGTTTGGTGATAATGATCGCTCTTGACAACGGAACACGCGTAGGGACTGTACGAACAAATTCGCGGCTATAAAACACGCACCTAGTGGGGTGGTCCCGATAGGAAAATAGAAATGCCAGAAGCATCAGGAACAAATTTTTAGGAGATCTGTTTTATGGGTGCGATTTTGTTGTGAGTAGGAAAGAATTTGTATATTGAAATTAGGGAGATTTCAATGGAGTACATTGGGCATATCTGCATTTCTATATTTACTGCGTAAATTAATACGGGGAAACTGTCCGGGCGTAGCCATATCTAAACAGTAACCCGTTTCAGAAAAACAGAACTATTAGTCTAAATGTGACTTAAACCATTCGCGTGTCCAGAGTTATTCAGTAAATCCACAAAAATAATTGACTTCCAATAAATGTTAGCAGATGATATTTGGTGTATATTTGACATATGGCCTGATTCAGTATCTCCAGAGACTAATAGTTTAAAGGCTTAACCTATATAAGGGTAAAGCTTCGATTTCCGAGTGGCGAAATTTACCGAAAATTGATGAGCTCACTGGATGATAAGACAGGAGTGTAACAGCGGCGTAATTCTTTCGAGGGGAAGGCGCGGAAGCTGAGAGGTTAAGGACTACCGAGGGCGTGACGGTACCTACACATTTACCCCACAACCTGAAACAACAGAACAAGCTGCTGTGATCACCGAAGCTCCTTCGCATGAACAATACAATCCCTACCGGTTCAATATGTAATTGCTCAAAGCTTTACATTATGAAAACATAAAAGGGTGAAAATAATTTTTAACAAAGGCCGTGTAATTCCGATTGTTTTAACGTTTAAGGAAACAACAAGTGGTCCACAGGGCAACAAGATCTCAGACCATCGTCTTCAATGTCGAAACGGTAAACAAAGAGTACGTCTAGTATGTAACGTTGCTTTGCTTGCTGTAATTAAAATCTTTCGACCCGCCGCAAAGTTGTCCGAGTTTCTAACGAATGACGGTATGAAAAACCGGTCAAGTTATTAAAGGTGTGGCAAGTTATAGTTAATTTTTTCTTCTTGAGGAGAAGATTATTGAAGTCAAAGGCGTTCAGCAAGGTACCAATCATCTCTTTAATTTATCAGGCTTAGCTATTACTAAGAGGATCAAGACAGCCCGGATATACATATGAATTAGTTAGACGAGAAGGACTAATTGCGTGTGACAACAGGGCCACAACTATACTATGGGATATCACAGTGTTTGGGTAACACAGAGCGTCACAGAAACGCTCTAGCTGATTGTTGATGAAAATGTTTCTATAATGGGTTGTACACATTTTGTTATAGTCAATTAGGATATCATGAAACGCTAAAATTGCCACAGGCTAAATTTCCAGGCTGGACTGTACAAGTATTCCCGTTGGAAGAAATCAACTATGAAGCCGTGAAGCTCATACGATATCGTCGAAGGTCAAGTTTAGTTCTGCAGTGGACAGCAGGCCGACGTTGCGTTTGCTCTTCAGCTGTTTCATTCGCATGTGACCGTTTACCGTTATCCGATTCGAAAGCCTTGGCCAGCGATTTGTTGGTTAGAACGCTATACTGCGTTTCTGATAATGCACCGTGACCACAAAATCTAGCTGGCAATATAGCTTAGCTCTAGTAATGCCAGTTGATTAATGAATGATCATTACAGAAAAATAGTCGAATTTCAGCTTTAATTAAATGCCCTATTGAATGAACGTTCGTCCTATTTGGGTTCAAACCCGATCTCGTCAAGATGCAACTACTTGCACTGGGCCCTTAGACCGGCTGGAGGTTAGTCGACCGACTGATGAAGCATCATAGCTAATCTATTGAACAAAGCTAAGATAGTACTCGTTTTCAATGGCTTTACTTGGATTATTTAATAATCACTATGTTAAATCTAATAGCAATGGCACGTCTCAGTAGCACCACAAAAAATACAAGAACGACGATTTTTTTCGTAGTCTGAAACATTATGCCACAGTATATATATATATATATATATATATATATATATATATACGCTTCAAAACACACGAAATACCGGTTTCTCGTCATAAGGGGCGTGCACAGCCTATGGACATCGATGACACGTGCAGGCGGGTCCGTGTGACGCGACTGTGCATTTTTCCTGTAGCTACAGAAATTCATCTGGAACACTACTTATAATTATTGTTATTTGAAATTTCTCCCTGTTCGAGTTATGACTGCCATCGCATCCCATGCGTGCGGAGAATTAGTCACTATAATACCCCGTTCTGCCCCCGACTGTTGGTCGAGCGGTGTGTACTATATAAAGGTGGCCGCGCAATCAATTAAGAAGAGAAGGGTCGCTGATTGATGTGAAGGACGTTCAGCAATCATTAGGAGTCACGATAGAGTTAATACCAAGCCCCTCTGGATAGCAGAAAAGGTTGACACAAATGATGTCTACTAGGGCCAGTCTTACGAGGCATGACAAATTGTATTAAGGATCCGTTTTCACTTTCCTATGGTCGTTCACTAGCGTCATGTAGTTGGTATACGGCGAGAGGAACAGTTGGAATTTGGTAAATAAATCATTTTCGAAGCTTATTTCGAAGGGAAATTATTCGGGATTTACGTAAACAACCCTCGGTCGGAGCTAAATGGCAGCAAAATACCAATTAACGAAAAAAAAATGGTTCCATATATATGCATATGCTCAGACAGACAGATGCGCTACTAGTTCCTATTAAAACGCATTATACTTTAGGTATGCCTCCTCGATTTTGACCTCACAAATATTTTGTAACAAAGAAATAGGCTAAGTCGTTGGTACAGGTAGTACAAAGTTCAGCTCGCTCACGTAGTTACTGATATTATTATAAGTCAACGCCAAATAATTTAAAAAGCCGACGTCTCCTTCGTTGTACGCATTGTTGTATAGAGCGGAGTTTTGTCTACACAGAACTGTTTTGCCCTTATTTTCCTTCGTAGAAAAAGGGGCTAACGTCAACGACGACGACGACAATGATGATGTCGTTGGGCTCTCGGTTCGTCTACGGGTTAGTAATTTGGGCCAGCCGTGTCAGTCTCGCGGCAAGATGACCCTCTCGCTTCAGCGTCGACGTTGCGTTTCATCTCCCAGAGCATCACCCCGTCGTCACCACAGCACGTCACTATATCATCATGATTTAGCCCCCTGTCGTTTGCTTCTGCAAAATATATATGTGTATATGTTAGATATGCGTGTCTAGTATACCTGGAATGAAAGAAGAAAAAGCACCACTTTGTTTTTCTACACAAATACTTTGCGGTAGCTGCATAGTGTGTAGAGTCGTATAACTACATGACTCCATAAGTTTCTGTGATAACTCGCAATGGAGACAAGTAAAGCAGTTAGGGGATATCAACCATTATAGGAATCAGGGGCGCCTCATAGCTGTCGTGTACGTAAACTATCACGAGCAATGCCGTACTTTTTTAAACCCATGCTACTACTGCAGCAGGGCAATAAAATGCGTGTTGGTCCTTGAATCGCATCGTGCGTTCTATTTATTGGTAAACTATATGAAGTAAACTTAAGTTGTGATCAAAAAGACCAAACTACTATCAATGATGCATATCCAATAGGTCTATGGTCGTGTTTATTTATTTACAATTTGTGGTCAGGGCCATTATTAGTATAATCGAATGCTCGACTGCTGAACCCGTGTGGTGGCGACTGTTCGGATTAGGATTTGCTCAATTGACGAATTTCCGGCGGCCGATCGCGGACGGGTAATAGTAGTCGGCGTTCGATGGCACCAGACGCCAGTATTTATTATTGTATGTCTAATATATGGGTGGCAAGCACTGAAATGTAGCAACGATCCTTGCAACTCATAGCCGAAAGATCACTAAAAGCGAAAAAAAAGTGTCAAAACAATTTGACAATTGGTTTAAACGGACAGATTTCGCCCATGTTACTCCGGTTCGAAGCTATTAACGGGGTGGCACCTTGTGCGGCTGTCCCGAACGTTCAGAATCACCTGATACATCTATTCGATTTTACCATGTCGACAATACGTCCATTGCTGACTACTGTGACAGACTATATATGAGTATTGTTCCCAATGCGGCTGTAACTAACGGCACACCGATAGCCGACTGTAGCACAAAAGAGGCTTAAACGTGACCCGCTCGGATAGCGTCAATGTCAGTGGCGACACTGAGCAGCCGCAGACTCTAACTGCAGTCGGCCAGCGATGAACCGTTGACATCCACACGTCACCGGAATTTCGCAGCGGAGCTGAGCTGCTACTGCAATCGCTAGCGTAGGGTAAAACGATCATGGCTTAGTAATAATAGAATAGACTGTCAGCGGCTGGTCTACCCTCGAACCCAGCGGCCAGCATCATCATCAGCAGCAATTAACCATGGCCCAATAGATGATCCTCATACGAGTCAAGTCATTCAAACCCAGCGGTAGCAAAAGCGGCAAGAGCGTTCGTTACGCCGGCGCGACGTTAGCCGCAATACGACGATGATGGCAAAGCCGGAACAGAACCAGGCAGAACAGAACAGAGAGGATAAAGCACATCGAGCGCCACAACAGGTTCTCTGTAATTGCTGCTGATTTTCGTCGTTGCCTAACGAACGCAGATGTGTGTTAATACGAAGAAAAAACGAATAGCTCTTCGCCGGAAGCCCTTTGGGCAGGCAGAAAACGGGCGAACAGTCTAATAGTTTTCGAATATATATTCGAAGACTAATAATCACCTGATATAACCTCGTGTCCCCATGTGAAACCTGTTAATATACACACAGTTCTGTGAAAATATACAGTTATTTTGAATCGACGGCTCCATGTTTAAAGATATTCCTATAAGTTTGAAAAGGAATAGAGCTACTGTAGGATATAAAATGCCACCTATACGTACCAGAGATCGATTAAGGTGAGGTCAATTACCGTTTTGTAATTATCCACATGTTCATATAAAAGATATCATTAACTATTTATATTTGTTCTCTGCTCACACAAAATTACTCGAGTAGAACGTGATGGGCATATTTCTTTTTGAGAAAAGCATCGTTGAGATATACTTTTGAGTATATCTCAACGATGCTGCTTGACCTGACGGTACCAGACGTTGGAATATACGTCTATTATTGAATTCTTTTTCTACATATACCCATACAGTAAGCCAAATTGGCACTTTCGTCCATATATATAGTGGTAACAGCAAATGCCACAGCTGTAGCAGTCTAGGCGAATAGCAGCAGCGACACATTTAAGTTCAATTCGGGCACTGCTACTCCTAACAAAGAGTCACCAGTCCTGATAAAACCATACATAAAACTATCGAAACCTTTCAGTAGGATGGGTCGTAAGGTCGGTTTGGATTGGCAGATGTCGGACGCAGCTGGGTCTGCGTAAGCAAGAGCTTCGATGCGTGCATTTATGCATTGTGTCATCTGCATTTGAGCGATAATAGCCATGACGTGGTACTGGCGCCGCCTTAGGTTGAAGGAAAAATCAGTTCATATTTTATTCTGGAAGCTGCTTGACGAATCCTTTTTTTTAATTTTAAGAGAATTTAGCGCGAATCAGCCGTTTTATTTGTGTAAATTGCAATGGAAAATCGATACGTGAGCAATATACGAGTTTATTCGAACTATCCAAAGAGATGTTTGCCTCCCCTGACGGTGTTCAAACGTTGTGAGCGTATTCAAAGCGACGATGGTTCAATGATTTTCATCAGTTAGCCCCCATGTTAGTAGTTACTGAAAGTCCAGCACACAAAAAGGAAATGTGGTCGCACTGTATGTCATCGGTTTTCCGATACATCCAAATTCTCGTGACCTTCAGGCGTAAGTTGGTTAGGACTACTCATCTATGTTGTAGTTACCAATGAAGTTGTACGAACTAATTTGAACTTTCACCCCGATCAAACTTGCAATATTCCCTTGAGCAGACTTCCGATCTCTCATGTGTTATCTTAACAAAACCAATATCTGTTTGATTTCTTACAAGAGTACAATGTTACACTGGTAAAAGGCACCATCGGCTGTCGCAGTGCGAAAGCCACCATTATTATTATTACGTACGAGGTATACTATTGCGGAGTTTGTACCGCTGGTTCGTTCGCTTATTATGTATGGACATATCGGCTAAGAGTTTTCTGACCAATATAACAATCGCTCGTTTGCTCGAGTACGACAGCCACTTCTTTCGTTATTACATATTATTAATTAGCAGGCTGTTTCGTGTTTCAGTGGTACTCATAACAGACCCTGTTCACGTTATTGAGCGATCACGATTAGAACGAATTCAGTGGCTTCAATGTTACCGACTCGTATGCCCAGCGGTTTAGCAACCCGTGACAATGACATCCAGTATTCGATAGTATGATTTATAATCCTGGTCCTTATCGTCCCATTGTCCTACGATAAATGACAGTACATACAGAAACGCGTGATTCTGGTACGTAGTGTTATACTGACAGTGAATTATCTGTTTTTATTTTGTATTGATTTACTTGATTTATGTATTTATTTATTTTTTATTATATTTATTTAGGGCTGTTTCTGTGTATATATGAATTTCAGTAGACTTCGTCTACGTGGATAAGCTTATGACTCAGCGATTTGTTCGTTCATAAGCCTGATCGAATCCAGAGTGCGTCATTCGTAGTGTGCCATTGTACCTTTATGATATGTAAGTGGCAAGCAATTAACTAAATTGGGTCACATTTTTGTTTCTGCTGCTGCCATTAGCACAATTTTTAGTCTTTCTTTTGCTCTTCTCCGCTATTTAGCTGTCTGACCTATAAGGCTTTGTTTCAGTTCTATCGTTACGACAAGTAGAGTGCGTCGATATCTTCCTCGTATTCAAGCGGTCCTGGCCCACCGCGCTTATTGTTTCTGGTCATCATGACCGAAAAAAGTGAGGTTCTCATGCATTTTACTTGTCTTCGCATATGTCTATCGCCGGGCGTAGTCTGCCGTGTTTACGCTGCCTATCTTATCGTATCGCTAGTATCATCCAATTGCATCGCTCGAGTAGCTCGACCTTAACTGAGAGCTGAGGGTTGAACGAATTTTATAAACAGACAGTTCGGGAATTGACTCGTCGGGCGACTTGTTTATAGATTATTTATACATAGAAAACTAGAGATGTCCGTTCTCTAACTCACCGAGAATCAACGATCTCTTGTTGATACCAAAAAGATTTAAAAAAACCCAAGAAATATTAGATAGAATGAAATTGTAAGGATGAGACGTACAGAAAAAAAGCCAGTCGTCAATCTGCGGGTGTAATATGCTACCATCTTTACGATGCCTGGCTCATTCGCCGTATGCCTACAGTTACGTCGACGTACCTAGCATCGGCGTGGGTCTGCAAGAAGTTCAGTGAAGCAGTGACAGCAGCGCTGGTAGGCTGCTGGCCAGTTTCCGCTATTCGCTATCTGTCGAATCGCGGTGGATATACTAGCTGACTGGATAGCCAACGTAATGAGGAGTTACTTCAGATATCAGATTCCCCTCAGGGCCAGAGTACGGGTAAAGAACTATCATTACTGCTACGGGGCTTTTTGCCCATGGTTTGAAATAACCCGTAGCCCGTACTTTGAGGTCAAACGAAGAACCAAGCAGCCATCCGGTCTATTTTAGACGACGGTTAGAATGTGTTCGAACGAAATCGTCACCAACTTAAGCCCCAGACAAGCGAGAAGAGCACGTATGCATGAACAAGGCTAACGTAACTAATGCTTAAGTAAGTGGCTGATCTGTCATTTGCCGGTGGGCGCAAGTGATACCGATATTAGCAGCGTATGACCTCAGCTAGCTGATTTAGATTAGAAGCGAGATGCAAATATGTCTGAGTTGCCAATGCACTTAGAAGAGATAGCCAATAATCATCTTATCCGCAGGCACCAGATAACATATTACGATCAATATAGTACGTAGTAGCGCAACGTTAACGTAGTCTAGGTACGTATAACAGTCGTAGCAATATATGGCGGGAAGTAAGGCACACTACAATGCAGTGTCTCCTTTATTCAGGGGCTTCATTGAATGGTTACCTTATAATGGCGTAGGACGCGCCCTTCGTGAACTAATCTGTCCACCCACCACGCACAAGCTTGAAACAAAAGTTACGAGCTTGGAATAAGTTAAAAGGTGAAACCCAGATCAGAATTTTCTTTATGCCTTCCCATTTTAGCCATCGTCTAAAAAACGTAGTTAGTGTTTATGCCTCTAGCCGATTTGTCTCTTTGGTGTCTCTTCGCACACTACATTACCGGCATATGGTAACATCTCGTTAGTTCATGCGCTACTGTCTACATATATCTATTAAGAGCTGAACCTGATCACGAACGGCCGACCTGTACCGAGTCATTTTTCTGTTGTCGTCCTGATAAACTTTTTTTTTTATCGATGCGCCGACGTTTTCGGCTAAAAATTTATCTCCACAGCCACCCTAGCCAGCCTGGAGGAAAGAGATATATATATATATATATATATATATATATATATATATATATATACATAAGTGGGGAAAGGGAACAACAGATTATAAGTCAAGGGGGGCTGTTCTGATCAGTGTTTTTAAGCTGTGCTGGTAGGGTGAATTTTGTGGTTGTCACTTACTACTGACGCTGAATTTGTTGTTGAAGTTGTTCCGCACCCCCCCCCCCCCACGCTCATTTATGTCATATGGTTTGGTACCGGTGTATAGAGAAGTGGTAGAAAGCATTAAAGAGTTTGCGAGCAACAGCAGTAACGCCTCCACAAAGGTAAGTGCGTGGCATGATGGCCTCATGGTCACTGGCGAGGTAGATGAAGTCGCTAGACTGTTCGACTTGATATGGTAACAATACGACGGCACGAGAGATAGATCTTATTACTGCTAGGAGTGGTTGTGGATTAATAAGCACCAACAGAAAAAAGCGGCGCATGCAGCAGCAGAAGCACCACGACAGAGGTTCCTCGACACATATAATACAGGGTGTGAGCACCTGACAGATGACTCATACGAAAGCAGCAATTATTTTGGGAAAACTGAAATAAAAAAAAAACATTAAAGTTGGAAATTTTAATGTCCATTTGCCCGCCAGGGAACGATTTTGTCTTGCCTGGAAACTGGCGTTTCACATGCTTGATATGCGACGAATTATTTCCTATGCCCCTCTTACTCAGTTCTTATAGTTTCAATTCAACGACACTTGACGAAAAATGAGTTCTGAACGTTCGACTGTACCAGTCGATGGAACGAGCGAAGGTTCTCTGAAAAAGCCCTGAGGACATCTGTTAATCTATCCCTAAAAAGTTTGTTTTGCTTTTCCCCTATTTAAACAGCAGCGGCTAGTGGTGGCCATTAGCGACGGCATCGTGTTAACGAGATAAACGTTTGGCGACAACAGACGATGTGCTCTCTTGGCTGATGTGTGTGTAGTGGTCCGGCGGGTGACGACAGCAAATGCTACAGTAAACGACTCAGGGGATCGGACTATATTCACTTTTTACCCTACTACTTTTCACCCTTCTACCTTTACCTTTCAATGATAAACAAGAATATCACAAGAATCAGATCAACAACAATATCAGATCGGAAGATGATGAACAACAAAGGAGATGGAACAGGAGAACAAGAATATCAGATCGACAACAAGATGATGAAAGATCTGATAGGTCGTGACGAATGATCTTGATAGATTATGATGAGGGATCTTGATGGAAAGATCTATATAATGAGATCTTGATTGATAGATCATATGAATATAAAAGATCTTCATAGATCATGATGAAAGATTATAGAATATATATTCGTCAGCGTATAAAAAACGAGTGACATGAAACGAGTGAACTTGCGTCACTCGTTTTTATACGCTGTGATCTTTTCTTATCCTCATATTCTTTTTCCATTTTCTATTATCTTTCACTACATAAATCGAATGTGAAGATGAAAGATCTATAGATTATTATCTTATCTATAGATCTTTCATCATGATCATTTACTCTTACTAAGCTAAGAATAAAATTAAAAAAAATTATATACCTAACTGTTAAATTTCGTAAAAACAAAAATTTAACAGTTTTCACAATGGCGTCGGAGGTATTAGAAGCGGCTCTTGTATAGCCTTGTTATCTAAAGGCCTACGAAATCTACTTGAATTAGGGTAATCGATATTCGACGTATATAGCTTCACTGTATCGTATCTTCACAGTGTGGAAGAACCACATTTTGATTCGCAGTGAAGATGAGAAAAATTTGAAAGTTGTACAGGATTACCCAATCAAATGACGCGTTGATTTTCAAAATGGTGAAATTAAAAATTTGCTGTCAAAGCCTCCGCTAGTGGTTCTTCTTAGGTAATATAGAGCCTTAATCAAATAGCTTTTGAGTACTTCTAAACTGTAGAAGCCATGTATCTTGTTTTAGATAATTGATAACTTCGTATTTGTACATACTCAATTGATTTAATGATGTATTGATGCACGACATATCTGGATTAGAGAAAGCATGAATCTCCTTCTTCTTGCCAAATTTCTAGGCGATTCACGCCAGTGAAATGTATCTCTACAGCCTGAATAACAAGGATAATAATGATCTATATAATGAAAAGACGTTTACAAAGGATAGATCAAGAGTAAGAGAGACATTATGAAAAGATAAGAAGATTATCATATTATCATTATGAACACAAAGGATAGATTATGAATACAAAGGGTAGATTATGAATACGAAGGATAAAGGATAGATCAAGGGTAAGAGATAGATTATGAACACAAACGATAAAGGATAGATCAAGAATAAAAGAGGATAAAGGATAAGAGAGCAGGAGTAAGAGAGATAGGTCAAGAGTAAGAAGGATAAATCGAGTAGAGAGCAAGAGTAAGAGAGATAGATCAAGAGAGGATAAAGGATAAGAGAGGATTAAGGATAGATCAAGAGTAAGAGGGGGACATTATGAAAAAAAGGATAGAGAGGATAAGAGATAGATTTATGAAAAAAAGGATAAGAGAAAGAATAAAGGATAGAGTAAGAGTAAGAGAGACATTATGAAAAGATATCAAAAACAGTATCGAGGATTAAGGATAGATCAAGAGTAAGAGAGGGACATTATGAAAAGATATGAAGATATGAGGTATGAAAAGGCTATCAGTAGTAATAGTAACACTATCAAAATAGTAATAGTTCCAAAAAATAGTATAGTTCCTAATTATTATATAAAATATAATTTTAAAGTACATATATAGTATATAGTAAATGTGTTAATAAAAGTGTTAGTAATGTGTAATAAACAATAATTTAGTAGTAGATTTATAACTTTATTTTTATTGTTACTACTATAATAAAATAATAATTAACAATAAAATAATAATGTAGTAGTAGTAACTATTACTACTAGTATTAGTTTGTTATTTCATTATTGATTCAAAATCCATTGACTCACATGAGCGAATGGTCGTTGTATGATGTCTATGTCGTGAACGCTTCATGTTGGCATGTTCATGGCAGAGGTGTTTATAGCTGTATGTTACATATTATTGACTAAGGATCGCGATCTCACTTCGTTAGAGTTAGTCGCGCGTCGCCGACACTGTTCGGTTCGACAGTATTTTTTTCAGAGTTGTGCTATCGAGAAGAAGACATCACAAGACTCAATATGGGGGATCACTTAGTCCTTAAATCGAAGAAAAACATAGTAATTTGTGGAAATTGATGTGAGTTGTGAAGTTCTGTGAGCATTGTGCTTTTGAAGTACTGGAAATAGGCCTATTGCCAATTCTTATGTTTTGTACAATAAGAGATGAGGTGTATGATGACTCTGAGGTGTATGTAAGTCTAGTTGTTTGAGAGTACAACTTAAAGATAAGTAAGATGTGGTGCCAAAAACTGAGTACAACTTAAGACACTTATAAAGAATAGTTCATCCTCATTCATTTTATACATATATATATATATATATATAGTAGTATAAAGAATGTTGTACTATGTAATAATAATAATAATGTACATAAGAAAGAAGTTTATAAATAATATAAATAAAGACAAGATGATAAAGAACGCTGTTATCTGACAATGTTATTATGGTTAACCGATCCCGACTCTTCTACTCCTTGATCCCGTTTCCGATCCCGTCTCCGTCTCCTCCTAGTACTTGATGTTACTTCCGGTCTGTAACCGGTCTGTAACTCTCCTACTCCTTGATGTTTAGGAGTATTGTGATTCTGTCCTTGATGTTTAGGAGTATTGTGAGAGTATTGTGATTCTGTCCTTGATGTTTAGGATTCTGTAACTCTCCTACTCCTTGATGTTTAGGATTCTGTAACTCTCCTACTCCTTGATGTTTAGGATTCTAACTCTCCTACTCCTTGATGTTTAGGATTCTGTAACTCTCCTACTCCTTGATGTTTAGGATTCTAACTCTCCTACTCCTTGATGTTTAGGATTCTGTAACTCTCCTACTTCTTGATGTCTAGGATTCTGTAACTCTCCTACTTCTTGATGTTTAGGATTCTGTAA
>NW_019212225.1:0-3843 GCF_002443255.2 Varroa destructor | reverse complement strand
AGCTAAGTTTCAGGACAAAATTTCCACTTACAACGAAATTGTTAAAGGTCAAGGAAATCTTTTTGGCCATATTTCAAAAGAGAACCTTACATGCAATATATTTGTTAAAGCTCAAAGAAGTTCTCGTTGGCCAAGTCTCAAGATAGAGTTCCCTCACACAGAAAAGTTGTTAAAACTCAAAGAAGTTCTCATTGACCAAGTCTCAGGATAGAGTTCCCTCACACAGAAAAGTTGTTAAAACTTAAACACAAGTGCTCTCTAGCTAAGTTTCAGGACAGAAGTCCCACATACAAAGAAGTGGTTAAAACAAACGTTTTTTTTTCTGGCCATGTTTTAGGACAACATTTCCACATGCAAAGAAGTTTTTAAAACTTAAATAAGTCCCCCATTGCCCAAGTCTCAGAACGGAGTTTCCTCATACAAAAAAAAGTTGTTAACATTCAAACAAGCTTCCTTTAGCTAAGTTTCAGGACAAAATTTCCACTTACAACGAAATCGTTAAAAGTCAAGGAGATCTTTTTGGCCATATTTCAACAGAGAACCTTACATGCAATATATTTACAACTCAAAGAAGTTCTCGTTGCCCAAGTCTCAAGGTAGAGTTCCCTCACACAGAAAAGTTGTTAAAACTCAAAGAAGTTCTCGTTGGCCAAATCTCAGGATAGAGTTCCCTCACACAGAAAAGTTGTTAAAACTTAAACAAGTGTTCTCTAGCTAAGTTTCAGGACAAAATTTCCTCGTACAACGAAATTATTAAAAGTCAAGGAAATCTTTTTGGCCATATTTCAAAAGAGAACCTTACATGCAATATATTTGTTAAAGCTCAAAGAAGTTCTCGTTGGCCAAGTCTCAGGATAGAGTTCCCTCACACAGAAAAGTTGTTAAAACTTAAACAAGTGTTCTCTGGCTAAGTTTCAGGACAGAAGTTCCACATACAAGGAAGTGGTTAAAACAAACGTTTTTTTTTCTGGCCGTGTTTTAGGACAACATCACCACACACAAAGAAGTTGGTAAAACTCAAATAAGTTCCCCACTGGCCAAGTCTCAGAACAGAGTTTCCTCATACAAAAAAAAGTGCTAACACTCAAACAAGCTTCCTCTAGCCAAGTTTCAGGACAGAATTTCCGCATACAACAAAATTGTTAAAAGTCAAAGAAATCTCTTTGGCTATATTACAAAACAGAACCTTACGTGCAATATATTTGTTAAAGCTCAAAGAAGTTCTCGTTGGCCAAGTCTCAGGATAGTGTTCCCTCACACAGAAAAGTTGTTAAAACTTAAACACAAGGGCTCTCTAGCTAAGTTTCAGGACAAAATTTCCTCGTACAACGAAATTATTAGAAGTCAAGGAAATCTTTTTGGCCATATTTCAAAAAGAGAACCTTACATGCAATATATTTGTTAAAGCTCAAAGAAGTTCTCGTTGGCCAAGTCTCAAGGTAGAGTTCCCTCACACAGAAAAGTTGTTAAAACTCAAAGAAGTTCTCGTTGGCCAAATCTCAGGATAGAGTTCCCTCACACAGAAAAGTTGTTAAAACTTAAACAAGTGTTCTCTGGCTAAGTTTCAGGACAGAAGTTCCACATACAAGGAAGTGGTTAAAACAAACGTTTTTTTTTCTGGCCGTGTTTTAGGACAACATCACCACACACAAAGAAGTTGGTAAAACTCAAATAAGTTCCCCACTGGCCAAGTCTCAGAACAGAGTTTCCTCATACAAAAAAAAGTGCTAACACTCAAACAAGCTTCCTCTAGCCAAGTTTCAGGACAGAATTTCCGCATACAACAAAATTGTTAAAAGTCAAAGAAATCTCTTTGGCTATATTACAAAAAAAGGAAGCTTGTTTGAGTGTTAACAACTTTTGTTTGTATGAGGACACTCTGTTCTGAGACTTAGCCAATAGGGAACTTATTTAAGTTTTAACTTCTTTGTATGTGGAAATGTTGTCCTAAAACGTGGCCAAAAAAAAAAACGTTTGTTTTAACCACTTCTTTGTATCTTCCTGAAACTTAGCTAGAGAACACTTGTTTAAGTTTTAACAACTTTTCTGTGTGAGGGAACTCTATCCTGAGACTTGGCCAACGAGAACTTCTTTGAGCTTTAATAAATATATTGCATGTAAGGTTCTCTGTTGAAATATGGCCAAAAAGATTTCCTTGACTTTTAACAATTTCATTGTAAGTGGAAATTTTATCCTGAAACTTAGCTAGAGAACACTTGTTTAAGTTTTAACAACTTTTCTGTGTGATGAACCCTATTCTGAGACTTGACCAACGAGAACTTGGGTTTTAGCAAATATATTGCATGTAAGGTTCTGTATTGAAACATGACCAAAGAGGTTTCCTTGACTTTTAATAATTTTGTTGTATGCGGAAATATTCTCCTGAAACTTAGCTAAAGGAAGCTTGTTTGAGTGCTAATAACTTTTTTTGTATGAGGAAACTCTGTTCTGAGACTTGGCCAATGGGGAACTTATATAAGTTTTAACTTCTTTGTATGTGGAAATGTTGTCCTAAAACATGGCCAAAAAAAAACGTTTGTTTTAACCACTTCTTTGTATCTTCCTGAAACTTAAATAGAGAACACTTGTTTATGTTTTAACAACTTTTCTGTCTGAGGGAACTCTATCCTGAGACTTGGCCAACGAGAACTTCTTTGAGTTTTAGCAAATATATTACATATAAGGTTCTGTTTTGAAATATGACCAAAAAGATTTCCTTGACTTTTAACAATTTTGCTGTATGCGGAAATTTTGCCTGAAACTTGGCTAAAGGAAGCTTGTTTGAGTGTTAACAACTTTTGTTTGTATGAGGACACTCTGTTCTGAGACGTGGCCAATGGGGGACTTATTTAAGTTTTGACTTCTTTGTATGTGGAAATGTTGTCCTAAAACATGACCAAAAAAAAACGTTTGTTTTAACCACTTTTTTGTATCTTCCTGAAACTTAGCTAGAGAACACTTGTTTAAGTTTTAACAACTTTTCTGTGTAAGGGAACTCTATCCTGAGACTTGGCCAACGAGAACTTGAGTTTTAGCAAATATATTACATGTAAGGTTCTGTTCTGAAATATGACCAAAAAGATTTCCTTGATTTTTAACAATTTTGTTGTATGCGGAAATTTTGTCTGAAACTTGGCTAAAGGGAGCTTGTTTGAGTGTTAATGACTTTTGTTTGTATGAGGACACTCTGTTGTGAGACGTGGCCAATGGGAGACTTATTTGAGTTTTAACTTCTTTGTATGTGGAAATGTTGTCCTAAAACATGGCCAGAAAAAATGTTTGTTTTAACCACTTCTATCTTCTTGAAACTTAGCTAGAGAACACTTGTTTATGTTTTAAAAACTTTTCTGTGTGAGGGAACTCTATCCTGAGACTTGACCAACGAGAACTTGAGTTTTAGCAAATATATTACATATAAGGTTCTGTTTTGAAATATGACCAAAAAGATTTCCTTGACTTTTAACAATTTTGTTGTATGCGGAAATTTTGTCTGAAACTTGGCTAAAGGAAGCTTGTTTGAGTGTTAACAACTTTTGTTTGTATGAGGACACTCTGTTCTGAGACGTAGCCAATGGGGGACTTATTTAAGTTTTGACTTCTTTGTATGTGGAAATGTTGTCCTAAAACATGACCAAAAAAAACGTTTGTTTTAACCACTTTTTTGTATCTTCTTGAAACTTAGCTAGAGAACACTTGTTTAAGTTTTAACAACTTTTCTGTGTAAGGGAACTCTATCCTGAGACTTGACCAACGAGAACTTGAGTTTTAGCAAATATATTACATGTAAGGTTCTGTTCTGAAATATGACCAAAAAGATTTCCTTGACTTTTAACAATTTTGTTG
>NW_019212224.1:0-1272 GCF_002443255.2 Varroa destructor | reverse complement strand
TTCTCTAGCTAAGTTTCAGGAAGATACAAAGAAGTGGTTAAAACAAACGTTTTTTTTTGCCATGTTTTAGGACAACATTTCCACATACAAAGAAGTTAAAACTTATATAAGTACCCCATTGGCTAAGCCTTAGAACAGAGTGTCCTCATACAAGCAAAAGTTGTTAACACTCAAACAAGCTTCCTTTAGCCAAGTGGCAGACAAAATTTCCGCTTACAACAAAATTGTTAAAAGTCAAGAAAACCTTTTTGGCCATATTTCAAAACAGAATCTTACATGCAATATATTTGCTAAAACCCAAGTTCTCGTTGGTTAAGTCTCAGAATAGAGTTCCCTCACACAGAAAAGTTGTTAAAACTTGAACAAGTGTTCTCTAGCTAAGTTTCAGGAAGATACAAAGAAGTGGTTAAAACAAACGTTTTTTTTGGCCATGTTTTAGGACAACATTTCCACATACAAAGAAGTTAAAACTTAAATAAGTCCCCCATTAGCCAAGTCTCAGGACAGAGTTTCCTCATACAAACAAAAGTTGTTAACACTCAAACAAGCTTCCTTTAGCCAAGTTGCAGACAAAATTTCCGCTTACAACAAAATTGTTAAAAGTCAAGGGGATCTTTTTGGCCATATTTCAAAACAGAATCTTACGTGCAATATATTTGCTAAAACCCAAGTTCTCGTTGGTCAAGTCTCAAAATAGAGTTCCCTCACACAGAAAAGTTGTTAAAACTTGAACAAGTGTTCTCTAGCTAAGTTTCAGGAAGATACAAGGAAGTGGTAAAAACAAACGTTTTTTTTTGGCCATGTTTTAGGACAACATTTCCACATACAAAGAAGTTAAAACTTAAATAAGTCCTTCATTGGCCAAGTCTCAGGGCAGAGTTTCCTCATACAAATAAAAGTTGTTAACACTCAAACAAGCTTCCTTTAGCCAAATTTCAGACAAAATTTCCGCTTACAACAAAATTGTTAAAAGTCAAGGAAATCTTTTTGGTCATATTTCAAAAGAGAACCTTACATGTAGTATATTTGCTAAAACCCAAGTTCTCGTTGGTCAAGTCTCAAAATAGAGTTTCCTCATACAGGAAAGCTGTTAAAACTTAAACAAGTATTCTCTAGCTAAGTTTCAGGAAGATAGAAGTGGTTAAAACAAACATTTTTACTAGCCATGTTTTAGGACAACATTTCCACATACAAAGAAGTTAAAACTTATAAAAGTCCCCCATTGGCCAAGTCTCAGAACAGAGTTTCCTCATACAAACAAAAGTTGTTAAC
>NW_019212223.1:0-1146 GCF_002443255.2 Varroa destructor | reverse complement strand
TTACGTTAAGATTCTGTTTTGAAATGTGGCCAAAAAGATTTTCTTGACTTTTAACAATTTTGTTGTAAGCGGAAATTTTGTCTGCAACTTGGCTAAAGGAAGCTTGTTTGAGTGTTAACAACTTTTGTTTGTATGAGGAAACTCTGTTCTGAAACTTGGCCAATGGGGGACTTATTTAAGTTTTAACTTCTTTGTATATGGAAATGTTGTCCCAAAACATGGCCAAAAAAAAACTTTGTTTTAACCACTTCTTTGTATCTTCCTGAAACTTAGATAGAGAATACTTGTTTAAGTTTTAACAGCTTTTCTGTATGAGGAAACTCTATTTTGAGACTTGACCAACGAGAACTTGGGTTTTAGCAAATATATTACGTTAAGATTCTGTTTTGAAATATGGCCAAAAAGATTTTCTTGACTTTTAACAATTTTGTTGTAAGCGGAAATTTTGTCTGCAACTTGGCTAAAGGAAGCTTGTTTGAGTGTTAACAACTTTTGTTTGTATGAGGAAACTCTGTACTGAGACTTGGCCAATGGGGGACTTATTTAAGTTTTAACTTCTTTGTATGTGGAAATGTTGTCCTAAAACATGGCCAGAAAAAATGTTTGTTTTAACCACTTCTTTGTATCTTCCTGAAACTTAGCTAGAGAATACTTGTTTAAGTTTCAACAGCTTTTCAATATAAAGAAACTCTATTTTGAGACTTGACCAACGAGAACTTGGGTTTTAGCAAATATATTACGTTAAGATTCTGTTTTGAAATATGGCCAAAGAGATTTCCTTGATTTTTAACAATTTTGTTATAAGCGGAAATTTTGTCTGCAACTTGGCTAAAGGAAGCTTGTTTGAGTGTTAACAACTTTTGTTTGTATGCGGAAACTCTGTTCTGAAACTTGGCCAATGGGGGACTTACTTAAGTTTTAACTTCTTTGTATGTGGAAATGTTGTCCTAAAACATGGCCAGAAAAAACGTTTGTTTTAACCACTTCTTTGTATCTTCCTGAAACTTAGCTAGAGAACACTTGTTTAAGTTTTAACAACTTTTCTGTGTGAGGAAACTCTATCCTGAGACTTGGCCAACGAGAACTTCTTTGAGTTTTAACAAATATATTACATGTAAGGTTCTATTTTGAAATATGACCAAAAAG
>NW_019212222.1:0-20838 GCF_002443255.2 Varroa destructor | reverse complement strand
TAGCGAAACAACAACTGGCGAAAGGAAAAAATCGACAAAAACTTCCACGGAAAAGTTGGCAGCAGAAAGAGAAGCGATTAGATCGGAGAGGCTGGCAACACAACGATGATTCCGATGCCAGTACTGTTATTGCTGATAGTAATAATAATGTTATCGATAATGATGAACCCGTTTCGGTGTCAGCGGTAACGTTGAACACATTTCAATTTTCAACTTTTACCTTCCTCTGCACTATCTCTCTATCCATGAATGTACACAAAAATACTCTCCGTCATTTCGTATTTACCATGCAAAGATCGTCCAAGATCGGCGTGTAGAACGCGTCGCTCTCGCATCGGTCGCTGCTACTGCCGTTAATTTCTGTCCGTTGTCGCCCAACCGAAATACAACGCGCCCAGTTGTACGGACCAATGCGGGAAAAGGTCCGTTAAGCTGATCGTTGCATTCGCTAACGCTTGCATACATGTAGGTAGGGGTTTTTCTACACAATATATTAGCGTAGTTTTCTAACTTTATATATAAGCTTTATACAAGTTGCGCAATCACTTTGCTAGCCATGTACTCCCTTCACAGTGATAATTATGATGACGACGCGCGGCATCGGAGGTTTACAACTATTTTTTTTACAACAAGCTGAAATGCTGTATATTTGACCTTCTTTTATAGTCGATAGCATCCATTTTACGGCTTACCAAATTCATATTTCAATAAGTTAATTCATCTTGACCAGCTGGTCTTTTGTAACCTAGTAGCTGGTATATTTTCTCAATAACTTGATCGATGAACTATTTAAACCTGACTCCTATTTTGTTTCGCCGTTTTATCTAACTTGTAGAAGCGCTTCTTGTATAAATGAATTCGTCTATCAGATATTTTTGCTTTGTGAGTATTGCAAGCGTTTTTGGCTTAGATATTAACGAAGTAACTTTGGCAGGGTGGTAAAACTCTGAATGGCAAAATGTCTACTGTCTGTTTTCAACTGTCAAACCGAAAAACTGTGCTACGCCTTCTCAGGGATCCACAATGCGTGATTTTTCTGTCTAAACATTCAACGTTGCGTAAAGAATAGAAATCACAATAAATGGTCGTCTAAGAACGCGAAGTCGGCATAGTGACGTAACAAATGATGTTTCCATCCGTCTGCCTATAGTACGCCGTTAGGCTTATTTGCGGTGTCCCTTCGATGTAGAACATTATCATGAAACGCGTTTCTATAGAGGCCTATGCAGAAGCCAAGCTTCATGCCCGCATCGACAGCCCCACAGCACACTCACAATGGATTTCAATGAATAAATCTTTTTTTTTTTTTTTTTCTTCATTTGCCGGCTACTAATATTGATACCGTAAGTTTCAATAAGATTTATGAAGCATGTCATCAGATGAAAAGTCGTGAAACGTACAACAGGATCATGCGGTAGTCAATGTCTCCGTTAGCACAGTTTTGGTAATCGTTTGGTCTTGAATTGTAGTCGTTTATAATTTTCGTCTCTAATATATATATATATATAAACGTACATATCACGTTAAAGGAATTAGTAACAGATGTATCTTCCACAAAATAATTTTACTATTTAATAATACGACTCTTAAATAATAAGTTTCCGGCTGGAAAATACAGATATGTTGCGTCGAGTTTCCCGCAAAACTCCTTATATAAGGCGAAAAAAAAAAGATGAGATCTAGCGTTCGAAACAAAAATTAATGGTCCCCCGAACATCAATAATCACGCTTTTAGTAATCGGAGCTTTATCGGTGGACGACTGAATCGTTTAGCTCCGGATATGGTAATGCTATTGATTTAACAGACATTAGACGATGGTCAAAGAAAGCATGCCGCTATTTACGAAAACAACGTCCTGTAATTTATTTACAGTTTGTGAGAGCCGGTGGACCTTGAGGCAACACCAAGGATCATGAACATCAACCATCAGTACATAGACGATCGGATAGGCAGCGATTTCTCTACCAACTTCCTATGTGTTTTTTTTTTTGAATATCTACGCAGGTAATTATATAACGCGCGGGTCTATGGAAACAAAACAGACGACAGAACGGATGGGAAACGGAGAGTGAGAAAGAAAGAGACTTATCTCTGTTTGACGCTACAGGAGAGGTTTGTGCCGAGAGCAAACGCTGGCGAGCGAGTGTTCGATCCATTTTTCACGCTTAAGCACTTCGCTCACCGCAGTCTTACCTGCTATCATTTAGAGGCTAACGAAAGATTAGAGAAGCAGAGTACAAAAGACGAGAAGGCGTGTGAAACGGAAAGAAGGAAACCGGGGAATGTTAGTGTCATTGTGGACAAGGCTTTTTGCGAGCTCCTATCGGCCCTCTTTTGCTTATGGGGTCCCACCACACCCCACCCCAGCTCAGCTCACCTCACCCAATTGGAAATGTATGCTTGTATCAAATGTCTGTTATATATAGTTGTAGTAGTTACTTATAAAAATGGCAGAAACACTGGCTGTCCGCAGGGCGCGTGATCAGCATGAGAAACATAGTGGAGCCACGGACATGATGTTTGTTGGTTTCTTTTTGCGTTACGGATACTCGCTGCGGATGTCAGTATCCAAATGACTTCGATAGTACGATAATTTTATACAGGGAAGAAGGCTTGAGAAACAGATAAAGAGAAGCGCCATTCATTACAGGCAATTTCGACCTTCTTAATAGATACATAAGGTGTTAGCAGTATCCTTATAAACGCTTTAAAGTAAAGTCGTATGTAATGCTATAACACCGCAGATAATTGCGGTGGACCCCAAGTCGATACAAAGTGTTTGTTTAAATCGGTCCTCTATCATTGCGGCATAGAATAAAATATAACACTATGTCAGTGTTATTATGACTGTGGCTTTAAACTCTATCGGATTGAACTATTTCAAACCAGAAGGATAGCAGATTATGTCCTGTAATTGTTTAATTAAAGGAGATGAAGACATGTTCGCGCACTAAGCACCTTGCTACATAACAATTTCCAGGCTACCACGATTGCCGCCGATCCTACAACCGCATAGGCAATGGACCGTCGTTCAGAGAAAAATTCCTGTCGAAGACCTCGCAGACATCACTGAAGGATTACGTTAATCATAATTATACCAGTTAATTAGATCGACTTCGATGTTTTTTGAATATTTATTATGTGTTTATTTATTATTTCAGCTCTAATTAGCTAGATGTTCTGACTATGATTTCTTTGAGTCGTATTAATTTATTCAAATATGAATTATTGTTCTAATGGTGAAGTTAAATCGCAGGGGTAGAGGTATTGCTATACGAGGCCACATATGAACGGCACACATCTTCACCAATGACACAATTGAAAAATATCCTCAGCCATTGAAATTTTTCTTTGATTAAAATTCTAGCTTAGAAAAATCCACTTTTAAGGCAGCAAAGACTATTCAGGGGTTCGACAAAACACCAACCAGAAATACCTTTTTCTATTAAAGAACGCGTCATTTTAGGTAATTTATTATATCAAGGTCAATTATAGATCAATTATATCTGCATATCATAGCAAAACGGTACAGGAAAGGCAGGAACAACATTACAATGGATGGGGCTCAAAATAAACAGCATCTTTATGTATAACACTAAACTGGCATGACGCATAGACAAACTACTATCGATGCCGATACTATAAATGGTTATCTACAGACGGCACTTTTTTCTATTTTTAATAGAGCAGCCGTCGTTTCCTTGATAGCCCCAATGGTGTCTTTCGTTAAACAATTACTATATATTAATAGTCTTAAGATATATTTTCCCGTAAGACTGTTTCCCCTATTTAAGGTTTAAATGTTTACTTCTTTGGGCCATCTGATAGCTAGTCGACATTTTCTTCCGTCTGTTTACGCGTGCATTCATCGTTCAGGCACAGGCTACAGACTAGAGAGTTGCTAGTAGACTCATGCTTCATAAGACCAGCCTCGACAATAGGCAAAGAGTACCTAGGAGCTACCAGAGACTGGAGTTGTCTGGTATTATCGGAAAAGCGGGCTTTCTTTTGAAAGAATAACAAATGGGCCTACGATGACCTACTCGCTCGCGAAGCCAACCGCTAGAAAGAACGTTTGCAAGCGCGCTTGCTGTTGGACGCACATAATACTAAGATACATTTACAAGAATAGACCAACGCTATAGCCTGAATGCCCGGCTACAGACCGACTAGAGAGTTTGCCACCGAAAAAGAAACCGAGCGGCTGTGCCGTGACTCCCTGCCATTACCGAGATCTTGTTCAAAAACCTAACCGGTAGACAGAGCAATCATTAGTACAGTGTGGCATATAGCCAAAGAAAACGCAACGCATGAGTCCACTTATGGACGTCTGTTTTTAGGCTGCCGGAACTGCCGGGGCCCAATGGAGAAAAAAGAAAGCGGTAATAGAAAAGTGTAGGGGATCGGAAGGTAAATGAGGAGGAGATGGTTGCCTAGATTTCGTTTTAGGAAGAAGGGGCAAGTATAGAGCATTCTACTGAAACAGGCCTTAAGAGGCCAAAGGCACAAAGTCGGACCCAGCGAGCGATGAACTCTTTGCCTTATTAGGAGCAAGAACGACGCACTTCCGACACAGCCACACTCTAAGAGGAAGTCGATTAATAATCGCTAGAGCGTGAAAATGCCGAATAAGGATGTTAAGTGTTTCCGAGCCCGAGAAATTCTTTATAGAGAACCAATAGCAATAAAAATTGTTGGTAATATTTGTCTCGACAGTCTCATCGGTTCGTAAGTTAAGTAGATTAGTGTATTTAACGCTGACTTGATTGTTTTTTTTTACCTAGTAAAAATACGAACGAGAAACGATGGTAAGTAATTTTAACTAACAGTTTAACACAAATGCCTATAATACCACTTCATTCATACGAAGTATATTTTAAATTTACTCATAGCTGAAACAATTGTGTTCTCTGCATACGGAAGCAGATGTCAAAGCGACCTCTAAGCAGCTAATCTGAAAGAAATGAATAGCCCGAACCTCCAGAATACAGATCGAAGAAAAGTAAAGCACCTTAAGTAAGTCTTTACTGGCCGTTTAATTTAAGCAATAATGATATAGTTTCTCTAATTCTAATAGCGAGGATCTGAGATTTTCACACGTGTACCGCATAGTCTCGTCCCGTTCCGTCAAAGGCAGTGTGTCATTGGGAGAAATATGATTGATGGGGATGATGGTTTTCCCACAGGATGGGGTGATACTAAACTCCTATCGCTTTATGGATAAATTAATAATACGGTGTCGCTATGCCAGTTTAACCTGGTGCCACTCAAATGGCGTTTGACTTTGTCCTTTTGTTGTCTGTGGCTTTTACGGTATAGGCCTCTCAAAGATTTCATCTGACTGCTGCATCGTTCAGGCACTTCAAGGAGCGATTATAATCTCTTCAGCATCCATTCTCCCTTTTTAAATCACTCCGCTCAAACATTAGAGAAACACCAGATACGAGAAAAGTGAACATATTCAGGACTATACATAAGTCTCATTCTAACTAATAATAACTCATAAATTCATCACGGTATGGATTACATGTCTGGATATTCAGGGTAAGCTATGCGTAACCGAGAAAAGGTTTCCTTACTCGCGTTCCCCAGTCTCCTTTCTATCCTTGTTTTGTCTACTGCACAACGAATTGCCTTTGTTTTCTTTCGAACAGAATTTTTTTTTTTCTGTACAGCTGTTGAAAAGGCCGACCCATGTTTTTGAACAGTGTAAATATAGTATTTATATTGTTTAAAAACATGACAAGAGTTTTTGCTATATATATATATATATATATATATATATGTATATCACGGTACGGAATAGGCACATATGCACAGCGCTCCTTTTAACAAAAGCACTAATAAGATCTTAGCTGCTACATCAAGTGCATTTAGCACGCCTCGTTCGTTTCCAGGCAACGCTGCTGTCGCTGAGCCAGGCATGCTGGTCTCCTAGCTGCGAACTCTAGTCAACTGTTACCCGCTTCCCATAGGAAATGCAACATTAGTAGCAAAGCAGGCTATTTCGAATAGTTTTGCTCCGATCTACAACGACTATATGTATGGGTGTGTATTAAACATCTAGATGTTGTCTCATTCCTAAATCGCGATGCTAGGTCGCGTAGAGAGCAATGGCTTCCTTGCAGTACCGTTGAAGCTACATCAGGATTCAAAGTCGACGGTGATCAATGAGTCATTCGTGCTTCTATGGCCCACCTCTGCCACGATCGTTCACAGAGTCGTGCTTCTCATGGTAGTCGCACGCTTCGTAGTAGTCAGCCCTCTCGTGCTACCTCTGCGCCTGTTCTGCTAAGGCGGCTACAAGCAAATCGCAGACCAGAGGAGCGTCGTGGACTCCAGGCACTGCCCACGTGAGGGCGCTGCTTGGGAACGCTTGTTCTTTGCGAGCCATCTAACGCGCCCATCAGTTTTGCTATTGCTTAGTTTTTGCTGGTTGGAAAGCGCTTGAGACAAGTAACCTTGCCACGAAACGTATCGGGGCTAAGCAGGCAGTTTCCTTCATGTCTGGGCTTCCTCCGTTTGAAGAGAAGCAGACGAAGCCCAATGAAAAGGAATTGATGGCCACAACGCGGTACAGGCTAACGCAACAGGCGGCACTAGCTGCCGCTAGTAACTGAACCAGAGGGTTGATCGTCTTGGTCTCCAAGGGCGCAGGGTCATCTCGGACACAGGGAACTGGCAGGAAGCATAAGGGACGCTAGTTCGTTTAAGACAAGAAGAAGACGAAAACACTCTCCCAGTCTCTGTTTGATAATAATAATAATATCAGTTAGGATAGGGTATTAAAGAAACGACTAGCATTGAACTACTCTATGATGTCGTGCTATACCCAGCTAACACTTGGTACGGCATCCCATTGTATGGCTACGACAGACGCAGACGAGCTGAAAAGAGAAACTGTGCAGATGCTGTTAGCCTAGATTGTTAGCTTATTTATGGGCACTATAGGGTAAGACGGAAGTCGAACGAGAAAGATATTCATGGAAAGACAAACGGATGCATCGAATTCATTTTATCGATACCAAGGGATACATCTTTGCTCTCTCCCCTTCCCAGAGAACATTCGCGAAAGCAACTAAAGGTGAAGGGTCCTGCCGGTTGCATGTCAGCCCAATCCAATGGATCTCTTATATGTTTTATTTAACTACAACTGCATCTCTTGACAAATTAAGACTGCGCAAATGGGGAGGACGAGGCATGGTTGGAGAGTTTAAGCGGGCTTATGCCAAGATGGAGGGGAAAGAGGACACCAGATTGACTTGTTGTTAACTGAATGATTAACGATCACGACGACAAACCGCAGTTTGCTTGTTTATAACAGAGTAGCGTAGGTGGTGCTTCATTTCAAAGGGTGCTTCATTTTCTAATGACTCTTTAATAGGTTCCATAGGTTTTATATGCTACAAGTCTAAAATAAGGTAGCTATAAGGTCTTTGTACACATGCCTATATACTTTCAAAGTAAAGTTTAGGATTAAACGAATTACATTGAAGTACTGGTACATAGCATATTTTTTTAATGTCAAGGAAAATATTTTTCACGCGCCGTCCAGCATCTTTAGCCAAGAACCACACAATCAAAATATTAGAGCCCATCAACCTCGTCGCTCCTAAGTTATCATATCATATATTTTAGATATATATATATATACTGTTGTTGTGAGTTTTATAGCACAATGACGAAATTTTGATTGGAAGCGGCTATTAATAAGTATGGCGTGCAGTCGCGCTTGAAACCACGAAGGGAACTTACGAGTATCTTTGCTGTAATATTAACGTGAAAACTTACACACACAGGCTTAGCACCAGCAGTGGACGACGAAGTATCGCATGATCAGTTAATTTTAGACGGAGTTGCACCAGCGCATCTGTAGTTTCGTCTTTACGCTTCTAGCCGACGCAAGGCTTCTTTACGTAAGCCTCACTGAAGACTAAAGTGATGAAAACAAAGGAGTTGTGGGCGAAAACAGTCGCGAACAAAAATAATACTTCGCTTTTATAATAGGTCGTCTATCTCTCTGCAACGCCATTTCGGCAGTATTTCTATGTGAAATGTTCATGATGTCCGTGGAAGAGCAGGGCTACAAGGCAGAGTAAGGCTGAAAGCGGGTTGCCGCTTGGCCCACTTTAACGAGCACAGCTTCTTTCAGGAGTTCCTTGTTAAGTGTCCGAAAATAGAAACAACTTTGTGCACCGATGCTCTGCTTTTCAGTTGGGTGCTTTCCATACATCTATGGGGCTAATAGTACCCATACTAGTGGTGCGCTTAGATCGACTGCGAAAGTAAGAGGGAGAAGATATTGAAAAAAAGGTTTTTTAGTGCAAACATCGTGTCACGCAAAAAACAGCTCCATTTGCCCATTATATCGCATTTGAACACAAAAGAAGGACAGATTGTTTTCCTTGGATTTCTACTCCGTAATAGCACTCCTTTAATGAAAGAATATAGAACTGAAGTACCTGTATTGTTTCCTAGCTGTACAAAACTAGATCTTCCTTTAAAATGTTTCTGGTCTTCAGCGATTTCCGACACCCTCAACACATACTTTTAGGTGAAGGCTTTTATTCTCTTCTCCCCTTCTACTGGAAAGGTGAATGCAAAGTTGTAAGCGATTCCTCCGTGAGATCTTCGCCTTTTCATTTTCTTGGAGCTACACATAAAACCAGCGTTATAGTTGATTTTATGTGTAGCTCCTCCTCCAAGATGTATGTATTCAATAATTAGAAAGTTTAACGCATATTTAGGTAAATATGTAGTATAAGGGTACTTGCTTCGTGGTGCGTTATTGTTTCATTATTTAAAGCTAAATAAATAATTTTGTAATATGGAAGGAAGCAATGATGAGCTTTCACCATATTTATCCGCAGCAATTACCAAGTGAAAGACGGTTTTCAATTGACAAGATGGCGGAAAACTCGTTGCTTGATTGTTCCTCGAAAATACGTGCATCGTATGTCCAGTTCTCAGTCGGAAGAAGGTCGTCTAATCTTATACGAGGGTCCCACTGAATTTGATTGCCAGCTCTTCCTGTGCATGAACGCTTTTGAACTCATAGTTAGTCGGGGATAGGAAAGGGCATCACTGTGTTTTTGCCTCCCGTCGAATCCTCCAGTCTGTTTGAAAGGCAGCTCTTAATGGGAGTTTGGCCCTTTGGAGATCCACTGAAAGTTAGTACGTGGGATTTCTTTCGTTTCACCGAGTCAAAATTCTGCGTCACCCCACTAGTTCGCCGAGCGGCAACGGCTCACATGCCCGCCGAGACAGCTATCCGTCCCATACATCACTCAGGCCACAACGTTTTCATCTTATTCGAAAAGCGGCACATTTTCCTTTTAGAGAAGGGTAGCGAACCGAAGAAACATTGCTGGGAAATTTGATTAAATCTATCCAGTGTAGTCCGTGGCTGGTCATGATCGGCAGTGAAACCAGGAACTCAGCAAGCACACACAGCGTAATGTAACAGCAGCAGTCACAAACGAGGGTCGATTACCACCATCAACTCCGATGAAAGGATGGGATGCTACAGGGACAAGCGATTCTCGTTTAGGGAAAGCAAATGACTTCTCTTCAGACACCCGTACTTTTGTTATCAATACTCAGCTCAAAGATATATCAGTCCACAAAATGCTATTTTCCGTGGCCTCTTGTACCTATCAAAATAGCGCCAATCACATATTTGATGTTATGCCAATGAGTCCTAAAGCATACTCTCACAAAATGTCTTGCAATAAGCCCGCTCCAACTCTGTTCGATCGAAGTTCAAAGTTGAGCATCTGCTATAGTCTAAAACTGTCATAATTTTGGATGCCATAAGTTGGGGGACGAGTCCAGCATCTTGCACCGTACTGACAACCTAGCGAAATGGCCATCGTCATGGCTGCCATCCCTTTGGCCTCGACTCAGATGAAACCACGTGAGCTTTTTTGAAACGAACAGTGGTAGTTGGATTAAACTAAGTTCCTGCTTCTCATCTCTCTAAAAGCTTTAATAGATCGCTTCAAAGAGATGCACTTCAGTGCGAGAGCCAACGAGACCATTGTGGACGGGAAATACAAACAAAGTGAGCACATTGTGCAAAAGAAAAGTGGCAGTGATCCAATCCGCAGACGATGAGGGACATTGCGTACAAGCGTTTTAGCTTTCTTTTCGTCCCCGCTCCTTTTACTTTTTCGCTCTATTTAGTGAGGTCTATTCTTTGACTTTTTCGCTTTGGACGGACAAACTGAAAAGCCGTTGTTTAAACAAGGCACACTTGAGCCTAAACGTAAGCTTCACAAGTGGTAGCGGCGGAAGCACGGTTGGGTGCCTTAAAAGACGATGATTCCTTCGTTTTGTTAGCAGTAAAGGTGTGAAAAAATAGCTGCAAGACAAAATGAGACGGAACTCAGGAACGACGAGGACGTCATATGAGAACGTACGGCAACACCAATAACAACGGAAGAAAGCAGTAGGGCTAAGGAGGCTCTGCATAGGTATGCTCGTATTTTTAAGGTCCATATATGAGCAGGTATCGTCTTTGATCTACTCGTCCGTTTATACACTATTTGTTTGGACAAGCAGCTCTTAGCATGAACGGAAGCAATGCGCGCAAAGTTGTTCTTTGGCATGCGCGCCAACATAGAAAAAAGCCTGTTGAAAATTTAGTGGTAGACAACAGCGAACTATACTGAAAAAAATAGAAGTAAATTAAGATGCAGTCATTGATCACAGCGTGGTGATACAACAAAGCTGACTGCAATTAAACCTTCTACTGACGCATTTGGGTTAGCTTTGTACTACCATCGCAAGACTAGATTCTCCTAAAAGACAAAGGGTTAGGGACTAATTAAAAGATTTTAGAAGGTACCCTAGAAGCGATAAATCTATGAAACAATAGCGAGTATTATGAAAAATACTATAGCTTAGATATAATGAATTAATGCTCGCCTGATATGCTTCCCGAAGACTGAAGATAGACTAGCACAATATAGGAGCTATAAGAACAAGTTAATATATCCTATTTTCTTTATAGACCTGGGTTCTTGCACATGCTGCGGAGCGCCAATAACCTTTAAGAGCTTCCTGCTGAAAAAAACAGGTGAGATTGAAGCGATGTTTCCTAATTTTACTCTAATAACAAAAAAAAGCCTTTGAATACCACTTGAGAGTTTTAGGAAACGCCTTGTTAACACAATCTGTTTTGACCTAACGCCGCTTGTGGAATCTGACTGTTTTGTTGTCAGGAGCAGGGTGAGCATGTTCAGCTCCTCAAGCAGGCTTGCTTATAGGGGTAAATGAAAGCTAAACATGGATCAAGTGAATACCGCCTTGCATTAACGGTTCAAAGGATAGCCAAGAAGATGTACATTCTGCCCTGCTCCAGATACTTGCATACTGTCCGAATGAATGCATTATTCATTGAACGAGGCAAAACGCAAGCGGGTCCAACAAAAGGGTCCATAGGAATTATTATTATCCTTGAACGGCTGTTGTAGACAGTGGCAACTTCCTACGCTTGCTAGGTCCTATGTACCCGATTCATTTCATCTCATGCTCATCTCCTCTTTTCCCCTCCCGCTATAGCACGGCATCCCCTGCTCTTGCTCTAGTCTGTACATGTACATGGTTCAAAAGTCCTGTAGCTTACTTTCTCTTCGCATTCTCTGTTCTTTTTATACTTCCTTGACTATGAAGTACAGCTATGAGCAGAAAGGCAGAATTGTTAGAGCGGTCCCTATGCCTGTGTATTATTTCCTGTTAAAGACCTCCGGCTGATCGACACGCCATCGTGTCGATTATGAAAAGCTTCTCATCCTTTCTACCTCTCCACATCTCATTTCCCCTAGCACATCTCCGCAACCGAGTGAAGGAGCAATAACTGTTGGTTTTCCTCAGCTAGCTGTTTGTGAATGACCCCGGCGATACTGATGCGTGTTTGCGCGTATATTACGAGCTCGTCGAGGCAAGCGCGGTCATAGTAGGATTGTCTGTTGCCCTCGGACTCTGCGAACTAGTCAGAGTATACTAAGAGTGGCTACTGCGGTTGTTACCAAGATGCTCAATGTAGATGCCTCGGGCGCTTGGGGTGCTGTCGAACTGGTACTGAACTGACTGACTAACTGTCAGCTCCAGGACTAGTTCACGCGACGGGGGGAAGAGGTGTGTGTCTGTGTTGACTCATCCTTACGAGTCGGTGCCTGCCACCTACTTTTCCCTTTTCGCCAACCTCTAGGAGCTTTCATTTCAGTTCCATTGATACCCTCCCCCTCCCCCTTTCGTCGCTATTCTAGTGTCGCAGCTTCATTTCTCCAGCGTAGTCTTAATGCCCCTGACTTTTCTTTCTCGCAGAGATTCTTTGGCTTACTTAGTCAGCCACTATGTTTCTGTAGGGTACAGATAGAGAACGCAAGTCGTGCCACGGTTCCCCCTCTGCCATGTGAAGATGTTGGGATCTTGTTATGGAGTCGACATTGAAGGATTTGTTGAAATCGGCTGCTGGCTACGAAAGGACGAGGGCCTGACTCGAGTATATGTTCCTATGATGAGCAGGACTAAACCTAACTGCATACGCTGTCCTTCTGACATCACCTGCAACAAACCGAAGGTAGCCGACCTGTTTGAAGGTGCCACCTTACACGCTAATTAGACGTACGTTGACAACCTTGATGGATGCTTAACTGTCGGAATCTCAGAGCGACCGCATACAGCTCTACTAGTCAGAGCTTTGTAGGTCGCCGATATGGAAAGCACACGAAAATGTAATGAGCAACCACTGGCTAACAGCTGGCTGCCTCCTAACTGAACAGGAAAGTTTTGAAAAATACAGGCCAACACAGAACTATGTTTATATCCAATAAAGGTCAACTTTGAGACAAACGCTACACCCCTCCTACATCGTACATTCAGAATACGTACCTCATATTCTCTTCACTCTACCCTAAAAGCAAAACATCATAAATCAGTTATTAATATGATTACCAGGATGAGAAAATAGCCTTGGCCTTGTTGTTCCTGGCACAATTTTGATACTAGTACGTATAATACTACATTGTTATTTCCTAGCATTTATTAATGCAAGCATTTTTCGCGGGGCGTCTTCGTTTAATGTACCTTTTCGTATATCAGTGGGTATCTATGCATGAGCGTGTATCTGTATTGGCATTACTTGTCTATAACTGCATCTATAGTTGTCGTTATTGTTCAAACTAGTATAGATGGATATAATTTACCACCAGGTACCCCTATTATCAATCAATCGGTGGCTCCGGTTGGCCTGAGTGAAAGGCACATTCACTGCACGGTCACGGTCGGTATTGCACCACCCCGTGACCCTGCGGTACAATTCCGACACCGAAAACGATAAGCTCAATTTTCGACGGCCCACACGAAGCTGGTACTTGTTCTTCCGAATTCTAGTCTCAGCCGACGCGCGCGTTTGACCTCTCATTGACCTTTGGGGAAGCGATCTTTTGTTAGGTCGTCCACAGAAGAGTACGGGGATGAATAGCGGACGCGAGCGTATTCGCTGTAAATTTTATCGAGTGAACGCACAAATCCGTGCGAAACAGGATTTATTATTTACCTGTCAAATAATAGCTCTTTTAGCGTGCGTAGTACTCATCCGATACGGGAAAAAGTTCAACTATATTTATCGCTCACTAACTACGACGATTTGCTACAGTAGCCGTTTAAGCAGACGATCTGTTCTTCAGAGGTACATATAATTAGCAACAAGATAAACCTGTTAAGTTTAGGGTGATCGTTTTGCCAGCTGATGTTGACAGAGCGAATGTATAGAAGATTCTAGAATCTCTCTCAACATTCAGAGAAATCATTATCGGAACCTTGAAAAGGTATCATCAAAGAGTTCAGGGCTGATGTTAGAAATACCTGTGCCATTTTTTCAACGAATACATGAACCATCTTCTGTTTGTTATCATCTTCCTTGTTTGTTTTACGCTATATTTATTGGCTAATTAACACATATAGCACGTGTTAGATGAAATTCGGACACCAAGTGATGCCAGTGGATCTGTGTATGTTTACGTTGACGATGGTTCGCGTGCGGTACACATATATATACATATATATGTATATATTATCGCCATCGCCGGGCCAGTGTCTTGTCAGTCAATTCACACTGAAGAAGCATTCCTTGATTTAATGGGTAGACACATACACTCAAACAGAAAATGACCTAAAAATGTTTCCTAAATTTCTGACATTTCTTTTTTAGTTGATTTTCCTACGTTCCTTATATTTTTCATTTGGAACCACAATGAGGGCCGTCTCCAGCACAGGCCTATGCAGGTCCATTCAAACAGAGGTCACACGTGGAGCTAATATCGGCATATTTGAATGAGGTGTGTACAGACGTTTCTTTTTTTCATCCAAACTCGACCATCTATCGAAAAATTTCATGAATATTCGTCTGATTTCTAGACGTCGGCTTGCTACTGTGTATGGACATTAAATAAATAGATAAAGCTGGTTGTTTTGATTAAAATACAAATAGATGTGTGTCAAGCAAACATAATAATAATTTATTAACCATTAAATATATATTGGTCACATGTAAATGTAAATAATTTGATACATCAGTTCCG
Organism: Varroa destructor; assembly: GCF_002443255.2. NCBI lineage: Eukaryota > Metazoa > Arthropoda > Arachnida > Mesostigmata > Varroidae > Varroa > Varroa destructor. Next base: position 6,249 of record NW_019212222.1, on the reverse strand, counting down.
AAAAAAAGACGAAAACAAGGAGAGCGAAAGGGACGCGTTAATCACACCTGTGATCTTCATAGAACCCGGAGAAACGAACCGGTGGTTGGGCAAAAATCATCGTTTTTTTTTTATCTTTGAAGAAGTAAAGATCCTGTCTCAAGCAATCACGTCTGATGATTTCACGTTTTCTTGCTTTACAGTACTTCAGCTACTAAAAATAGATGTGTCATTGAGTTTTTTGACGGTTTACCTTTCGTATCTGTAAATTCGACTAGTTTTTATGCTGGAATAAACGTTTCTTAAAAATGCTACATTCTAAAGCTTAGCTAGGGAATTTACAAAAACTCTACGATCTTGTTGAAGCGTTGCTGTTTCTAAGAGCACGCAAGAACTAAGCCAAAAAGCAATATTTAATCTGACGGCTGAATATAGTAAAAAGTGCCAAGGGATGATCAGAACAGCAGGGTAGCTTACGAGCCGCATAGTCACAGAAGGCCATAAAAAAGATCCTGAAACTCTCAGCCAGAAGGCTTCAATATATATATATATATTTTTTTTTTGTTTTTTTTTTGCGGCTAGAATAATTAAAATATGTCCGTGACTAATATGCGTTTGAATAATGTTTCACATTATTATTCTGTCTTATTATTTAGCTCTCTAATGGTATACCCATAGCACTATCTTTCGTTCGTTTGTTTACTGCTTGATTCCTCTGTAACCGTCAATGGTCAAAACGACTATGCAACTTCACAGTACTCACTATTAGTGAAGATTTTTGCTATGATTTTTTCATTAAATAAATGAAAGCTGTCACATTTACAATTTATTTATATTGAACCGATCTTCGTGATGCCATGTCCGATGTTTAGTATATGGGAGACGATGTATCAGGATATATCTGAGTTGTTCTCTAATCATTAACCTCAATGTGTAGACACGATGCCCTCATCATATCGAGTCACCGCTGCCGGTTTACGTGCGGCGCATGTGCACAGACTAAAATGTCAACCCATGACATATGCGGCCGTTATGAGGGGCTGGTTGACATTCATTGCTCTTTCTATCATCGATATCACCGAAGTTGAAGTTCCATCAGCTGTTTGACAAAACGGTTGTGTAAAATGAAAAAATTGTAAGTTAACCACGTGTCTACTTCTATTTTCTGTGGGTGTCAGAGAAGATCATTCCGTTAGGCGTCCATTGTGGTGAATTCTAACTGCTGAAAATTAAAGATATAGCGAGTAAATCGGTTGTGCTGATCTGATACTAAATATAGAAATAATAGATTTTTTTTTCGATCTTCTGCTTTATTGAATTTCGATATAATTCTCCTGTGTATTTCGACGATTTTATGTAAGGGCTCGTAGGTGCAGACGTAATCGGCCGTGGAATACACTCCTAGGTTGTGTTACCTGTTAAGTGTCAGCAAGGCAAGGCAAGGCTATTATCTAAGGTTCAATAGATTTAGAAATGTCCAAAAACGTTGGGTTAAAATTTCTGCGTTACAGAATCGTTCCGCCTACTGCTTGGGAACTCATGCAGATGGAATATGAGTTCAACCAAAACGCAGATTTGGCAATGGCTACCGATGATTATTCCAGAAGTGATAGCTATTCCACAAATCTAGTAAGTAAGACAATGCTGTAACGTCTACTCTTCATATTATAGTTATTACAACCACGGACAATTGCCTTATTTACACCATTATTTGCATTATGAATACTTGTGGTTATCCGGTCCCTATTATCTATCGTCTAGTTAATAATTTATATACGAGGGGTATCGTAGTGAAACATCTGAGTCAGGCCAACAGAGCAACGGAGCTAGTGAAATTACTAAAACAATATAATCTAAAACAGGCTGTGTACTAACGTGATTTAAAACTTCCAGTTCAAAACTTATGTTGAAGTTGTAAAAAGTCGTAGGACAGCGCGGGTCATGCGCAGCACGAGGTGGTTAACAAGTCAATAAATATTTATAAGTACGAGCATGCAAACGTCGTACATTACGACACAGATCAACGGGCGACAGCCACGTATTCTCGACATTAAAAATTTAAATAACAATAAAAAAAATTGTCTTCATCCTACTGCACTAACCTTCAAAGAAATCGTTCCTCATTGTCGTTCCTTACAATTTTACTTTTGATATTAATATTTTTCGAACGATGCGAAATACTACAGAGCCAATAAAATACAAGCATAGACGGTCGCTGACGCAACGTTACGGATGTCAATTTTTGAAACTTTGAAAGGAACACAGTAAAAAGAATTTTCACGAAAAAAAAATAACATCTTCACTTCTCTATGGTTAGGCTTTGTGTTGTTTATCTTTGTATTCGAATATTTACTCATCTTCATTCAAATTTGTTATTGCGGTTCGCTTGCCGTAACATTTGTCCGTCGTTTAATTGTATCGTTAAACAGGATGCTGAACGCACAGTTTTCGAGCCCCTATTCGAAACTTGACATCTAGTATCGTGCTTAGCTTTTTTTTTAAATTCTCTCGTTAAAAATTTCTTGCCCAATGTCTTCTTTAAATTTTGCTCGAACTAACTATCATTGATCGCGTTTCGTTTCCTCGCACTCCAACTTTGTAGACGACGCGAATTTCATCAGGCATCACCGAACTTCAACCAAGCGTCTTCACTTCACGCAGACTGTAGGTTATTACACTTCACTTATCGTTTCGATACTTCAGTGACGTTTTAAGGTTTACGCCTAATCTTTCAGCTCGACAAGTTAGTGCCTAAAAATAAATATTTTACGTTTTACGTCGCCAAGCATGAAACGATGTGTGTATACGCCTGATTCGAGCCTAGATCAATCACCACGCATCTCTAAGATTAGCAGGAAGACACGTTACCAACTAACCTCGAAAGAGGATAGCTTAATGTGTGTCGTTCTATTCCCAACGCCGTTGATCCTTCGCAAAGTAGAAAGATGGTCGACAACCAGCCGCTTTCATCGATCTCCCTTTGCGTTTGCTACGGCCAGTGGCAACAGTCACCATAAATATACTACCGATTGTTCACTTGGGCCTGGCATTTGCCTGCTTCTGAGCGGCTAGTCAGCGCTTCTTCCCTGAGACATAGTCCTGATCCTACTAACGATACCAATAGCGGTAGGACAAGAAGAAGAAGAAGAAGAGCAAAAACGTTCCCTAAAATAAATGTACCACCAGCATACAATGGCTGATCGTGCTATAAAGCTTTTCGCCAGAAAATATAGCGTACGTTGACGTTGTTGTTGCTGTTGTCGTCGCTGTGAACAAACCATTCAACCAGCGTTCGGCATCTTGTTTCAAGCGCAAGGAAGTAACTATATGCCAATGGATAGTAATTGACTCCCGCGCATGGCGTAGCAGGAATAGCAGTAGGTAGCATTCGTGACCACCGTTTCGATTTTAACACTAAATCAACGGCGGCCAGGAAACCGCGGTGATGCTACGGATGGCGTCAATGTTTATTGCCATGCCGCATCAAAAAAGGCCAATGATGATTTGATGCCGATCTGAGTTCCTCGGGCCTGAATAAATAGCAGGCAGTACCAACATGTGTGCTGTTCCTGGTAGGCACGGTAGAAGTGACGCTACATAGAAGGCGCTCCCTTAGGCAGCAATATGAAAAATCTACAGAATAATACTATTTATGCTGCTTGCAGCATAAATAAGGTCGAATGACATTAAAGTCATTATCACCAACATATACTCGACAATAATAACGGCAGCACCAATATTTATACGCCTATATAAATATTATATCAAATTCGGGCCGATAGATTTGAATAAAGTTACACTAAATTAGCTATCGGGATTTAAAATTTTCTTCGTACTTATTAAAGACGTCCCGTGAGCGATGATGTTCACAGAGACGTGACAACTATTTTTTTGTTTCCAACGGCTTTTCTATAGTATCGAAGCACCTGATGACAGCGCTCTCTGGTCACCGCAATGCCGGAATGAAAAAGGCAACCGATCAAGCGAGGCTACCCAAGATACAATTCGTGTTGAAAATTTGCCTTCGAACGAGGTGAAGATAAGCGTGAAGATTTTGGAAGGTCGAAAACACCCAAGCGCATCTTTGCTATCTAGAATTATTTGTTCACTCCGACGTTCATGCACTCAAATATTGGTAAGTGAGACATAAGTAAGTATGAAACATGCATGAGCCTCTTTTTTTACTCTTATCACACTACTACAAAATGTAGAATGTCGCAGGTTTTCGTCCCATTAATGGTGCAATTAAATGTGTGCCCATTAGATACCCGTGAAATGGTACAGACCGGTTGAAGACCGGGCGTAGGCACATTGCGTTGCCTGCTAAGGACCAGCTTTCTGAAGCAATGCTCCTATTGGATGGGTAGGTGTATTGAACAATGTTGGGGTAGCTTAAGTATAATCTCGTTCGAGCTAACGTCCTTGAAGGTAACTTTACTGACTATGAACTTTTTTGTGAAATTCATGACACACTTGAGCTGGAGTCTAAACGCTGCTTTCAACTACAATTAAGTACACCTAGGAAAAGAAGACATTTTCTGTTAATTTTCCAAGAAAAGACACCAGAGATTTTTCAGTGTCAGCACTATATTTCAAGCAACCTGAATCGTAAAATAAGAACTATAGCTGTTACTACAGCATTTTTAGTTTTCGTTGAGGGTATCTCGACATATCCATGCGTTCGTTGTTTTCCTTGAGACCTGTAGGGTGCTCTTTGTGTTGAATGGGGACACATTTGTATAGCTTTTCCCCTTTCCCATTTCTGACGATTTCCCAATCGTCAATGGCTATGGGATGGGCTGGTCCTATTGCCACTCATGTCAGACTTATATTCAGATATTCTCTTTTATAATGGCCTAGACGTTCGGCTAAGCTATTATTTCTCAGACTGTAAGAGTGGCAGTGCAACAGCCAAATGCGAACAACGAATACCTGAGCATGGCCCCGCAAGAAAACAGCAAAAGGGCAGTTTGATCCCGCACCACTGCAAGTCCCGTACAGGCCTGTTTTTTTTTTTTTTTTTTTTTATATAAGATGAGCATCCTTGAAGAACGTCCGCATAAAAATGGCCAGAGATATTTTCGAAACCTATCATGTAAGCTTGAACCCGGGGGCGACTCGTAAGTTGGCCATTGCGCACTTTTAACAGGCAACAGGCCTGAGCTGCAAAAAACATCGTCTACTAAATATGCCATGTGACAGGTTCAAATAGTAAATTAAAATACTAATGGCGTAGTAGCAAAGGCAAGAATTGTCGTTTCCTATATCGATATGCCTCGAAACATTTGAAAACATACATTTTCATTTGAGCTATTTGTATCGTTCTTCATAGGATTTTCGTTGGTCGTAGTTTGTTTAGCTTCAAGCTGAAGTATGCGACTGATTACCTTGACTAGATCGTCAACTTTATAACCCACTGGATATTTTTAAATTGGCGCCCTTTTTAAAATAAGCCTTCCTTCGCTGCAAATGCCTTCATTAACACTTTATCGTCTGTTGCGTTGTCATACGGTGAGGATCAACATATAGTAGACGTATTTATCGTGTCAGTTAACGGTGACCTTATTATTTATCTACAAAAATAACGGGATGTGCTTCGTCCCAGACTATTTTTTTTACCTAAATAAAAACAACTGGCACTCTACACACTTACGGCACTTCCCGCTCACGAGCAAGGTTAGAAAGATGCCGAAAATAAAAACCAAAGTTCGTCTTGTGAAACAACCGATTTTATGTTTGTATTTAGCCGCTCGTTAATTTAGAATTCAAAGCAAGGATTTATGGGCTTATTAAATAATCACCCAATCGCTCGATTAAGAAAGCAAACTGGCAAAAAGTAAAAATACTTCTGAAATACTTATCGAACCTTTGTTAAAAAAAATGCAGCCCATTCCGACTTCAGTTAGTTATTGGCAAACATAAGGAACTAAACCAATCAAAAAACAAGCCAGACGGTTGAACGATCTCTTGTGTAACTACAACCAAAAATGGTGTAGTCCGAGATGTTAAAATGGAAATATTAGCTGCAAAGCGTTCTTTGACAATGTACAGTGGCAACCCCTTACGTAACTTGTTTCGTACATAGTAGCAGTACGGTGAACAAAGTAAATGAATATTCCCAGAAAGAAGCCACGTCATGAACCTGGATCAAGATGGGTCACGACTTTATTACCCCCATCGAGACCCTGCCAGCAGCTGGAACAATAACAATACACTCATCATCTTCACTATTCCATTTCTGCCAACCGCCTTCTAGAGTCTTCACCTATA
>NW_019212221.1:0-1315 GCF_002443255.2 Varroa destructor | reverse complement strand
GACTTTTAACAATCTTGTTGTATGCAGAAATTTTGTCTGAAACTTGGCTAACGGAAGCTTGTTTGAGTGTTAACAACTTTTGTTTGTATGAGGAAACTCTGTCCTGAGACTTGGCCAGTGGGGGACTTATTTAAATTTTAACTTCTTTGTATATGGACGTGTTGTCCTAAAACATGGCCAGAAAAAACGTTTGTTTTAACCCGTTCTTTGTATACTCTTGAAACTTAGCTAGAGAATACTTGTTTAAGTTTTAACAGCTTTTCTGTATGAGGAAACTCTATTTTGAGACTTGACCGATGAGAACTTGGGTTTTAGCAAATATATTGCCTGTAAGATTCTGTTTTGAAATATGGCCAAAAAGATTTCCTTGACTTTTAACAATCTTGTTGTATGCGGAAATTTTGTCTGAAACTTGGCTAACGGAAGCTTGTTTGAGTGTTAACAACTTTTGTTTGTATGAGGAAACTCTGTCCTGAGACTTGGCCAGTGGGGGACTTATTTAAATTTTAACTTCTTTGTACGTGGACGTGTTGTCCTAAAACATGGCGAGAAAAAACGTTTGTTTGAACCACTTCTTTGTATTTTCCTGAAACTTAGCTAGAGAATACTTGTTTAAGTTTTAACAACTTTTCTGTATGAGGCCACTCTATCCTGAGGCTTGACCAACGACAACTTGAGTTTTAGCAAATATATTGCATGTAAGACTCTGTTTTGAAATATGGCCAAAAAGATTTCCTTGACTTTTAACAATTTTGTTGTAAGCGGAAATTTGGTCCTGAGACTTAGCTAAAAAAAGCTTGTTTGAGTGTTAACAACTTTTTTCTATGAGGAAACTCTGTTCTGAGACTTGGCCAATGGGGGACTTATATGAGTTTTAACAACTTTGCATGTGGAAATGTTGTCCTAAAACATGGCCAGAAAAAAAACGTTTGTTTTAACCACTTCTTTGTATCTTCCTGAAACTTAGCAAGAGAACACTCGTTTAAGTTTTAACAACTTTTCTGTGTGAGGGAACTCTATCCTGAGACTTGGCCAACGAGAACTTGTTTGGGTTTTAACCAATATATTGCATGTAAGATTCTGTTTTGAAATATGGCCAAAAAGATTTCCTTGACTTTTAACAATTTTATTGTACGCGCAAATTTTGTCTGAAATTTGGCTAAAGGAAGCTTGTTTGAGTATTAACAACTTTTTTCTATGAGGAAACTCTGTTCTGAGACTTGGCCAATGGGGGAGCTATATGAGTTTTAACAACTTCTTTGTATGTGGAAATGTTGTCCTAAAACATGGCGAGAAAAAACGTTTGTTTGAACCG
>NW_019212220.1:0-2624 GCF_002443255.2 Varroa destructor | reverse complement strand
GTTTCTGTGGTGTAGTGGGTATCACATCCGCCTCAGATGCGGAAGATCCCAGATTCGAACTCTACCAGAAGCGCAAATATCTATTCTCTACAATCAGAGCAAATGCGGACATCACTGCCACTATTTCACTTTAGGGCTGTGAGTCACGATCATTATAGTTTCTGTGGTGTAAAGGTTATCACATCCGCCAAACACGCGGAAGGTCTCAAATTCGAGCTCTGGGCGAAACACAAATTTCTACAGTAATGTATACAATCAAGGCAAACGCAGACGTTACTGTCGATTTGTCGTTTGAGGGTTGATTTTGTGTTAAAACGCCAGTTGTTTCTGTGGTGTAGTGGCTATCACATCCGCCTAACACGCGGAAGGTCCCAGGTTCGAGCCCTGGCAGAAACACAAATTTCTTTTGTCTACAATCGAGGCAAATGTGGACATTACTGTCAATATTTCATTTTAGTGTTGTGAGTTCACACCATCATTGTTTCCGTGGTGTAGTGGTTATCACATCGACCTCACACGCGGAAGGTCCAAGATTCGAGTTCTAGCATAAACACAAGTTTCTTTCGTCAACGGTCGAGCCAAATGCGGATAATACTGCCAGTGTCATATTTATCAATGTTTCTGTGGTGTAGTGGCTATCACACCCACCTTCAACGCAGTGAGTCGAAAATTCGAGCCTTTACAGGAACACAGTTTTGTCTACGGTGGAGTAAAATGCGGATATTCGATGTTTCGTTTGAGGATTGATTTTGAGGCAAAATTATAGGTATTTATGTGTGGTGTAGTGGCTATCACATCCGCGTAACACGCAGAAGGTCCCAGATGCGAGCTCCACCAGAAACAATTACTTTTTGCCTACTATTGAGCCAAATGCGGACATTACTGCCAACATTTTACTTTAGGGCTGTGAGTTGCTACCGTCGCAGTTTCTGTGGTGTAATGGTTATCACATCCGCCTCACACGCGGAAGGTCCCAGATTCGAGCTCTGGCAGAAACATAAATTTCTTTTGTCTACAATCAAGGCAAATGTGGACATTAATGTCTGTTTTAATGCTTCATTTGAGGATTGATTTTGTGTCACGACCTCCGTTGTTTCTGCGGTGTAGTGGTTACCATATCCGCCTAACACGCAGGAGGCCCCGATTTGAGTCCTGGTAAAAATATAAATTTCTTTTGTCTACAATCGAGACAAATATAGATGCCAATATTTCATTTTAAAACTGTGAGTCTACTCCACCATAGTTTCCGTGGTGTAGTGGTTATCACATCGGCATTACCCGCGGAGGGTCTCAGGTTCGAGCTATGGTTGAAACATATTTTTTTTCTATTTACAATTGAAGCAAATGCAGACATTACTATCGATTTATCGTTTGTGGATTGATTTTGAGTCAAAATGCCAGTTGTTTCTGTGGTGTAGTGGCTATCACATCCGCCTAACACGCGGAAGGTCCCAGGTTCGAGCCCTGGCAGAAACATAATTTCTTTTGTCTACAACCCGGCAAATGTGGACATTACTGTCGATGTTTCATTTGACGATTTATTTCGTTCACAACCCCAGTGGTTTCTGTGGTGTAGTGGCTATCACATCCGCCTAACACGCGGAAGGTCCCAGGTTCGAGCCCTGGCAGAAACAAAAATTTCTTTTGCCTACAATCGAGGCAAATGCGGACATTATTGTCAATATTTCATTTTAGGGCTGTGAGTCGACAGCATCGTTGTTTCCGTGGTGCAGTGGTTATCACATCGGCATCACGTCGGGGGGCCTGGGATTCGAGCTCTGGTAAAAAGACGGATTTTTTTGTTTACAATCGAAGAAAATGCAGACATTACTTTCAATTTGTCGTTTAAGGATTGATTTTGAGCCAAAACGCCACGTGTTTCTGTGATGTGGTGGGTATCACATCCGCCTCATACGTAAAAGGTCACAGATTCGAGCGCTGGCAGAAACACGAATTTCTTTTGTTTACAATCAAGGCAAATGTGGACATTAATGTCTGTTTTAATGCTTCATTTGAGGATTGATTTTGTATGACGACGTCGGTTGTTTCTGCGGTGTAGTAGTTACCATATCCGCCTAACACGCGGGAGGTCCGGATACGAGTCCTGGTAGAAACATAAATTTCTTTTGTCTACAATCGAGACAAATATGGATATTACTGCCAATATTTCATTTTAAAACTGTGAGTCTACGCCGTCATTGTTTCCGTGGTGTAGTGGTTATCACATCGGCATTACCCGCGGCGGGTCTCAGGTTCGAGCTATGGTTGAAACACAATTTTTTTTCTATTTACAATTGAAGCAAATGCAGACATTACTATCGATTTGTCGTTTGTGGATTGATTTTGAGTCAAAATGCCAGTTGTTTCTGTGGTGTAGTGGCTATCACATCCGCCTAACACGCGGAAGGTCCCAGGTTCGAGCCCTGGCAGAAACATAAATTTCTTTTGTCTACAACCCTGGCAAATGTGGACATTACTGTCGATGTTTCATTTGACGATTTATTTCGTATCACAACCCCAGTGGTTTCTGTGGTGTAGTGGCTATCACATCCGCCTAACACGCGGAAGGTCCCAGGTTCGAGCCCTGGCAGAAACAAAAACTTCTTTTGTCTACAATCGAGGCA
>NW_019212219.1:0-1229 GCF_002443255.2 Varroa destructor | reverse complement strand
TAGCTAAGTTTCAGGAAGATACAAAGAAGTGGTTAAAACAAGCTTTTTTTTCTGGCCATGTTTTAGGACAACATTACCACATACAAAGAAGTTGGTAAAACTCAAATAAGTCCCCCGTTGGCCAAGTCTTAGAACAGAGTTTCCTCATACAAAAAGTTGTTAACACTCAAACAAGCTTCCTTTATCTAAGTTTCAGAACAAAACTTCCGCCTACAACAAAACTGTTGAAAGTCAAGGAAATCTTTCTGGCCATATTTCAAAATAGAACCTTACATGCAGTATATTTGCCAAAACTCAAAAAAGTTCTCGTTGACCAAGTCTCAGGACAGAGTTCCCTGACACAGAAAAGTTGTTAAAACTTAAACAAGTATTCTTTAGCTAAGTTTCAGGAGGATATAAAGAAGTGGTTGAAACAAGCGCTTTTTTCTGGCCATGTTTTAGGACAACATTTCCACATACAAAGAAGTTGTTAAAACTCAAATAAGTCCCCCATTGGCCAAGTCTCAGGACAGAGTTTCCTCATACAAAAAAAAGTTGTTAACACTCAAACAAGCTTTCTTTATCTAAGTTTCAGAACAAAACTTCCGCCTACAACAAAATTGTTCAAAGTCAAGGAAATCTTTTTGGCCATATTTCAAAATGAAATCATACATGCAGTATATTTGCTAAAACTCAAAGAAGTTCTCATTGACCAAGTCTCAGGACAGAGTTCTCTGACACAGAAAAGTTGTTAAAACTTAAACAAGTGTTCTTTAGCTAAGTTTCAGGAAGATATAAAGAAGTGGTTGAAACAAGCGCTTTTTTCTGGCCATGTTTTAGGACAACATTTCCACATACAAAGAAGTTGGTAAAACTCAAATAAGTCCCCCATTGGCCAAGTCTCAGAATAGAGTTTCCTCATACAAAAAGTTGTTAACACTCAAACAAGCTTTCTTTATCTAAGGTTCAGAACAAAACTTCCGCCTACAACAAAATTGTTGAAAGTCAAGGAAATCTTTTGGCCCTATTTCAAAATAGAATCTTACATGCAATATATTTGCTAAAGCTCAAAGAAGTCTCAGGACAGAGTTCCCTCACGCAGAAAAGTTGTTAAAACTTAAACAAGTGTTCTTTAGCTAAGTTTCAGGAAGATACAAAGAAGTGGTTGAAACAAGCGTTTTTTTCTAGCTATGTTTTAGGACAACATTTCCACATACAAACAAGCTGGTAAACCTCAAATAAGTCCCCCA
>NW_019212217.1:0-1005 GCF_002443255.2 Varroa destructor | reverse complement strand
AAAATAGAGTTTCCTCATACAGAAAAGCTGTTAAAACTTAAACAAGTATTCTCTAGCTAAGTTTCAGGAAAATACAAAGAACGGGTTAAAACAAACGTCTTTTCTGGCCATGTTTTAGGACAACACGTCCACATATAAAGAAGTTAAAATTTAAATAAGTCCCCCACTGGCCAAGTCTCAGGACAGAGTTTTCTCCTATAAACAAAAGTTGTTAACACTCAAACAAGCTTCCGTTAGCCAAGTTACATGCAAAATTTCCGCATACAACAAAATTGTTAAAAGTCAAAGAAATCTTTTTGGCCATATTTCAAAACAGAATCTTACAGGCAATATATTTGCTAAAACCCAAGTTCTCGTTGGTCAAGTCTCAGGATAGAGTTCCCTCACACAGAAAAGTTGTTAAAACTTAAACCAGTGTGCTCTAGCTAAGTTTCAGGAAGATACAAAGAACGGGTTACAACAAACGTCTTTTCTGGCCATGTTTTAGGACAACATTTCCACATACAAAGAAGTTAAAATTTAAATAAGTCCCCCATTGGCCAAGTCTCAGGACAGAGTTTCCTCATACAAACAAAAGTTGTTAACACTCAAACAAGCTTCCTTTAGCCAAGTTTCAGACAAAATTTCCGCATACAACAAAATTGTTAAAAGTCAAGGAAATCTTTTTGGCCATATTTCCAAACAGAACCTTACGTGTAGTATATTTGTTAAAACTCTAAGAAGTTCTCGTTGGTCAAGCCTCAGGATAGAGTTCCCTCACACAGAGAAGTTGTTAAAACCTAAACCAGTGTTCTCTAGCTAAGTTTCGTGAAGATACAAAGAAGTGGTTAAAACAAAGTTTTTTTTTGGCCATGTTTTAGGACAACATTTCCACATACAAAGAAGTTAAAACTTAAATAAGTCCCCCATTGGCCAAGTCTCAGGACAGAGTTTCCTCATACAAACAAAAGTTGTTAACACTCAAACAAGCTTCCTTTAGCCAAGTTTTAGACAAAATTTCCGCAT
>NW_019212216.1:0-1153 GCF_002443255.2 Varroa destructor | reverse complement strand
AAGTCTCAGGACAAAGTTCCCTGACACAGAAAAGTTGTTAAAGCTTAAACAAGTATTCTTTATCTAAGTTTCAGGAAGATATAAAGAAGTGGTTAAAACAACCGTTTTTTTTGGCCATGTTTTAGGACAACATTTCCACATACAAAGAAGTTAAAACTTAAATAAGTTCCCCATTGGCCAAGTCTCAGGACAGAGTTTCCTCATATAAAAAAGTTGTCAACACTCAAACAAACTTCCTTTAGCCAAGTTTCAGACAAAATTACCGCATACAACAAAATTGTTAAAAGTCAAGGAAATCTTTTTTGGCCATATTTCAAAACAGAATCTTAACGGAATATATTTGCTAAAACCCAGTTCTCGTTGGCCAAGTCTCAAAATAGAGTTTCCTCATACAGAAAAGCTGTTAAAACTTAAACAAGTATTCTCTATCTAAGTTTCAGGAAGATACAAAGAAGTGGTTAAAACAATTGTTTTTTTTTGGCCATGTTTTAGGAGAACATTTCCACATACAAAGAAGTTAAAACTTAATAAGTCCCCCATTGGCCAAGTCTCAGGACAGAGTTTCCTCATATAAAAAAGTTGTTAATACTCAAACAAGCTTCCTTTAGCCAAGTTTCAAACAAAATCTCCGCATACAACAAAATTGTTAAAAGTCGAGGAAATCTTTTTGGTCATATCTCAAAACAGAACCTTACATGTAGTGTATTTGTTAAAACTCAAAGAAGTTTTCGTTGGCCAAGTCTCAGGATAGAGTTCCCTCACACAGAAAAGTTGTTAAAACTTAAACAAGTGTTCTCTAGCTAAGTTTCAGGAAGATACAAAAAAATGGTTAAAACAAACGTTTTCTTGGCCATGTTTTAGGACAACATTTCCACATACAAACAAGTTAAAATTTAAATAAGTCCCCCACTGGCCAAGTCTCAGGACAGAGTTTCCTCATACAAACAAAAGTTGTTAACACTCAAACAAGCTTCCTTTAGCCAAGTTTCAGACAAAATTTCCGCTTACAACAAAATTGTTAAAAGTCAAGAAAATCTTTTTCGGCCATACTTCAAAACAGAATCTTAACGGAATATATTTGCTAAAACCCAAGTTCTCGTTGGTCAAGTCTCAAAATAGAGTTTCCTCATACAAACAAAAGTTGTTAAAACTT
>NW_019212215.1:0-3141 GCF_002443255.2 Varroa destructor | reverse complement strand
TTAAAACAAAAGCTTTTTTTCTGGCCATGTTTTAGGACAACATTCCACATAGCAAAGAGTTGTTAAAACTCAAATAAGTCCCCCATTGGCCAAGTCTCAGAACAGAATTTCCTCATACAAAAAAAGTTATTAACACTCAACAAGCTTCCTTTTAGCTAAGTTTCAGGACAAAATTTCCACTTACAACAAATTGTTAAAAGTCAAGGAAATCTTTTTGGCCATATTTCAAAAGAGAACCTTACATGCAATATATTTGTTAAAGCTCAAAGAAGTTCTCGTTGGCCAAGTCTCAGGATAGAGTTCCCTCACACAGAAAAGTTGTTAAAACTTAAACAAGTGTTCTCTGGCTAAGTTTCAGGACAGAAGTTCCACATACAAAGAAGTGGTTAAAACAAACGCTTTTTTTCTGGCCATGTTTTAGGACAACATTACCACGAAAACAATTACAACAAAGACAAGTTTAAGAGTTATTTAAAAAACTACAAATAGAGTTTACTCAGATTCACCAAATTTTAGAGCACTCAAAAAGTTAACTCAAAGAATCTCTTGGCCAAGTAGCATAGAGCTCCCTCACACAGAAAAGTTGTTAAAACTTAAACAAGCTTCCTCTAGTTAAGTTTCAGGATAAAATTTCCACTTACAATGAAATTGTTAAAAGTCAAGGAAATCTTTTTGGCCATATTTCAAAAGAGAACCTTACATGCAATATATTTGTTAAAGCTCAAAGAAGTTCTCGTTGGCCAAGTCTCAGGATAGAGTTCCCTCACACAGAAAAGTTGTTAAAACTTAAACAAGTGCTCCTCTAGTAAGTTTCAGGACAAATTCCCTACAAAGAATGGTTAAAACAAAAACTTTTTTCTGGCCATTTTTAAAAAGGACAACCATGTTCCATCATACAAAAGTGTAAAAACAAGTTTCTAGTTTAAAATTTCTCACATTGTAAAGTCAAAATTTTGCATATTCAAAAGCTTACTGCAAACCAAAGAATGTTGGCCAAGTCTCAGGATAGAGTTCCCTCACACAGAAAAGTTGTTAAAACTTAAACACAAGTGCTCTCTAGCTAAGTTTCAGGACAGAAGTCCCACATACAAAGAAGTGGTTAAAACAAACGTTTTTTTTCTGGCCATGTTTTAGGACAACATTTCCACATACAAAGGAAGTTGTTAAAACTCAAATAAGTCCCCCATTGGCCAAGTCTCAGAACAGAGTTTCCTCATACAAAAAAAGTTATTAACACTCAAACAAGCTTCCTTTAGCTTAAGTTTCAGGTACAAAATTTTCCAACTTACAACAAAATTGTTAAAAGTCAAGGAAATCTTTTTGGCCATATTTCAATAAGAAGAACCTTACATGCAATATATTTGTTAAAACTCAAAGAAGTTCTCGTTGGTCAAGTCTCAGGATAGAGTTCCCTCACACAGAAAAGTTGTTAAAACTTAAACACAAGTGCTCTCTAGCTAAGTTTCAGGACAGAAGTTCCACATACAAAGAAGTGGTTAAAACAAACGTTTTTTTTCCTGGCACATGTTTTAGGACAACATTTCCACATGCAAAGAAGTTGATTAAAACTCAAATAAGTCCCCCATTGGCCAAGTCTCAGAACAGAGTTTCCTCATACAAAAAAGTTATTAACACTCAAACAAGCTTCCTCTAGTTAAGTTTCAGGACTAAAATTTCCACTTACAACAAAATTGTTAAAAGTCAAGGAAATCTTTTTGGGCATATTTCAAAAGAGAACCTTACATGCAATATATTTGTTAAAACTCAAAGAAGTTCTCGTTGGCTAAGTCTCAAGATAGAGTTCCCTCACACAGAAAAGTTGTTAAAACTCAAAGAAGTTCTCGTTGGCCAAGTCTCAGCATAGAGCTCCCTCACACAGAAAAGTTGTTAAAACTTAAACAAGCTTCCTCTAGTTAAGTTTCAGGATAAAATTTCCACTTACAATGAAATTGTTAAAAGTCAAGGAAATCTTTTTGGCCATATTTCAAAAGAGAACCTTACATGCAATATATTTGTTAAAGCTCAAAGAAGCTCTCGTTGGCCAAGTCTCAGGATAGAGTACCCTCACACAGAAAAGTTGTTCAAACTTAAACAAGTGTTCTCTGGCTAAGTTTCAGGACAGCAGTTCCACATACAAAGAAGTGGTTAAAACAAACGCGTTTTTTCTGGCCATGTTTTAGGACAACATTACTACATACAAAGAAGTTGTTAAAACTCAAATAAGTCCCCCATTGGTCAAGTCTCAGAACAGAGTTTCCTCATACAAAAAAGTTATTAGCACTCAAACAAGCTTCCTTTAGCTAAGTTTCAGGACAAAATTTCCATTTACAATAAAGTTGTTAAAAGTCAAGGAAATCTTTTTGGCCATATTTCAAAAGAGAACCTTACATGCAATATATTTGTTAAAGCTCAAAGAAGTTCTCGTTGGCCAAGTCTCAGGATAGAGTTCCCTCACACAGAAAAGTTGTTAAAACTTAAACACAAGTGCTCTCTAGCTAAGTTTCAGGAAGATACAAAGAACGAAGAAGACAAAATTTCCATTTACAATAAAGTTGTTAAAAGTCAAGGAAATCTTTTTGGCCATATTTCGAAACAGAATCCTAACGTAGTATATTTGCTAAAACCCAAGTTCTCGTTGGTCATGTCTCAAAATAAAGTTTCCTCATACGGAAAAGCTGTTAAAACTTAAACAAGTATTCTCTATCTAAGTTTCAGGAAGATACAAAGAAGTGGTTAAAACAAACGTTTTTTCTGGCCATGTTTTAGGACAACATTTCCACATACAAAGGAGTTAAAACTTAAATAAGTCCCCCATTGGCCAAGTGTCAGAACAGAGTGTCCTCATACAAACAAAAGTTTTTAACACTCAAACAAGCTTCCGTTAGCGAAGTTTCAGATAAAATTTCCCCATACAACAAAATTGTTAAAAGTCAAGGAAATCTTTTTGGTCATATTTCAAAACAGAACTTTACATGTAATGTATTTGTTAAAACTCAAAGAAATTCTCGTTGGTCAAGTCTCAAAATAGAGTTTCCTCATACAGAAAAGTTGTTAAAACTTAACCAAGTGTTCTCTAGCTAAGTTTCAGGAAGATACAAAAAACGGGTTAAAACAAACGTTTTTTCTGGCCATGTTTTAGGA
>NW_019212214.1:0-1237 GCF_002443255.2 Varroa destructor | reverse complement strand
GTGGTTGAAACAAATGTTTTTTTCTTGCCATGTTTTAGGACAACATTTCCACATACAAAGCAGTTAAAACTTATATAAGTCCCCCATTGGCCAAGTCTTAGAACAGAGTGTCCTCATACAAACAAAAGTTCTTAACACTCAAACAAGCTTCCTTTAGCCAAGTTTCAGACAAAATTTCCGCATACAACAAAATGGTTAAAAGTCAAGGAAATCTTTTTGGTCATATTTCAAAACAGAACCTTACATGTAATATATTTGTTAAAACTCAAAGAAGTTCCCGTTGGCCAAGTCTCAGGATAGAGTTCCCTCACACAGAAAAGTTGTTAAAACTTAAAGAAGTGTTCTCTACCTAAGTTTCAGGAAGATACAAAAAAGTGGTTAGAACAAACGTTTTTTTTTGGCCATGTTTTAGGACAACATTTCCACATACAAAGAAATTAAAACTTAAATAAGTCCCCCATTGGCCATGTCTCAGAACAGAGTTTCCTCATACAAACAAAAGTTGTTAACAGTCAAACAAGCTTCCTTTAGCCAAGTTTCAGACAAAATTTCCGCATACAACAAAATTATTAAAAGTCAAGGAAACCTCTTTGGTCATGTTTCGATACAGAACCTTACATGCAATATATCTGCTAAAACCCAAGTTCTCGTTGGCCAAGTCTCAAAATAGAGTTTCCTCATACAGAAAAGCTGTTAAAACTTAAACAAGTATTCTCTAGCTAAGTTTCAGGAAGATACAAAAAAGTGGTTAAAACAAAAATTTCTTTTTTGGCCATGTTTTAGGACAACATTTCCACATACAAAGCAGTTAAAACTCATATAAGTCCCCCATTGGCCAAGTCTTAGAACAGAGTGTCCTCATACAAACAAAAGTTGTTAACACTCAAACAAGCTTCCTTTAGCCAAGTTTCAGACAAAATTTCCGCATACAACAAAATTATTAAAAGTCAAGGAAACCTCTTTGGTCATGTTTCAATACAGAACCTTACATGCAATATATTTGCTAAAACCCAAGTTCTCGTTGGCCAAGTCTCAAAATAGAGTTTCCTTATACAGAAAAGCTGTTAAAACTTAAACAAGTATTCTCTAGCTAAGTTTCAGGAAGATACAAAGAAGTGGTTAAAACAAACGTTTTTTTTTGCCATGTTTTAGGACAACATGTCCACATACAAAGAAATTAAAACTTAAATAAGTCCCCCATTGGCCAAGTCTTAGAACAGAGTGTCCTCATACAAAC
>NW_019212213.1:0-9779 GCF_002443255.2 Varroa destructor | reverse complement strand
GCAAGTGAAAAAAGGAGCATAAGCATTGCACAAGCTCAAGCGTCTTGCACAAGCGTCAATTGTGTGAAGCGGCCAAAGGTGAAAATGACGATAGCAGAAAAACAGGAGTGCACTTAGGCTACGGGCAAGCTTAGCTTGATTAGAGGCTATAGCAACAACAAGTACTGAGACAACAACCAGTTGCTAACACAGCAAAAGCACTTACGTGGAAAAACATTGTCTATTAAGCGCATGCACACAGCAGAACATTCAAGTATCCTTGTTGTCGTCCCCCTCGACCACTTGAAGTGATGGACTGATAACTCGTAGCTATGTAGCCATGCTAAGGGGGATGGACGAAACCACTGAGAATGGCGGATATAATAGTGACTTGGTTCAAAGGACGCCTTTGTGCTAGGTCTTTAGGACAGGCACGTTTAATCTGGTATATTGTGGTTGGGCCAACAGCAGTGACCAGGCGCTGGCGCTCATTTTGTCTCGGCCTTCTCCCATCATTTCCCTCTTTTTGAATGGGGTGATAAAGATACTAATGAAGTGTTTACATCGAGAGACTGAGTCGTGACCATTAGTCGCCTAAGAATCAACCGAATGCCGATACTGCGTCATGCCACTCTGAGATCGTTTCAGCGGCGCGGTGGCAGCGAGCAATACGCGAACAAAACGATCCTATGCGTACGTGTGACGGCAGAAAAGGAAACAAAAAAAAAAGGAAGAGATTTTTAAAAATCGTACGATGGCTGCTGTGTATCGGCCCGATTCCCGCAGCGTAGAAATCCACATTCGATTCGCATTTTGTAAAATTCCCGTCATTGCTGCTTGTAACGTATTGTCGAAAATTTTAAAGCTACCGCCACTACTATGACTGCCACCAGCGCCTGTTAGTGCCTGGAGGGAAGCTGGCTGAGGAGATCACCTCATATATACTCAATGATATGTATGTGCGAGCATACGGATTGGCTCTTTCTATTTTTGCAGTAAGTAGTCTATCGGCGCCTGCTTGCATGCATAATTTGCTACATTCATTGAGGGTGACATTGACGCATAATTTTCTCGCCATGCGAGCAATCTATACACAGAGGGAAGCCATTGTAGCTTGGATTAGCTTCACATGCTATTACGAATTGTGACAGTGCCCAGGACGCGATGTCGCACAAGCGAGTGGTCTAGTATGACTTCAAAATTTTCGACCACTGGAAAACAATATGCTGTGCAATTTAACTTGAACTCTTTGTTATCATTGTTACGCTTTATGTCCAACAAACTGAGACAAAAATAGTTGTGATGGTTAGGTTATCAGGTTGAACTCATTACTGAGTTTTCGTCAACAACAACAACAACAGCAACAAAATGTCTGATAAGAATAACTTTTAAACCGTATTGATCGGTAAGCTTAGCCCAAATACTCAAGCAGCCGCGCTTCGCCCTACCCACGATAACTGAGTTCTAAAAATCAATGACTTATGTATAGCGAAACAATCTATCTTCCTTAGGTTCTACTGGCCATAGTTACAGGTGTTTGCATCTGATATGTCGACATCTGGTTGTCTACGACCTACGATAGCGTACGCTTGTATAAATAAATACGTACTGTGAGAATGCTTCACGCTGTCGTAACACGACACTCATGCGTTCACACTATGTGTTATTGTTGTTTGAAATAACATTAAATTGTCGTTTGTTTTTGACGTGTCCAGGTGATGGACGTCACGAAACTACAGTAGAAGCAGCAAACCACTGTATCTACTATTTGCCGTCTGGCTAATCAGCTCCGCGGGGCGTCGCTTTTTGGTTTGACGACAACGCACTGCTACTGTTGCTGAACTCCCCTTAGTCTCAGTTTTGTCCTTGCATGTCTCTTTTTTACTTTATTATTACCGACATTACAACAATAGTTGGACTAGCAGCAGAAGCAGCAACAACAACAACAACAACAACAACAACAACAACAACAACAACAACAACAACAACAACAACAACAACAACAACAACAACAACAACAACAACAACAACAACAACAACAACAACAACAACAACAACAACAACAACAACAACAACAACAACAACAACAACAACAACAACAACAACAACAACAACAACAACAACAACAACAACAACAACAACAACAACAACAACAACAACAACAACAACAACAACAACAACAACAACAACAACAACAACAACAAGGGCAAAAGAAACTAGTTGGAGAAGAAGCTGAAGAGACGGGGCGTTTCGGTAGCTCGTCGCAGTTATCAGTATATGCCTAGGTGTATGTGTGTAAGCATGTCTGCACAGCGGAACACCAGCTCAGAACGGTTCGGAAGAAAGTGAGTCTGCTTGTAGACAAAGTTTAAGCCTCCACTGCTAGTGGTTACGTACACGGAAATGTCAACGTTTACGTCCATGCCCGCGTCGGCACTGATCCGTATCGGGCAATTTGTGACCAGATATTGATTTTGAGGGGGTCACAACATGTGCTATAACGCAGGGAAGCTTGATGTAAGCTGGTCGATTGCAGCTTTCACAGCTGGCTTGATGGCACCGCCATTTTATTCTAGTAACGGCTGCTTAGCCGGTACCCACCAATCCACATGAAGCACGCAGAAGGAGAAATCTTCAGAACCTTGGTCCAATATTTTTTTTTTTCTAATTTGAATCTTGTCAGGTCTGCAGTGGCGATTACTATAATACATAACAGAACGAACCGTAGCGTTACGTATTTACGGGATACAGGCGAAATGATTGGAAGTCAAAATTAATCTCGTAATCAAACTAAAAAAATGACTGATTATCCATGTATCGTCTACATATATACGTTCTCAAGTATATAAGCTATACAAATTCAAGATGTGTTATCTAGACAACACTCCCGCCCAGTACCCTGTAAATACTTGTCGCTTTGATGGGGAACATTACTTTCTTTAACCAGCAGACCTGCCCATAATGGACCGAATATATTTTTCAAAAATGCAAACAATACGAGACTGATACGAAACGAACTATCGTCACCTTCGTCATGCATCCGTTTAGGTTCATAGAAAAATCTTCCTCTGGAAGAACGTGTCTGCAATCGATGATAATTGATTGTTTCCATTATCTACATTTGTATTGTGGGAAATGCTTTGCCCTATCTGTATATTTTGGTACTAGATATCTCTCAAGCCGAGCAGGTCAGTCTAGAAAATCCGCACAAACGTTGTTTATCATTGCACGTGATCGTGCCTGTGTCTTTATGCATTTTGCTCTGGTTTGTCCATTTGTGCCGCCCCTTACTCGTCATTGTTGTCATCATCATCATCTAAGTAGTGTAGAAGATGCGGTTGTTACGTTCATGACGAGCTTAGGTTGTCCAATGCTGCTATTCGATCATATAAACCCAATCCCAGTCAGGCTCATCAGCACAAACGCCATCACCAGGTATGGTGGCCATCAAGTGGCATTATTGTCATCCTAGCCATCGCTCTAGACCACCACGTCAGCCATCACCCACCGGCCATCACCATCAGCATCATCGTGTTTATTATGATCGACAAGAGACCAACTTACTGAGGACATTTCACACCTCGTTTGCTTTGTCCAATGGCGAGTTTTTTCGGGGCTGCAGTATTGTTACTTATAGCATCAATGGCTTAACTATGTCACTTCGCTTGTCTGTATTCGGCTTATCAGCCAAGCCTGGGTAGTGGCGCCACGATTCGACGGGGTAGCGTGAGGAATCTTCGAGACAGTGACCGTATCACCTATACACACAGCGAAATTCGCTAAAGCCTATGAGAGCTAGGCGCGAGAAAAAGGGCTCAAGGGTATCGTACAGCAATCATACTTTACGCGGTTTATATGACTATATAGAGAGAAAAACTTGAGGAGCACATAGTATCGTAAAGTTGCAGGGAATTTCACGTTCTGTTCAGCCGTTCGTGTTGGTCCTACTGGTGAGGATCGAATTTTCATCGTAGTAGTAGTAGTAATGCGTAGTAGTAGGCCACCGTCCTCTTTGTAATTCATAGATACTTTTCGTAGTCGTTGCTATTGTCATTGTTGTCACAGTTTCACCACCAAAGAGAGTGAACAAAGCCTGTATTGAATTTGAGGTGTCAAACATTCCCCGCACACGCTCTCTTTTGCTTGTTCTGCACACACACTCGTCATTGTTGCTATTTGGTTGCTACCGCCTTTCTGGCTGGCTGGCTGGCTGGCTGGCTGTCTGTCTGGCTAACTTGAATCTGCCGTTATACCATTTCTACCTGTCTCCTCGCCTTGAGAAAAACGTACCAAAGGTAGCAACGAGCTGAAGTGTGGACCCTAATGCAAAGCACCGTTTTTAGTAACCTAGTTCTAGCTAGTGCCCGCAACTAGGATGACCAGTTAATACTATTCCGCGTCCCCCGCGCCCCGTTAGTGTTTGGTCCTTTCGTCCTAGTCGTTATCTTACTACTATTATGGTTTCTACCACGAACACCAGTGGTGCTACTGATCCTGTGGCCGCTGATCTGGTTTTAGCGCTTGATGAATGCCCCGGTATCGGGCCCTTTAGTGACTGTCGATATGTGTGCACATTTCGATACAGAAGAAGAACAGGGGTTTTTGTGCGCAAACGACGAATTGGGCTGCTACGTGTTGGTGTGAAGCATTTTCGAGGGCGTGTCTATCAGCCACTCTGTGTCCCTGACTGTGTGTGTGTGCCTAAATATGTACCCCGTCCATTGTACGTATGCGTCGTATGTGTACTCTTGTCTGCATCTGTAACGAAACTAGAACCACAGGAATACAAAGAGAAGAGAACGGAAGACGATATAGGAAAAGTTAGAAGCTGACGGGACGATTAACATGAGAACATGTTAGTGGACGTCATGCTAAATGATGCAGACAAAGTTTGAGAGCACGTGGTTCTCTATGTACCTATATATATATATATATATATATATATATATATATATATATATGGTCTCATTCACAAGAACGTATTGGAAAAGAGGAGTTGATATCACCATCACCTATCACCAGTAGCACCACAGCCCTTTGCTGTTCTGGCCTATTCGTTGACGTGTCTATCTATAGTCCTATTGGCCATGAGCTGTCCTCACCTTCTACCTCCTATTTTCAAGGTACGTTAGCTAGCCGTAACAATAGCATCAACGGTGAACTTTGAGGCGGCAACGCAATTTACTAGTACTCATTCGGTGTGTCCGCTGTTTGATCCATCCCTCTGTTTGTCTGCCTACCTATTAGATGCTCAACTTTCCTACGAAGAATCGTAGTCGTAGTAGCAGCATTAGTATTAGAAGCCTTAGTCGTTCGTACCTCTGGCGTAGTCGGAATCGACGCCGAAAACCTCGTCGTTGTTATCATCGCAACCACCGAATCGTCAGGACCAAGCGATTGGCATCGGCTGCGTATCGACACCAACGACGCCGGCGTGTCGTGATATGAAATGACTATCTTTCTCCTCAAACACAGCACGATTCGAAAGTATAGGACGCTGGTGGGTCGGCGTACGCTAGATGGGGGCATCATGGCTCTGGTACTGAGGAGAAGAAGTACCAGTTTCAAGAGCAATCACCAATGAAGCGATGACGTCCATCTGCCGCTAGTTCTCTTGCTAAGTCGGCGACGCTGCGCCCGTTGCTCTCTTCTGTTGTCTTTGTAAGCCCCCGTTGTTGTTGGTGCGAAGTCTTCAAAATAACAACTGGTATTACTATCAGCGCCATCGCAACAAAAAACTGTTTACGGTGGCCTACGGCAACGGCAGACGCTCTCCATATTTTAGTGGACGACTTTGGCAGAATGTTTAACAGCGACCACCGCAAGGAAAAGCTGAGTTGAGACTGCACTTAATTATTATATAATACTATTCGATGCTACAGTGGTACTAGCCGCGACGACGATGATCCTGACAGCCTCATGCTGCTGCCAGCTATGGTGGTGATGGCGAAGAAAAGAAGACCGAACCAATCTGCCAACCAAAGAAACCCCAAACGAGTGGTATGAGTATGCTGCTGGTAAGAGACAGCGCAAACGGCGGGAAGGACTGAACGAGCCAACGAATGCACGGTTTTGTCGCAGAGGCCCCTCTACGCCCTTTTTCTACCTATCCCCGACGCCGTTAACGTTGTCATGACCATTCTCTTAACCACAATTCGTTCGCATGTCCATGCTGCACACGTTCGGCCAGTTAGCCAATAGCTAGCTAGCTAGCTAGCTAGCTAGCTAACATACGCATGCAAAGTTTGATTGTCTCTGCCCAGTCGTCCCTGGTTGTTACAGCTGAAGCTATCGTTGTCATCGTGGTTATGGCCGATACCGCGCAGAGCCGCGCTGGAGCGCAGAAAAAAAGTACAACAAAACTACCGTTTTTTTTTTTAAAAAGAAAAACAAACAAAATTGCTACTGCTACAACTCGTAGGTTGGGGGCGACAACAACTTAAGAATGTGAGAGAGAGGGAGAGGGAGAGACGGGAGGAATAAAAAGTACAGGGGAGAAAACGAATTAAGTAAAAACGTAACATTGCACTTTTCTGCTGTTGTTTCTATCATTAATCTACACCGTCATCGCCATCAGCACCTATTCAGTTTATCTTCAGCGCATCAGGAGATTGGTTAGTAAGGCCTTGACTCCGATATCGTACATTAGAAACTTAGCAGAAGGAGTATAGACGTGGCGGAGACATCGAGTGGACTGAGCGGGCAGCTTAAGCAATGATACGGAGCGAGATACAGGGTAGTGGCAGGTAAGCTGAATAGCGGTAGGAGAGAAAAGCTCACCGATGGATGCCTGGGAACAGATTAATAGAATCGAATGGCAGACAAATACCCTAACGACAGGCTCTAACAGATTTAGCATGACTCGGTACCGATATATGCGCTTCTCATTGGGCTGAGCTAACTTTAATCAGTTAGCGGACTGCCATCGCGTTAAGTCCGCATATAACGCAATTCCTTACCCGCTTGCTCCACCGTCACGACATGGCCAAAGAAAGTAAGGCAGGTAGGCAGAGAGAGCAATGCAAGCCAAAGGGGCAAATAAAACCTGTTCAGCAGTTTAATGCCAATCTTCAAACAACTAACCCAGATTGAGTATGAGCATTTACGTCTGTTTTGCACACGCGGATGGACCGATATTCAGTTGCTATCGGATCCACGACAACTACATAAGGAAGTCAGTTGGCGAGCGAATAGACCGTTAGCTGTGCATGTTGACGCAGGATTGGTTGTCGACTGAAAAAGTGATATAAACAAGGCAGAGCCAAAAGGGAAAGGCTGACTTATCTGGAAAATCAAGTGCGAAAAAGAAAAGTCTACGGTTGTTAAGGGATCGCAACGAAATTACGGTAGGTGGCGTCTTTTGCGGGACCGACGGAAGAGCCGTTGTGTTTGCCTAGCGTCGGGAACAGCAGCAGCAGCAGCAACAAGTGGCAAAACGGGAAAGCAATGATGAAGAGGACATCAGCTAACAAGCATCCAGCAATGTTCGGGAAGGCTTGTATTGCGTAGCACCGCTCTGCATTGTAGCCCGTTTGTTCAGCCGATAATAACTGCAGCAATAGTAGCTTGGCTTGCGATGAAGTTACGATCCCGTGACTATTGCAGTTAAGCTGCATGTAGCTTACTTGTGCGCCAGTTCGGTGATGCCCGCGCGGCACTTTGGTGCACGCTCGATTACGGCGCCCAATAGCTGCGGCTGGCTGGCTGGCTGGCTGGCTGGCTAGCGAGGGGCCTGATCAGGCGCCTCTGACGCCACGAAGAGCGTTGGTGTTGACCAGGCCAGTACCAACTATTTCGTCAGGTGTTGCTGTAGTACCGTTAATCTTGGGATCGGTGATGATGACGCTCATGTTGACGCCGCAGCATTGCGCCTATTAACATTATTCCTGTCATAATCACCAGCAGCAGCGGGCAGTAAGATCAGTACCAAGGGCGGCAGCGGTAGAAAGTGAAGTTACTCTGATAGAGAAATACAAAGCGGTACCTGTGGTACTGGTATAGCCGCAAAAGCAACTCTTATCGCTAATGCGTGACTGGTCGTCGGTCACAAACGCAACTTCACCGCTATTACTGCGGGGCGCGTTGTACCCATCGGAAGGCACTGTCGATGTTGCTGATTTAAACGCAACGAATGGCGTGAAAGAAGCGACAAGGCGCAGGAAAGGACAACAGACGCGGGTGGCTCTAAGTGGTCGCCTGTCTGTGCGCGTCTTTGGCGTGCGTGTCTCATTGATTTAAGTTTTTGCTGTCCTATTGTTGGTAGTACCGTTGTTTGTTTGTTTGTAAAGAATTCGAATGTAAATAGACAAGGGATAAATGTATCGGCTACCGCTTTGCTTTTTAGACAGATTACGAAAATGGTTTGGGAAATGTACATGTAATTTTTCAAATTAAATCTAGTATTTCCGATTTAGCAACGTCATGCCTGGACCGAATTCAGTTGACGTCAGCTGACTAATCATATTAATAAACATTTTTTTTTTAATTTTAAGTTTACCTGGTAGCATGTTTCTGTTGTTTGTTCGGATCCCGTCGGTACGTCGTACTATATTATTATCGGGTGAAGATAATTCGTTCATAAAGAAGAAAGTTGTTTCTTCCGTTCTGCCTACAACGTATAGCACCATTGCGCTCGAACGATTAATCAATGACGCGAAGCGACAAACATCCATGAAGCATTTTGTTGTTGGTCTTGAGTCTTATAATTAGTCACTCGAGACGAATTAAAGGCACAGTCCGCTTTGTATTAAAATCGCGTTCGCTCTTCACTGACTTTCGTTGCTTCGGATGCCGTTGTTTCGGCAATAGTTTTGCGGGCGCTCACAGCTTCGACTAGCATCAGAGAGTACCGTTCAGCTTATCAGAACCAGTTGCTCCCTGTCCAAGTTTGCGGCGTTTGTTGGTTGATGACTGCATACTTTCTCGGCACTCACTCGCCCCCACCCCACCCATCGCGTTGCTTTGATTTCTTCAGCATTTCACCAATCTAGCAGCACCTGCGTTGCGGTCTAGAGCTCCAACTGGAGCTTCACGTACTGTTTACTGTGCTCGTAGAGATTGTTTCGTATAGCGGGATGTATAAGTGCAGCGTCCGACGTGACAGTCGCGAAAGCCAGCGGCAGGCAGACGTAGTACGTCGATACACTCATCATAACAGGCTCATTTCTAGTAGTGACCATGTACAGGAAGAGCTCCCACATCACTGACCACAAACGAGGATCAGATAAAAGAATCGATTCCCCAGTGGTCTCCCATTTCACTCCATCTATTTAATTATATATAATATGATACCGTTATATCTGTCTCTGTCGTATAATACACTTGTAATATTATCGCTCGTCCAATAACCATCAGTTGAATTATTGGTCAAAATTATTAAAACATCGAACGGTTCGGGCCATGGAGGGTGGGTTAGCAAACGCCAAATCGGGGTCTACTCTGTTTTTATATTGAACGATCGAGTTGAACCTGTGCGCATGATCAAGTGTTCATATTGAATGGCAAACACCATTCATCGATTTTGTGTGCAGTCGTCACCCTATATTCGGCTGTACCATCATGGCCTGCAGCGCTGTGCGTGGGCAAACAGCCTTGCGATCCCGCCTGCGTTTCGCCGATCGTCGAACCGCCGGCACACAGCCGTGTGAGACAAAATTTCACAACGAATACAACATTTTATTGTGTCTTTCTTATTTCGAGTGGTTGAACTGAAGTGGTCGTTTTCTAGTTTCGTTAGCTGCCAACAGCGGGTCACCAAAGAGACGCATGCGAAATGTACAGGCGATGACGAATGTCCGCAT
>NW_019212212.1:0-1166 GCF_002443255.2 Varroa destructor | reverse complement strand
TCTATCTAAGTTTCAGGAAGATACAAGGAAGTAGTTAAAACAAACGTTTTTTCTGGCCATGTTTTAGGACAACATTTCCACACACAAAGAAGTTAAAGCTTAAATAAGTCCCCCATTGGCCAAGTCTCAGGACAGAGTTTCCTTATATAAAAAAGTTGTTAACACTCAAACAAGCTTCTTTCAGCCAAGTTTCAGACAAAATGTCCGCTTACAACAAAATTGTTGAAAGTCAAGGAAATCTTTTTTGGCCATACTTCAAAACAGAATATTAACGGAATATATTTGTTAAAACCCAATTTCTCGTTGGTCAAGTCTCAGGATAAGGTTCCCTCATACAGAAAAGCTGTTAAAACTTAAACAAGTATTCTCTATCTAAGTTTCAGGAAGATACAAAGAAGTGGTTAAAACAAACGTTTTTTCTGGCCATGTTTTAGGACAACATTTCCACATACAAAGAAGTTAAAACTTAAATGAGTCCCCCATTGGCCAAATTTCAGGACAAAGTTTCCTCATATAAAAAAGTTGTTAACACTCAAACAAACTTCCTTTAACCAAGTTTCAGACAAAATTTCCGCTTACAACAAAATTGTTAAAAATCAAGGAAATCTTTTTTGGCCATATTTCAAAACAGAACCTTAACGGAATATATTTGGTAAAACCCAAGTTCTCGTTGGCCAAGTCTCAAAATAGAGTTTCCTCATACAGAAAAGCTGTTAAAACTTAAACAAGTATTCTCTAACTAAGTTTCAGGAAGATACAAAGAAGTGGTTAAAACAAACGTTTTTTCTGGCCATGTTTTAAGACAACAATTCCACATACAAAGAAGTTAAAACTTATATAAATCCCCCATTGGCCAAGCCTCAGAACAGAGTGTTCTCATACAAACAAAAGTTGTTAACACTCAAACAAGCTTCCTTTAGCCAAGTTTCAGACAAAATTTCCGCATACAACAAAATTGTTAAAAGTCAGGGAAATCTTTTTGGTCATAATTCAAAACAGAATCTTACATGCAATATATTTGGTAAAACCCAAGTTCTCGTTGGCCAAGTCTCAAAATAGAGTTTCCTCATACAGAAAAGCTGTTAAAACTTAAACAAGTATTCTCTAACTAAGTTTCAGGAAGATACAAAGAAGTGGTTAAAACAAACGTTTTTTTTTTGGCCATG
>NW_019212211.1:0-1024 GCF_002443255.2 Varroa destructor | reverse complement strand
CCAAAAAAAACGTTTGTTTTAACCACTTCTTTGTATCTTCCTGAGACTTAGCTAGAGATCACTTGTTTAAGTTTTAACAACTTTTCTGTGTGAGGGAACTCTATCCTGAGACTTGGCCAACGAGAACTTGAGTTTTAGCAGATATATTACATGTAAGATTCTGTTTTGAAATATGACCAAAAAGATTTCCTTGACTTTCAACAATTTTGTTGTAGGCAGAAGTTTTGTTCTGAAACTTAGATAAAGAAAGTTTGTTTGAGTGTTAACAACTTTTTGTATGAGGAAACTCTGTTCTAAGACTTGGCCAATGGGGGACTTATTTGAGTTTTACCAACTTCTTTGTATGTGGTAATGTTGTCCTAAAACATGGCTAAAAAAAAACGCTTGTTTCAACCACTTCTTTATATCTTCCTGAAACTTAGCTAAAGAACACTTGTTTAAGTTTTAACAACTTTTCTGCGTGAAGGAACTCTGTCCTGAGACTTCTTTGAGCTTTAGCAAATATGTTGCATGTAAGATCCTATTTTGAAATATGACGAAAAAGATTTCCTTGACTTTCAACAATTTTGTTGTAGGCGGAAGTTTTGTTTTGAAACTTAGATAAAGAAAGCTTGTTTGAGGATTAACAACTTTTTGTATGAGGAAACGCTGTTCTGAGACTTGGCCAATGGGGGACTTATTTGAGTTTTACCAACCTCTTTGTATGTGGAGATGTTGTCCTAAAACATGGCTAAAAAAAAACGCTTGTTTCAACCACTTCTTTATATCTTCCTGAAACTTAGCTAAAGAACACTTGTTTAAGTTTTAACAACTTTTCTGCGTGAGGGAACTCTGTCCTGAGACTTGGTCAACGAGAACTCCTTTGAGTTTTAGCAAATATACTGCATGTAAGATTCCATTTTGAAATATGGCCAAAAATATTTCCTTGACTTTCAACAATCTTGTTGTAGGCGGAAGTTTTGTTCTGAAACTTAGATAAAGGAAGCTTGTTTGAGTGTTAACAACTTTTTGTATGAGGAAATTC
>NW_019212210.1:0-1079 GCF_002443255.2 Varroa destructor | reverse complement strand
AAAACTTAGCTAGAGAACACCTGTTTAAGTTTTAACAGCTTTTCTGTATGAGGAAACTCTATTTTGAGACTTGACCAACGAGAACTTGGGTTTTAGCGAATATATTACATGTAAGATTCTGTTTTGAAATATGGCCAAAAAAGATTTCCTTGACTTTTAACAATTTTGTTGTAAGCGGAAATTTTGTCTGAAACTTGGCTAAAGGAAGCTTGTTTGAGTGTTAACAACTTTTGTCTGTATGAGGAAACTCTGTCCTGAGACTTGGCCAATGGGGGACTTATTTAAGTTTTAACTTCTTT
Organism: Varroa destructor; assembly: GCF_002443255.2. Lineage (NCBI taxonomy): Eukaryota > Metazoa > Arthropoda > Arachnida > Mesostigmata > Varroidae > Varroa > Varroa destructor. Next base: position 780 of record NW_019212210.1, on the reverse strand, counting down.
ATATGTGGAAATGTTGTCCTAAAGCGTGGCCAAAAAAAACGTTTGTTTTAACCACTTCTTTGTATCTTCCTGAAACTTAGCTAGAGAATACTTGTTTAAGTTTTAACAGCTTTTCTGTATGAGGAAACTCTATTTTGAGACTTGACCAACGAGAACTTGGGTTTTAGCGAATATATTACATGTAAGATTCTGTTTTGAAATATGACCAAAAAGATTTCCCTGACTTTTAAAAATTTTGTTGTATGCGAAAATTTTGTCTGAAACTTGGTTAAAGGAAGCTTGTTTGTGTGTTAACAACTTTTCTATATGAGGAAACTCTGTCCTGAAACTTGGCCAATGGGGGACTTAAGTTTTAACTTCTTTGTATGTGGAAATGTTGTCTTAAAACATGGCCAAAAAAAAAACGTTTGTTTTAACCACTTCTTTGTATCTTCCTGAAACTTAGCTAAAGAATACTTGTTTAAGTTTTAACAGCTTTTCTGTGTGAGGGAACTCTATCCTGAGACTTGGCCAACGAGAACTTCTTTGAGTTTTAACAAATATGTTGCATGTAAGATTCTGTTTTGAAATATGACCAAAAAGATTTCCCTGACTTTTAACAATTTTGTTGTATGCGGAAATTTTGTCAGAAACTTGCTAAAGGAAGCTTGTTTGTGTGTTAACAACTTTTTTATATGAGGAAACTCTGTCCTGAGACTTGGCCAATGGGGGACTTAAGTTTTAACTTCTTTGTATGTGGAAATGTTGTCCTAAAACATGGCCAAAAAAAACGTTTTTTTT
>NW_019212209.1:0-1031 GCF_002443255.2 Varroa destructor | reverse complement strand
CCAAGTTTCAAACAAAATTTCCGCATACAACAAAATTGTTAAAAGTCAAGGAAATCTTTTTGGCCATATTTCAAAACAGAATCTTACAGGCAATATATTTGCTAAAACCCAAGTTCTCGTTGATCAAGTGTCAGGATAGAGTTCCCTCACACAGAAAAGTTGTTAAAACTTAAACCAGTGTGCTCTAGCTAAGTTTCAGGAAGATACAAAGAACGGGTTAAAACAAACGTTTTTTCTGGCCATGTTTTAGGACAACACGTCCACATACAAAGAAGTTAAAATTTAAATAAGTCCCCCACTGGCCAAGTTTCAGGACAGAGTTTCCTCATACAAGCAAAAGTTGTTAACACTCAAACAAGCTTCCTTTAGCCAAATTTCAGACAAAATTTCCGCTTACAACAAAATTGTTAAAAGTCAAGGAAATCTTTTTGGTCATATTTCAAAACAGAACCTTACGTGTAGTATATTTGCTAAAACCCAAGTTCTCGTTGGTCAAGTCTCAAAATAGAGTTTCCTCATATAGAAAAGCTGTTAAAACTTAAACAAGTATTCTCTAGCTAAGTTTCAGGAAGATACAAAGAAGTGGTTAAAACAAATGTTTTTTTTTGGCCATGTTTTAGGACAACATTCCCACATGCAAAGAAGTTAAAACTTAAATAAGTCCCCCATTGGCCAAGTCTCAGGACAGAGTTTCCTCATACAAACAAAAGTTGTTAACACTCAAACAAGCTTCCGTTAGCCAAGTTTCAGACAAAAGTTCTGCATACAACAAAATTGTTAAAAGTCAAGGAAATCTTTTTGGCCATATTTCAAAACAGAATCTTACATGCATTATATTTACTAAAACCCAAGTTCTCGTTGGTCAAGTCTCAAAATAGAGTTTCCTCATACAGAAAAGCTGTTAAAACTTAAACAAGTATTCTCTAGCTAAGTTTCAGGAAGATACAAAGAAGTGGTTAAAACAAACGTTTTTTTTTTGGCCATGTTTTAGGACAACATTCCCACATACAAAGAAGTTAAAACTTAAATAA
>NW_019212208.1:0-1074 GCF_002443255.2 Varroa destructor | reverse complement strand
GACCATCTTTTAGGACAACATTTCCACCTACAAAGAAGTTGTTAAAACTCAAATAAGTCCCCCAATGGCCAAGTCTCAGAACAGAGTTTCTTCATACAAAAAAGTTTTTAACACACAAACAAGTTTCCTTTATCTAAGTTTCAGAACAAAAGTTCTGCCTACAACAAAATTGTTGAAAGTCAAGGAAATTTTTTTGGCCATATTTCAAAACAGAATCTTACATGCAATATATTTGCTAAAACTCAAAGAAGTCTCAGGATGGAGTTCCCTCACGCAGAAGAGTTGTTAAAACTTAAACAAGTGTTCTCTAGCTAAGTTTCAGTAAGATATAAAGAAGTGGTTGAAACAAACTTTTTTTCTGGCCATGTTTTAGGAAAACATTTCCACATACAAAGATGTTGTTAAAACTCAAATAAGTCCCCCATTGGCCAAGTCTCAGAACAGAGTTTCTTCATACAAAAAAGTTTTTAACACACAAACAAGTTTCCTTTATCTAAGTTTCAGAACAAAAGTTCCGCCTACAACAAAATTGTTCAAAGTCAAGGAAATCTTTTTGGCCATATTTCAAAATGGAATCTTACAAGCAATATATTTGCTAAAGCTCAAAGGAGTTCTCGTTGACCAAGTCTCAGGACAGAGTTCCCTCACGCAGAAAAGTTGTTAAAACTTAAACAAGTGTTCTTTAGCTAAGTTTCAGGAAGATATAAAGAAGTGGTTGAAACAAGCGTTTTTTTCTAGCCATGTTTTAGGACAACATTTCCACATACAAAGAAACTAGTAAACCTCACATAAGTCTTCCATTGGTCAAGTCTCAGAACAGAGTTTTGTCATACAAAAAAGTTGTTAACACTCAAACAAGCTTCCTTTATCTAAGTTCCAGAACGAAACTTCCGCCTACAACAAAATTGTTGAAAGTCAAGGAAATCTTTTTGGCCATATTTCAAAATGGAATCTTACATGCAGTATATTTGCTAAAACTCAAAGAAGTTCTCGTTGACCAAGTCTCAGGACAGAGTTCCCTGACACAGAAAAGTTGTTAAAACTTAAACAAGTGTTCTCTAGCTAAGTTTCGGG
>NW_019212206.1:0-1079 GCF_002443255.2 Varroa destructor | reverse complement strand
TTTGAGTGTTAACACCTTTTTTTTTGTATGAGGAAATTCTGTTCTGAGACGTGGCCAATGGGGGACTTATTTGAGTTTTAACAACTTCTTTGTAGGTGGAAATGTTGTCCTAAAACATGGCCAAAAAAAACGTTTATTTTAACCACTTCTTTGTATCTTCCTGAAACTTAGCTAGAGAATACTTGTTTAAGTTTTAACAGCTTTTCTGTATGAGGAAACTCTATTTTGAGACTTGACCAACGAGAACTTGGGTTTTAGCAAATATATTGCATGTAAGATTCTGTTTTAAAATATGGCCAAAAAGATTTCCTTGACTTTTAACAATTTTGTTGTATGCGGAACTTTTGTCTGAAACTTGGCTAAAGGAAGCGTGTTTGAGTGTTAACAGCTTTTGCTTGTATGAGGAAACTCTGTCCTGAGACTTGGCCAGTGGGGGACTTATTTAAATTTTAACTTCTTTGTATGTGGAAATGTTGTCCTAAAACATGGCCAAAAAAAACGTTTGTTTTAACCACTTCTTTGTATCTTCCTGAAACTTAGCTAGAGAACACTTTTTCAAGTTTTAACAACTTTTCTGTGTGAGGGAATTCTATCCTGAGACTTCGCCAACGAGAACTTCTTAGAGTTTTAACAAATATACTACATGTAAGGTTCTGTTTTGAAATATGACCAAAGAGATTTCCTTGACTTTTAACAATTTTGTTGTATGCGGAAATTTTGTCTGAAACTTGGCTAAAGGAAGCTTCATTGAGTGTCAACAACTTTTATTTGTATGAGGTCACTCTGTCCTGAGACTTGGCCAATGGGAGACTTATTTGAGTTTTAACAACTTCTTTGTAGGTGGAAACGTTGTCCTAAAACGTGGCCAGAAAAAACGTTTGTTTTAACCCGTTCTTTGTATCTTCCTGAAACTTAGATAGAGAATACTTGTTTAAGTTTTAACAGCTTTTCCGTATGAGGAAACTCTATTTTGAGACTTGACCAGCGAGAACTTGGGTTTTAGCAAATATACTACGTTAGGATTCTGTTTCGAAATATGGCCAAAAAGATTTCCTTGACTTTTAACAATTTTATTGTAA
>NW_019212205.1:0-1143 GCF_002443255.2 Varroa destructor | reverse complement strand
TTTTCTAGCTAAGTTTCAGGAAGATATAAAGAAGTGGTTAAAACAAACGTTTTTTTTGGCCATGTTTTAGGACAACATTTCCACATACAAAGAAGTTAAAACTTACATAAGTCCCCCATTGGCCAAGTCTTAGAACAGAGTGTCCTCGTACAAACAAAAGTTGTTAACACTCAAACAAGCTTCCTTTAGCCAAGTTTCAGACAAAATTTTCGCTTACAACAAAATTGTTAGAAGTCAAGGAAATCTTTTTGGTCATATTTCAAAACAGAACCTTATATGTAATATATTTGTTAAAACTCTAAGAAGTTCTCGTTGGCTAAGTCTCAAAATAGAGTTTCCTCATACAGAAAAGCTGTTAAAACTTAAACAAGTATTCTCTAGCTAAGTTTCAGGAAGATACAAAGAACGGGTTAAAACAAACGTTTTTTCTAACGATGTTTTACGACAACATTTCCACATACAAAGAAGTTAAAACTTATATAAGTCCCCCATTGGCCAAGTCTCAGAACAGAGTTTCCTCATACAAGCGAAGGTTGTTAACACTCAAACAAGCTTCCTTTAGCCAAGTTGCAGACAAAATTTCCGCTTACAACAAAATTGTTAAAAGTCAGGGAAATTTCTTTGGTCATATTTCAAGACAGAACCTTACATGTAGTATATTTGTTAAAACTCTAAGAAGTTCTCGTTGGCCAAGTCTCAGGATAGAGTTCCCTCACACAGAAAAGTTGTTAAAACTTGAACAAGTGTTCTCTAGCTAAGTTTCAGGAAGATACAAGGAAGTGGTAGAAACAAACGTTTTTTTTTGGCCATGTTTTAGGATAACATTTCCACATACAAAGAAGTTAAAACTTAAATAAGTCCCCCATTGGCCAAGTCTCAAGACAGAGTTTCCTCATACAAATAAAAGTTGTTAACACTCAAACAAGCTTCCTTTAGCCAAATTTCAGACAAAATTTCCGCTTACAACAAAATTGTTAAAAGTCAATGAAATCTTTTTGGTCATATTTCAAAACAGAACCTTACATATAGTATATTTGCTAAAACCCAAGTTCTCGTTGGTCAAGTCTCAAAATAGAGTTTCCTCATACAGAAAAGCTGTTAAAACTTAAACAAGTATTCTCTAGCTAAGTTTCATGAAAATAC
>NW_019212204.1:0-1130 GCF_002443255.2 Varroa destructor | reverse complement strand
TTTAGGACAACATTTCCACATACAAAGAAGTTAAAACTTAAATAAGTCCCCCATTGGCCAAGTCTCAGGACAGAGTTTCCTCATACAAGCAAAAGTTGTTAACACTCAAACAAGCTTCCTTTAGCCAAGTTGCAGACAAAATTTCCGCTTACAACAAAATTGTTAAAAGTCAGGGAAATTTCTTTGGTCATATTTCAAAACAGAACCTTACATGTAGTATATTTGTTAAAACTCTAAGAAGTTCTCGTTGGCCAAGTCTCAGGATAGGGTTCCCTCACACAGAAAAGTTGTTAAAACTTGAACAAGTGTTCTCTAGCTAAGTTTCAGGAAGATACAAGGAAGTGGTAAAAACAAACGTTTTCTTTTGGCCATGTTTTAGGACAACATTTCCACACACAAAGAAGTTAAAACTTAAATAAGTCCCCCATTGGCCAAGTCTCAGGACAGAGTTTCCTCATACAAACAAAAGTTGTTAACACTCAAACAAGCTTCCTTTAGCCAAGTTTCAGACAAAATTTCCACTTACAACAAAATTGCTAAAAGTCAAGGAGATCTTTTTGGCCATATTTCAAAACAGAATCTTACATGCAATATATTTGCTAAAACCCAAGTTCTCGTTGGTCAAGTCTCAAAATAGAGTTTCCTCATACAGAAAAGCTATTAGAACTTAAACAAGTATTCTCTAGCTAAGTTTCAGGAGGATACAAAGAAGTGGTTAAAACAAACGTTTTTTTGGCCATGTTTTAGGACAACATTTCCACATACAAAGAAATTAAAACTTAAATAAGTCCCCCATTGGCCATGTCTCAGAACAGAGTTTCCTCATACAAACAAAAGTTGTTAACACTCAAACAAGCTTCCTTTAGCCAAGTTTCAGACAAAATTTCCGCATACAACAAAATTGCTAAAAGTCAAGGAAATCTTTTTGGTCATATTTCAAAACAGAACCTTACATGCAATATATTTGCTAAAACCCAAGTTCTCGTTGGCCAAGTCTCAGGATAGAGTTCCCTCACACAGAAAAGTTGTTAAAACTTAAACAAGTATTCTCTAGCTAAGTTTCAGGAAGATACAAAGAACGGGTTAAAACAAACGTTTTTTCTGGCCATGTTTTAGGACAACACGTCCAC
>NW_019212203.1:0-3092 GCF_002443255.2 Varroa destructor | reverse complement strand
CTTCCTTTATCTAAGTTTCAGAACAAAACTTCCGCCTACAACAAAATTGTTCAAAGTCAAGGAAATCTTTCTGGCCATATTTCAAAATAGAATCTTACATGCGATATATTTGCTAAAACTCAAAGAAGTCTCAGGATAGAGTTCCCTCACACAGAAAAGTTGTTAAAACTTAAACAAGTGTTCTCTGGCTAAGTTTCAGGACAGAAGTTCCACATACAAAGAAGTGGTTAAAACAAACGCTTTTTTTCTGGCCATGTTTTAGGACAACATTACCATATACAAAGAAGTTGTTAAAACTCATAATAAGTCCCCCATTGGCCAAGTCTCAGAACAGAGTTTCCTCATACAAAAAAAGTTATTAGCACTCAAACAAGCTTCCTTTAGCTAAGTTTCAGGAGAAAATTTCCACTTACAACAAAGTTGTTAAAAGTCAAGGAAATCTTTTTGGCCATATTTCAAAAGAGAACCTTACATGCAATATATTTGTTAAAACTCAAAGAAGTTCTCGTTGGCCAAATCTCAGCATAGAGCTCCCTCACATAGAAAAGTTGTTAAAACTTAAACAAGCTTCCTCTAGTTAAGTTTCAGGATAAAATTTCCACTTACAATGAAATTGTTAAAAGTCAAGGAAATCTTTTTGGCCATATTTCAAGAGAGAACCTTACATGCAATATATTTGTTAAAGCTCAAAGAAGTTCTCGTTGGCCAAGTCTCAGGATAGAGTTCCCTCACACAGAAAAGTTGTTAAAACTTAAACACAAGTGCTCCCTAGGTAAGTTTCAGGACAGAAGTTCCGCATACAAAGAAGTGGTTAAAACAAACGTTTTTTTTCTGGCCATGTTTTAGGACAACATTTCCACATACAAAGGAGTTGTTAAAACTCAAATAAGTCCCCCATTGGCCAAGTCTCAGAACAGAGTTTCTTCATACAAAAAAAAGTTGCTAACACTCAAACAAGCTTCCTCTAACTAAGTTTCAGGACAAAATTTCCTCTTACAACGAAATTGTTAAAAGTCAAGGAAATCTTTTTGGCCATATTTCAAAAGAGAACCTTACATGCAATATATTTGTTAAAACTCAAAGAAGTTCTCGTTGGCCAAATCTCAGCATAGAGCTCCCTCACATAGAAAAGTTGTTAAAACTTAAACAAGCTTCCTCTAGTTAAGTTTCAGGATAAAATTTCCACTTACAATGAAATTGTTAAAAGTCAAGGAAATCTTTTTGGCCATATTTCAAGAGAGAACCTTACATGCAATATATTTGTTAAAACTCAAAGAAGTTCTCGTTGGCCAAGTCTCAGGATAGAGTTCCCTCACACAGAAAAGTTGTTAAAACTTAAACACAAGTGCTCTCTAGCTAAGTTTCAGGACAGAAGTCCCACATACAAAGAAGTGGTTAAAACAAACGTTTTTTTTCTGGCCATGTTTTAGGACAACATTACCACATAAAAGAAGTTGTTAAAACTCAAATAAGTCCCCATTGGCCAAGTCTCAGAACAGAGTTTCCTCATACAAAAAAAGTTATTACACTCAAACAAGCTTCCTTTTAGCTAAGTTTCAGGAGAAAATTTCCACTACAACAAAGTTGTTAAAAGTCAAGGAAATCTTTTTGGCCATATTTCAAAAGAGAACCTTACATGCAATATATTTGTTAAAACTCAAAGAAGTTCTCGTTGGCCAAATCTCAGCATAGAGCTCCCTCACATAGAAAAGTTGTTAAAACTTAAACAAGCTTCCTCTAGTTAAGTTTCAGGATAAAATTTCCACTTACAATGAAATTGTTAAAAGTCAAGGAAATCTTTTTGGCCATATTTCCTTGTTTGAGTGTTAACAACTTTTTTGTACGAGGAAACTCTGTTCTGAGACTTGGCCAATGTGGGACTTATTTGAGTTTTAACAACTTCTTTGTAGGTGGAAATGTTGTCCTAAAAGATGGCCAGAAAAAAACGCTTGTTTCAACCACTTCTTTATATCTTCCTGAAACTTAGCTAAAGAACACTTGTTTAAGTTTTAACAACTTTTCTGCGTGAAGGAACTCTGTCCTGAGACTTCGTCAACGAGAACTTCTTTGAGTTTTAGCAAATATACTGCATGTAAGATTCCATTTTGAAATATGGCCGAAAAGATTTCCTTGACTTTTAACAATTTTGTTGTAGGCGGAAGTTTTGTTCTGAAACTTAGATAAAGAAAGCTTGTTTGAGTGTTAACAACTTTTTTGTACGAGGAAACTCTGTTCTGAGACTTGGCCAATGTGGGACTTATTTGAGTTTTAACAACTTCTTTGTAGGTGGAAATGTTGTCCTAAAAGATGGCCAGAAAAAAACGCTTGTTTCAACCACTTCTTTATATCTTCCTGAAACTTAGTTAAAGAACACTTGTTTAAGTTTTAACAACTTTTCTGCGTGAGGGAACTCTGTCCTGAGACTTCTTTGAGCTTTAGCAAATATATTGCTTGTAAGATTCCATTTTGAAATATGGCCGAAAAGATTTCCTTGACTTTCACCAATTTTGCTGTAGGCGGAAGTTTTGTTCTGAAACTTAGATAAAGAAAGCTTGTTTGAGTGTTAACAACTTTTTTGTATAAGAAAACTCTGTTCTGAGAGTTGGCCAATGGGGGACTTATTTGAGTGTTACCAACTTCTTTGTATGTGGAAATGTTGTCCTAAAACATGACTAGAAAAAAACGCTTGTTTCAACCACTTCTTTATATCTTCCTGAAACTTAGCTAAAGAACACTTGTTTAAGTTTTAACAACTTTTCTGCGTGAGGGAACTCTGTCCTGAGACTTGGTCAACGAGAACTTCTTTGAGTTTTAGCAAATATACTGCATGTAAGATTCTATTTTGAAATATGACGAAACAGATTTCCTTGACTTTCAACAATTTTGTTGTAGGCGGAAGTTTTGTTCTGAAACTTAGATAAAGGAAGCTTGTTTGAGTGTTACCAACTTTTTTGTACGAGGAAACTCTGTTCTGAGACTTGGCCAATGTGGGACTTATTTGAGTTTTGACAACTTCTTTGTAAGTGGAAATGTTGTCCTAAAAGATGGCCAGAAAAAAAACGTTTGTTTCAATCACTTCTTTATATCTTCTT
>NW_019212202.1:0-1123 GCF_002443255.2 Varroa destructor | reverse complement strand
AAGTGGTTAAAACAAACGTTTTTTTTTGCCATGTTTTAGGACAACATTTCTACATACAAAGAAGTTAAAACTTATATAAGTCCCCCATTGGCCAGGTATTAGAATAGAGTGTCCTCATACAAATAAAAGTTGTTAACACTCAAACAAGCTTCCTTTAACCAAGTTTCAAACAAAATTTCCGCTTACAACAAAATTGTTAAAAGTCAGGGAAACCTTTTTGGTCATATTTCAAAACCGAACCTTACATGTAGTATATTTGTTAAAACTCTAAGAAGTTCTCGTTGGTCAAGTCTCAAAATAGAGTTTCCTCATACAGAAAAGCTGTTAAAACTTAAACAAGTATTCTCTATCTAAGTTTCAGGAAGATACAAAAAAGTGGTTAAAACAAACGTTTTTTCTGGGCATGTTTTAGGACAACATTTCCACATACAAAGAAGTTAAAACTTAAATAAGTCCCCCATTGGCCAAGTCTTAGAATAGAGTGACCTCATACAAATAAAAGTTGTTAACACTCAAACAAGCTTCCTTTAACCAAGTTTCAAACAAAATTTCCGCTTACAACAAAATTGTTAAAAGTCAGGGAAACCTTTTTGGTCATATTTCAAAACCGAACCTTACATGTAGTATATTTGTTAAAACTCTAAGAAGTTCTCGTTGGCTAAGTCACAGGATAGAGTACCCTCACACAGAAAAGTTGTTAAAACTTAAACAAGTGTTCTCTATTTATGTTTCAGGAAGATACAAAGAAGTGGTTAAAACAAACGTTTTTTTTTGGCCATGCTTGAGGACAACATTTCCACATACAAAGAAGTTAGAACTTACATAAGTCCCCCATTGGCCAAGTCTCAGGACATAGTTTCCTCATACAAATAAAAGTTGTTAACAGTCAAACAAGCTTCCTTTAGCCAAGTTTCAGACAAAATTTCCGCATACAGCAAAATTGTTAGAAGTCAAGGAAATATTTTTGGTCATATTTCAAAACAGAACCTTACATGTAATATATTTGTTAAAACTCAAAGAAGTTCTCGTCGGCCAAGTCTCAGGATAGAGTTCCCTCTCACAGAAAAGTTGTTAAAACTTGAACAAGTGTTCTCTAGCTAAGTTTCAGGAAGATACAAGGAAA
>NW_019212201.1:0-1011 GCF_002443255.2 Varroa destructor | reverse complement strand
GAAAGCTTGTTTGAGTGTTAACAACTTTTTGTATGAGGAAACTCTGTTCTGAGACTTGGCCAATGGGGGACTTATTTGAGTGTTACCAACTTCTTTGTATGTGGTAATGTTATCCTAAAACATGGCCAGAAAAAATGTTTGTTTTAACCAATTCTTTGTATCTTCCTGAAACTTAGCCAGAGAATACTTGTTTAAGTTTTAACAACTTTTCTGTGTGAGGGAACTCTATCCTGAGACTTGGCCAACGAGAACTTGAGTTTTAGCAAATATATTACATGTAAGATTCTGTTTTGAAATATCACCGAAAAGATTTCCTTGACTTTTAACAATTTTGTTGTATGCGGAAATTTTGTCTGAAACTTAGCTAAAAGAAGCTTGTTTGAGTCTTAACGACTTTTGTTTGTATGAGGAAACTTTGTCCTGAGACTTGGCCAATGGGGGACTTATATAAGTTTTAACTTCCTTGTATGTGGAAATGTTGGCCTAAAACATGGCCAGAAAAAATGTTTGTTTTAACCAATTCTTTGTATCTTCCTGAGACTTAGCTAGAGAACACTTGTCTAAGTTTTAACAACTTTTCTGTATGAGGAAACTCTATACTGAGACTTGACCAACGAGAGCTTGGGTTTTAGCAAATATATTGCATGTAAGGTTCTGTATTGAAATATGGCCAAAAAGATTTCCTTGATGTTTAACAATTTTGTTGTAAGCGGAAATTTTGTCTGAAACTTGGCTAACGGAAGCTTGTTTGAGTGTTAACAACTTTTGCTTGTATGAGGAAACTCTGTTCTGAGACTTGGCCAATGGGGGACTTATTTAAGTTTTAACTTCTTTGTATGTGGGAATGTTGTCCTAAAACATGGCCAAAAAAAATGTTTGTTCTAACCACTTCTTTGTTCCTGAAACTTAGTTAGGTAGCAATTATTTATGTTTTAACAACTTTTCTGTATGAGGAAACTCTATTTTGAGACTTGGCCAATGGGGGACTTATATAAGTTTTAATTTCTTTGT
>NW_019212200.1:0-1231 GCF_002443255.2 Varroa destructor | reverse complement strand
AAAACAGAATCTTAACGGAATATATTTGGTAAAACCCAAGTTCTCGCTGGTCAAGTCTCAAAATAGAGTTTCCTCATACAGAAATCTGTTAAAACTTAAACAAGTATTCTCTATCTAAGTTTCAGGAAGATACAAAGAAGTGCTTAAAACAACCGTTTTTTTTTTTTGGCCATGTTTTAGGACAACATTTCCACATACAAAGAAGTTAAAACTTAAATAAGTCCCCCATTGGCCAAGTCTCAGGACAGAGTTTCCTCATATAAAAAAGTTGTTAACACTCAAACAAACTTCCTTTAGCCAACTTTCAGACAAAATTTCCGCTTACAACAAAATTGTTAAAAGTCAAGGAAATCTTTTTTGGCTATATTTCATAACAGAATCTTAACGGAATATATTTGGTAAAACCCAAGTTCTCGTTGGTCAAGTCTCAAAATAGAGTTTCCTCATACAGAAAAGTTGTTAAAACTTAAACAAGTATTCTCTATCTAAGTTTCAGGAAGATACAAAGAAGTGCTTAAAACAAACGTATTTTCTGGCCATGTTTTAGGACAACATTTCCACATACAAAGAAGTTAAAGCTTATATAAGTTCCCCATTGGCCAAGTCTCAGAACAGAGTGTCCTCATATAAAAAAGTTATTAACACTCAAACAAACCTCCCTTAGCCAAGTTTAAGACAAAATTTCCGCTTACAACAAAATTGTTAAAAGTCAAGGAAATCTCTTTTGGCTATATTTCAAAACAGAATCTTAACGGAATATATTTGGTAAAACCCAAGTTCCCGTTGGTCAAGTCTCAAAATAGAGTTTCCTCATACAGAAAAGCTGTTAAAACTTAAACAAGTATTCTCTAGCTAAGTTTCAGGAAGATACAAAGAAGTTGTTAAAACAAAGTTTTTCTTCTGGCCATGTTTTAGGACAACATTTTCACATACAAAGCAGTTAAAACTTAAATAAGTCCCCCATTAGCCAAGTCTCAGGACAGATAGTCCTCATACAAACAAAAGTTGTCAACACTCAAACAAGCTTCCTTTAGTCAAGTTTCAAACAAAATTTCCGCATACAACAAAATTGTTAAAAGTCAAGGAAATCTTTTTGATCATATTTCAAAACAGAATCTTACATGTAATATATTTGTTAAAACTCAAAGAAGTTCTCGTTGGCCAAGTCTCAAAATAGAATTTCCTCATACAGAAAAGCTGTTAAAACTTAAACAAGTATTCTCTATCTAAG
>NW_019212199.1:0-1032 GCF_002443255.2 Varroa destructor | reverse complement strand
CTTAAATAAGTCCCCCATTGGCCAAGCTTCAGGACAGAGTTTCCTCATACAAAGAAAGGTTGTTAACACTCAAACAAGCTTCCGTTAGCCAAGTTTCAGACAAAATTGCCGCATACAACAAAATTGTTAAAAGTCAAGGAAATCTTTTTGGTCATATTTCAAAACAGAACCTTACATGCAATATATTTGCTAAAACCCAAGTTCTCGTTGGTCAAGTCTCAGGATAGAGTTCTTTCACACAGAAAAGTTGTTAAAACTTAAACCAGTGTTCTCTAGCTAAGTTTCATAAAGATACAAAGAAGTGGTTAAAACAAACGTTTTTTTTTGGCCATGTTTTAGGACAACATTTCCACATACAAAGAAGTTAAAACTTAAATAAGTCCCCCATTGGCCAAGTTTCAGGACAGAGTTTCCTCATACAAAGAAAGGTTGTCAACACTCAAACAAGCTTCCGTTAGCCAAGTTTCAGACAAAATTTCCGCATACAACAAAATTGTTAAAAGTCAAGGAAATCTTTTTGGCCATATTTTAAAACAGAATCTTACATGCAATATATTTGCTAAAACCCAAGTTCTCGTTGGTCAAGTCTCAAAATAGAGTTTCCTCATACAGAAAAGCAGTTAAAACTTAAACAAGTATTCTCTAGCTAAGTTTCAGGAAGATACCAAGAAGTGGTTAAAACAAACGTTTTTTTTTGGCCATGTTTTAGGACAACATTTCCACATACAAAGAAGTTAAAACTTAAATAAGTCCCCCATTGGCCATGTCTCAGAACAGAGTTTCCTCATACAAACAAAAGTTGTTAACACTCAAACAAGCTTCCTTTAGCCAAGTTTCAGACAAAATTTCCGCATACAACAAAATTGTTAAAAGTCAAGGAAATATTTTTGGCCATATTTCAAAACAGAATCTTACATGCAATATATTTGCTAAAACCCAAGTTCTCGTTGGTCAAGTCTCAGGACAGAGTTCCCTCACACAGAAAAGTTGTTAAAACTTAAACAAGTATTCTCTAGCCAAGTTTCAGGAAGA
>NW_019212198.1:0-1281 GCF_002443255.2 Varroa destructor | reverse complement strand
CCAAAAAAAAACTTTGTTTTAACCACTTCTTTGTGTCTTCCTGAAACTTAGCTAGAGAACACCTGTTTAAGTTTTAACAACTTTTCTGTGTGAGGGAGCTCTATCCTGAGAATTGGCCAACGAGAACTTCTCTGAGTTTTAACAAATATATTACATGTAAGGTTCTGTTTTGAAATATGACCAAAAAGATTTCCTTGACTTTTAACAATTTTGTTGTATGCGGAAATTTTATTTGAAACTTAGCTAAAGGAAGCTTGTTTGAGTGTTAACAACTTTTGTTTGTATGAGGACATTCTGTTCTGAGACTTGGCCAATGGGGGACTTATTTAAGTTTTAACTTCTTTGTATGTGGAAATGTTGTCCTAAAACATGGCCAGAAAAAACGTTTGTTTTAACCACTTCTTTGTATCTTCCTGAAACTTAGATAGAGACTACTTGTTTAAGTTTTAACAGCTTTTCTGTATGAGGGAACTCTATTTTGAGACTTGACCAACGAGAACTTGGGCTTTAGCAAATATATTGCATGTAAGATACTGTTTTGAAATATGGCCAAAAAGATTTCCTTGACTTTTAACAATTTTGTTGTATGCGGAAATTTTGTCCGAAACTTGGCTAAAGGAAGCTTGTTTGAGTGTTAACAACTTTTGTTTGTATGAGGAAACTCTGTTTTGAGACTTGGCCAATGGGGGACTTATTTAAGTTTTAACTTCTTTGTATGTGGAAACGTTGTCCTAAAACATGGCAAAAAAAACGTTTGTTTTAACCCGTTCTTTGTATCTTCCTGAAACATAAATAGAGAACACTTGGTTAAGTTTTAACAACTTTTCTGTATGAGGAAACTCTATTTTGAGACTTGACCAACGAGAACTTGGGTTTTAGCAAATATATTACGTTAAGATTCTGTTTTGAAATGTGGTCAAAAAGATTTCCTTGACTTTTAACAATTTTGTTGTATGCGGAAATTTTATTTGAAACTTAGCTAAAGGAAGCTTGTTTGAGTGTTAACAACTTTTGTTTGTATGGGGACACTCTGTTCTGAGACTTGGCCAATGGGGGACTTATTTTAGTTTTAACTTCTTTGTATGTGGAAATGTTGTCCTAAAACATGGCCAGAAAAAACGTTTGTTTTAACCACTTTTTTGTATCTTCCTGAAACTTAGATAGAGAATACTTGTTTAAGTTTTAACAGCTTTTCTGTATGAGGAAACTCTATTTTGAGACTTGACCAACGAGAACTTGGGTTTTAGCAAATATATTACGTTAAGATTCTGTTTTGAAATA
>NW_019212197.1:0-7908 GCF_002443255.2 Varroa destructor | reverse complement strand
ATAAGAAACCCACTTTGTAACGGATATAAGAAACCCACTTCGTAACGGATATAAGAAACCCACTTCGTAACGGATATAAGAAACCCACTTCGTAACGGATATAAGAAACCCACTTCAACTTTCTTGTGGGGCAAAAACAAACGCGTAAAATAATGCGAACGCAGATAATTTTTAACAACGGTTACAAACTGCATTTTACCGTATCCCCAGAACCAACTTAATGCACGACCTAAGACATTCTCAGATCGTTAGAGGCCTGTGAGAAAGGAAGGTGTCTCTTACAAGAGTACAAAATCCATTAACGCTTCGCCCGCAGAAGAAACGCGTAATGGCAGCTGTAAGAACGAGCGCACCGCGCACCTCATGCCATCTCCCGCGGTAGTGTGCTAAGTGTACTATGGGCCGGAGGCACTTTTTGGAGGGTCAGCCAAGGGAGAACTACAAAATCTAACTTCTTACTTCTAAAACTGCAGAGGAGCCAGCTGTCTCGCTTTGAGCCTTCATGAGTGTCGACACGTCAGCGACTTCAGTAAACGTGTGGGTGAGGAAAGGCCTCTTGCTCATCAAACACGGAATCGCCTCGGGCTCTGGAGTAGGTTTCTGTCCTTGTTCTTCAGTGGCCACCGGTCCTGGCTGATCAGTGACTGCCGTTTTTTCGCCCCCTCCCTTTATAAAGACAAAGTACGCTACCACTCCCGCAATAACCAGCACGACCAAAATAACAGCCACAATTAGCCAACTCGAACTGCAAAACAAAAGTATCGAACATTGCGAAAAAATTAAATTGACATTTGCAAGGGATTCTACTGTTGCTTATGCACCCGCGAGGTTGTCGTGGACGAACGGTGGTCTCAATTAGCCTATTAAATTAATCTTTCGGCTAATAGTACCCGGTAGCCAATTTAAACAGGTTTTGTATTTGCCACGGATAAACTTGCATGATTGGAATAAGTGGAGCATCCCTCACAGCTGGGGCTAATCTACCTCGTATGGATCGTACGGTGTCACAGACTCTTGCACATCAAATAGCAAACGATCGTTGAACTGTTATTACTTACAATATCACCAAACTGTCATTAAGAAATAACAAGGATTTTATTATTTTTTCGTATTGCGTGAAATCTGTTTCGCTAAATTCAACGTTCTCGGATTAAAATTGTATAAAGGACATTTTTGCCTCAAAAGTCGATCGACCTAATATTGCCTTCGGACAGGAATAGACTGTGGTCGCAAGTTGATATCTGTTGGCCGACCCTAGCAATATATACTACCATCAATAAACCTATTATTCCTGAAGTTGAGCACCCAAAGAATGTCCCCTATTCTTACGCAGTTCTTTCCTGTTACTAGGCACACTACATTGTGTAATAGCCCACTAGACCTAAACTAATTCTAGACTACCACTAGATCAAGAATGAAGTGGCTATTCTGCAAAAGCTGATTACTCCAATACCATTACAAAGAGCTTACCCTCCTTTTTCACCAGCACCCTCCGCACCAGGTTTCGGTCCTTCACCAGGTGGGGCCTCAAGATCTTCACCTCCTGCTCCTTCAGTTGATCCAGTCTCTCCTGTGCTCTCAGGCTCTTCACTGCGGAAGCTTTCACCAAAATCCCCCTCATCTCCCATGGCAGGGTCTCACAGTAGGACAACTCTAGGTAGTATGCGTGGGGGAGAAGGAACAACTACGAGTGAATCGACCAGTTCACCCGCACAATCCACTGACGCTTAATTAAGGTCAGACACCTTCGTTATTTGTGATGTATGGCAACCGCTTTGCGATGACTTCGATATTTGCACCCAGCGGTTCTCGTGGACTCGGAATTAGTATCCACTTAATACTATATGTCGCTTTCATATACAGACGCTGCAAACGGCGGAGATCAATCAGTTTTATATCCTTACCCAAATTAGCGCTGTTTTTGCTCGCATTTTGGAAATAGCTACCGAAGGAAAGGCGACACAAAAGCCTGCACAGTATTATTAAAAGCAAGTGACACAAAAAAGGCAACCTCACTAGGAGCAATTAGTCCCATACCTAATTTTATGTCATACATTTGAGCATGCAGCACACAATCATGTACAGACCAGTAACAGCGGTTTCGTTTCTAATGGGTGTACGAAATATCCAGATTTCGGGTTTGAGATGTTCGATTTGAACACAATTTTTTGTGGAACTGAACTGGCCGTTTTCTAGCTAATATACAATGAAAGGGGCTGTTTCAGATTAGCGCCGATTTGGAGTTTATGGGAGCTGTTACCTATTCGATAATGCTGGTGGAGTGGACCTCGCCCATTTTCGTTGTCATGTAATGGAATTTCTCCCAAAGGTCAGCCATGGAATAATTTCAAACTGTGCCATCTGTGCCATTTTCAGTGTTTTTGCGCTGCTCATTCTGAATGCATGAACACAACGGACGTGTGAAGAATTCGTAAAAATTCATGAAATAAATTCTAATAGTTTCAACTGTGTAAAGTTAAACGAGAATAAGAACTATATAACATCATCTCGACGATAATCATAGGTTTTACAGTACGCTATTTAATTTCGCAAGAATGCTCGATCTCGTTACTGTATCTTCAGTTGTTTGAAGGAATTACAATGCCCAAAATAACATACTGCCATACTGAGTCTCGTCAGACCTGTGTCAAGTAGATGACAAACTAACGGTAACGACAAAAGAGTAAAAGATCGATCTGTCAATTGCGACAATAATATACACCGGTACGTATGCCGTTAACAAGCATACGACTAAGAATATGCCACTAGTAAATGTCAAGCTAAGCGATCTTTGTTGTGGCGTTTCGGGTAATCTATCCAAAATCGCAAAAGCAGACATTGCAAACGAAGCGTTTACCTGACGCATGTTATAAAAAATATAAACACTACGGAACTTTGCGATATGTTAATTAAAGGATATTTGCATAGTGTTGTATATATAAACATGTTTTCCTTTGCAGGTTATGGCTAACCAATGCGTCTGCGGAACGAAAGCTTACTGCGATGGGTCTGGCGCTTTATTTACACTTTTATGATTTACTGGCGCTTAATGTTACACAGTTTTTAAGTGGCTTACATTTTCATTTAGGTAAGCTGATAGCTTATAAAAACAAGCTTCTACTTCTACGTAGATACTTCCAACAAGTGGCTGACAAACAAAAAGGACAAGAAGGCACAAAAATAAGCAACATGTTATGCTATACGTTATTTAGAATAATTACCGAGAATTGAAGGACTCGCTGTCATGTTGATTGGTGTAAGGCAATTTGATCAAAACAAAGCTAGAATACGCAAGCAGGCTTTCAAACCAAATACAAAAGAAAATCGCTTCTTCTTTTTTTAAGTCTAACAGGCTCGTAAAACACACACCAGATTCAGATAGAACTTATGTTCTCAATAATTACTCGACAATACTAATAGTTATTATTATTAATGAACAACTGTTATATGCCCATCGTCCATTCATGTCAAATCGAAAATTCAGCCACCTTATATACCATATCGGTAATTTTGGGGCAGAAAATGTATCGCAGATCTGCATTCTCTTTGTTGTATCGTTCGTGTTTTCGCTTTGGGAGTATACGTGTGAATGCTATTAAGTTATTTCGTTTCTTCAGACTGTTTCACGTAATCTTAAGTTCTGCATAAACCTGTTTCGTCTACTAAAGTGATTTGTTTTAGCTGTTCGTAATTTTCCTGTACCCATTTTGGTAGCGAATGGACACGTCGGCTTATGAAAAAGGCGCCCATGGAACTCCACTCATAAATACGTCTTTCGACTTCGCTTATTCAAAATGACATGCTTAAGCGTTTGTTACACAGTGGAGTAAGGTCTAGATTATAAGCAGGTACAAACTTTCTCAGACTTTTCTGGGTTGTTGAAGTCTCATAATGTGAAACGTTTTTAATCAACAAGATAACTTCGTGTGCTAATTTGCCTCCCCAAGGCTCCTAGTCTATTCTGTAGCTGAGTGGCCATGCGGTCTGCGTTAGTCACGTCCCTGTACTTCCGAAATTCATGATAAGTCGCCCCTTTCAGATTTCCTTTAACCCTATGAACTGCTCACGTCAAGGCCTATTCACGGTTCACCCATTTTTCTCGTTCTAGAGCTCCTTGTGAGAAATTCCTTTTCTACTGTCCATACCGTTCATATGCCGCAATAACATTTTAGCTTTTATCGCGAGCGATTGTACGCTTATCTCCAAATCGTTAAAAATGATACTAAACTGAATTCACTAAGTGGGACCTATTTTTTTGTCTTTCATGGAATTTTTAATGGAAAGAGGCGATTCGTAAGTAGGGCGCAACTAGTTCATATCTCGCAGCAAGTGGGCCTAATTTCCATGCGGTAAAGCCTACAGTTCGTCATCTTCCAACTTCTGCTATTTGGAACAGCGATTGAGGCTTTATACTAAACTTATTGACCCCCTATGTATACCGATTTAAACTGTGCCCGGTAAAGATGAAAAGAGTTATTGCTTTTATACTAGAAAACGTTGACAGTCGATTGCTTAAAATTCGATGACGGCATGCTAACGTTTTATATGACTCCTATGAATACATAAACTTCTAAAAAATTGCAAACGATCAATTTTGCCGGTAGTGCTTAACTTGGCGTTAAGTAGAGCTCTCTTTCGCTCTTTTACAAGGCTAAAACAAACCTCGTCGACGAACGCAGTAACAAGGTACTGCGAATCATCCTTCTATTTTTTGCGCGATGCTTACTATATCAACTGCAGTTTCCCAACGTCGGATAAGAAGAAAACAGAACCCGAAGATTTGCAGCTTTTCGATCTCATGATTTAATCATACAGAAGACTGTTACAAACGAGAATGTGAAATTAACGCCAAACGCCGAATGAGAATATATCAATTTTTAAGGTAAACGGTTGAATAATTAGTAAAAGTTAAAGGTTGACAAAATGACATTCTGATCGACTCGATAATATATAGTACGCATGCCCTTTGGAAGCTTTGCCTATTGAGCTTTTAACCTTGACTTAAATTAAGTTTTAACTTAAAATTCCAATTTACCTAAATGTTAAAGAAACATTCAGTAACAAATGAATCAAATTTGTCACAGTACCTTGTAGCAAATCTTCTACGCTTTAACAAAAACTCGAATAGCAATAAAAAGGATAGTTAATATAATAGATTTTCTTTCCCTTTTTCTCTATATTGTTTTTGTTTATATCCCTTATGTCTCACTCATCATGCTTGCAGTTGAGGTCTTTCGCTACGTATTTCAAACCAAAAAAATGAGAATGCCACGATCGGCTGCTCATATGCGGTAAACATTTTTTAACTTTATGCAATTAATGATCAGTCCTGAAGATTTTCTTATATTTACGTAATCAGGCTCTTGTCGACGAGGTCCTCGATTACTGTTTTTGGCCTTCGAAAGCATGATCATTAGATCTTATACCGACCATACCCAGCCAAATATTGAATCCTGTCTAAAATTTTCTTGCACGCTATCTCGAGCGCCCTCATCACTTACGATTCATAAAAAAGTTCAGTCATATGTAGCACGCTTTGAAACTTCATATGAAAATAGGACAAACGCAAACATCGCAGGAAAATCTCTTTGAAAATTAAGTTGGGAAATGCTTAAGCAAAATTGCTTGGCCACAGCCTTTTTGAACCTAACGATATGCCTTGATTTCACAGTAGTGATTTACTTCTGTCAGATATGAACCTTCTATCACTTACCATTCCTCAAAGGTTGTACTCAAAACTTGCCCATGAACGCTGTTCAGGTCTGTTGAGTCAGACATTATATCTAATTAATTCCGCGTAAGTTAAATATGCGCATATGATACATACAAGAACCCAAAGCTGGGTAGCGTAGACGAACGAAGAACGCCAAACAAACCTTAAAATCTGAAGCAAAGAATAAAGAAAGTAGAAGAGTTCACTTCTAGTAAAGCCTATTTGGAAACTCGCTGCTGTAACGTAATTGTAGATTGTTGAGTAACTTAAACGCTAAACTGGTTCAGCTGGTCAATACGTGGACTAAAGATGTGTTAGTTAAATGCTTACTATAATGAATACAGGTGCTTCTATACCCATTGCAAGGAAACGACTTCAGCGCGTGGAATAGAATCATTTGCGTTGACAACGAAGGTTCGTTCTAATCGGGGGTAAGTTACTGGCCGCATTGCAGCGTAGTGACTACGCGCCATGGAAGAAAAAAATAAACTGGAGTCCAAAAGAATTTCCGGCCCTAATCCTTTGAAGACTTCTGACGTGAAAAGTATTTTCCAATCATCTGATGCTGCGGGTTCCGATGCAACAAGTGATATTCGATCGAGGCGTGAATCAAAGAACACCCCAATGTCACCTGGACCTCCAAGAGCGCCGCAGCTTAGTAGCGATTCTACGTCCCCTCAGCAAGAGAACTCTCAAGAAAAAGCGGGATTAAACACCTATATTCTGTCGCCTGAGCCAAAAAGTGGTTTTAAGGTAGCTGTAGACAAGGTTGTAGCAAGAGCTCCTGCGGACGGGAATGTAGCTAAAACACTTGAATCCAAAATTTTCGGTAAAAAGCCTAACGCTAAACATAGTGACAATGACTGGAAAACTAGTAAGCGATTAATTTCGCCTCCGTCTGATAGCCAGACAATGAGCAGCCTGTCGACGACAACAACGAGCGGTAGTAGCTTTACTCCCGCGGGTCAAAAGCGAAGCCCAGCAAGTGATCGGCAAGACGATTTGCAGAACATTTTCGGCGAACACGTTGATCCACAGTCGGTCAGTGCCACTTCAAAACCAAAGTATGCATCATTTTTAACTTTTTTTTTTCTAAGAAGCACTATTCCAAATCTCAAACGAATACCAAATAATCTAAGAACAAATTTATTTAACAAACGCTGTGTAGGTACATTTAGTACTCGTCTTTCGAGATCTTAAGGTGAGACCTTTTAGGCCAACAGATGTGTTAAAATCTTGGCATTATTTTACGAGAAAGAACTTCTATTCCAGACCTAATGAAGATTTTTTCTCCAAAAATATGTATTACACACAACTAAACGTCTTCAAAAGTTCCATGCTAATATAGAGAAGCGCTGAAGAAAATAGAGCGCCCTAGCATCTCTTTGACAACCAGTACGGCTCCTACAAAGTTGAATTCCATCAGCGAATCCAGCCAGGTCAACAGCGTATACTTAGGTTTTTGTCAGATCAATCCTCAAGTTGGTAGTATTTTGAGCAGGAATCCCGCGGAGGATCGCATTTAGTGGGTAGTCGCTTTTTACCTTACGGCATTTGCATTAACATAGACAGGTGCCTCCTGAAGAGTCTTATATTTGAATTCCACTACGGGTCATTCGGGAAGTGTGCCCAGGTGCGCCAAATGGTTCGTTTCCTAGCCTCCCTAAAAAAGTACCCCGATTTAATCAATCGAAGTGAATGCAATGTTTTTTACCTCTTTCTTTTCGTTTTCGTGCTGTTGTGTCCCCATGGCCTGTATGGTCAGTACGAACACTGAATGCTGTCTAACAGGTTTGATGAAAAATGCTATATAATTGTGAATAAGGAGTAAGCTTGATTTCAAGTACGTGCGAACAAGCGGTAAAGGGTCCATATTGTCTAGAAGAGCTTAAGTTAATTATATTTCACGCTGATTCTGCTAGGAGTCATGAGCAAGTTGTGGTTTACGCCTAATATAAACATTTGTCATTTTGAGCGCATAGCCAGTGCGGGCCTTAGAGGTATTACGAAGTCTTTTACATAGTTACTCTCTGGAACATTCTGCGTGTTTTCTGCTGGTGAATTTCAACACGATCACCAATTTTTTTATTACACAAAGTTGAACTCTAAACATTTTAGAGTTACTGAAAGAATCATTTGGCTTGGATTTAACAGCGTGTACACTAGCTACATGCTACACATCACTAAACAAAAAC
>NW_019212196.1:0-2779 GCF_002443255.2 Varroa destructor | reverse complement strand
ATATATAGTACGCAAGTGAAAAAAGGAGCATAAGCATTGCACAAGCTCAAGCGTCTTGCACAAGCGTCAATTGTGTGAAGCGGCCAAAGGTGAAAATGACGATAGCAGAAAAACAGGAGTGCACTTAGGCTACGGGCAAGCTTAGCTTGATTAGAGGCTATAGCAACAACAAGTACTGAGACAACAACCAGTTGCTAACACAGCAAAAGCACTTACGTGGAAAAACATTGTCTATTAAGCGCATGCACACAGCAGAACATTCAAGTATCCTTGTTGTCGTCCCCCTCGACCACTTGAAGTGATGGACTGATAACTCGTAGCTATGTAGCCATGCTAAGGGGGATGGACGAAACCACTGAGAATGGCGGATATAATAGTGACTTGGTTCAAAGGACGCCTTTGTGCTAGGTCTTTAGGACAGGCACGTTTAATCTGGTATATTGTGGTTGGGCCAACAGCAGTGACCAGGCGCTGGCGCTCATTTTGTCTCGGCCTTCTCCCATCATTTCCCTCTTTTTGAATGGGGTGATAAAGATACTAATGAAGTGTTTACATCGAGAGACTGAGTCGTGACCATTAGTCGCCTAAGAATCAACCGAATGCCGATACTGCGTCATGCCACTCTGAGATCGTTTCAGCGGCGCGGTGGCAGCGAGCAATACGCGAACAAAACGATCCTATGCGTACGTGTGACGGCAGAAAAGGAAACAAAAAAAAAAGGAAGAGATTTTTAAAAATCGTACGATGGCTGCTGTGTATCGGCCCGATTCCCGCAGCGTAGAAATCCACATTCGATTCGCATTTTGTAAAATTCCCGTCATTGCTGCTTGTAACGTATTGTCGAAAATTTTAAAGCTACCGCCACTACTATGACTGCCACCAGCGCCTGTTAGTGCCTGGAGGGAAGCTGGCTGAGGAGATCACCTCATATATACTCAATGATATGTATGTGCGAGCATACGGATTGGCTCTTTCTATTTTTGCAGTAAGTAGTCTATCGGCGCCTGCTTGCATGCATAATTTGCTACATTCATTGAGGGTGACATTGACGCATAATTTTCTCGCCATGCGAGCAATCTATACACAGAGGGAAGCCATTGTAGCTTGGATTAGCTTCACATGCTATTACGAATTGTGACAGTGCCCAGGACGCGATGTCGCACAAGCGAGTGGTCTAGTATGACTTCAAAATTTTCGACCACTGGAAAACAATATGCTGTGCAATTTAACTTGAACTCTTTGTTATCATTGTTACGCTTTATGTCCAACAAACTGAGACAAAAATAGTTGTGATGGTTAGGTTATCAGGTTGAACTCATTACTGAGTTTTCGTCAACAACAACAACAACAGCAACAAAATGTCTGATAAGAATAACTTTTAAACCGTATTGATCGGTAAGCTTAGCCCAAATACTCAAGCAGCCGCGCTTCGCCCTACCCACGATAACTGAGTTCTAAAAATCAATGACTTATGTATAGCGAAACAATCTATCTTCCTTAGGTTCTACTGGCCATAGTTACAGGTGTTTGCATCTGATATGTCGACATCTGGTTGTCTACGACCTACGATAGCGTACGCTTGTATAAATAAATACGTACTGTGAGAATGCTTCACGCTGTCGTAACACGACACTCATGCGTTCACACTATGTGTTATTGTTGTTTGAAATAACATTAAATTGTCGTTTGTTTTTGACGTGTCCAGGTGATGGACGTCACGAAACTACAGTAGAAGCAGCAAACCACTGTATCTACTATTTGCCGTCTGGCTAATCAGCTCCGCGGGGCGTCGCTTTTTGGTTTGACGACAACGCACTGCTACTGTTGCTGAACTCCCCTTAGTCTCAGTTTTGTCCTTGCATGTCTCTTTTTTACTTTATTATTACCGACATTACAACAATAGTTGGACTAGCAGCAGAAGCAGCAACAACAACAACAACAACAACAACAACAACAACAACAACAACAACAACAACAACAACAACAACAACAACAACAACAACAACAACAACAACAACAACAACAACAACAACAACAACAACAACAACAACAACAAC
Organism: Varroa destructor; assembly: GCF_002443255.2. Taxonomy (NCBI): domain Eukaryota; kingdom Metazoa; phylum Arthropoda; class Arachnida; order Mesostigmata; family Varroidae; genus Varroa; species Varroa destructor. The sequence goes on along the minus strand of NW_019212196.1, from coordinate 722 downwards.
AACAACAACAACAACAACAACAACAACAACAACAACAACAACAACAACAACAACAACAACAACAACAAGGGCAAAAGAAACTAGTTGGAGAAGAAGCTGAAGAGACGGGGCGTTTCGGTAGCTCGTCGCAGTTATCAGTATATGCCTAGGTGTATGTGTGTAAGCATGTCTGCACAGCGGAACACCAGCTCAGAACGGTTCGGAAGAAAGTGAGTCTGCTTGTAGACAAAGTTTAAGCCTCCACTGCTAGTGGTTACGTACACGGAAATGTCAACGTTTACGTCCATGCCCGCGTCGGCACTGATCCGTATCGGGCAATTTGTGACCAGATATTGATTTTGAGGGGGTCACAACATGTGCTATAACGCAGGGAAGCTTGATGTAAGCTGGTCGATTGCAGCTTTCACAGCTGGCTTGATGGCACCGCCATTTTATTCTAGTAACGGCTGCTTAGCCGGTACCCACCAATCCACATGAAGCACGCAGAAGGAGAAATCTTCAGAACCTTGGTCCAATATTTTTTTTTTTCTAATTTGAATCTTGTCAGGTCTGCAGTGGCGATTACTATAATACATAACAGAACGAACCGTAGCGTTACGTATTTACGGGATACAGGCGAAATGATTGGAAGTCAAAATTAATCTCGTAATCAAACTAAAAAAATGACTGATTATCCATGTATCGTCTACATATATACGTTCTCAAGTATATAAGCTATACAA
>NW_019212195.1:0-1079 GCF_002443255.2 Varroa destructor | reverse complement strand
TTAGCCAAGTTTCAGACAAAAGTTCCGTATACAACAAAATTGTTAAAAGTCAAGGAAATCTTTTTGGTCATATTTCAAAACAGAACCTTACATGTAATATATCTGTTAAAACTCAAAGAAGTTCTCGTTGGCCAAGTCTCAGGATAGAGTTCCCTCACACAAAAAAGTTGTTAAAACTTAAAGAAGTGTTCTCTACCTAAGTTTTAGGAAGATACAAAGAAGTGGTTAGCACAAACGTTTTTTTTGGCCATGTTTTAGGACAACATTTCCACATACTAAGAAATTAAAACTTAAATAAGTCCCCCATTGGCCAAGTCTTAGAACAGTGTCCTCATACAAACAAAAGTTGTTAACACTCAAACAAGCTTCCTTTAGCCAAATTGCAGCCAAAATTTCCGCTTATAACAAAATTGTTAAAAGTCAAGGAAACCTTTTTGGTCATATTTCAAAACAGAACCTTACATGTAGTATATTTGCTAAAACCCAAGTTCTCGTTGGCCAAGTCTCAGAACAAAGTGTTCTCATACGAACAAAAATTGTTAACACTCAAACAAGCTTCCTTTAGCCAAGTTTCAGGCAAAATGACCGCATACAACAAAATTGTTAAAAGTCAGGGAAATCTTTTTGGTAATATTTCAGAACAGAATCCTACATGCAATATGTTTGTTAAAACTCAAAGAAGTTCTCGTTGGCCAAGTCTCAGGATAGAGTTCCCTCACACAGAAAAGTACTTAAAACTTGAACAGATGTTCTCTAGCTAAGTTTCAGGAAGATACAAAGAAGTGGTTAAAACAAATGTTTTTTCTGGCCATGTTTTAGGACAACATTTCCACATACAAAGAAGTTAAAACTTATATAAGTTCCCCATTGGCCAAGCCTCAGGACAGAGTTTCCTCATACAAACAAAAATTGTTAACACTCAAACAAGCTTCCTTTAGCCAAGTTTCAGACAAAATTGCCCTTACAACAAAATCATTAGAAGTCAAGAAAATCTTTTTGGCCATATGACAAACAGAATCTTACATGTAATATATTTGCTAAAACTCAAGTTCTCGTTGGCCAAGTCTCAGTATAGAGTT
>NW_019212194.1:0-1142 GCF_002443255.2 Varroa destructor | reverse complement strand
TATTATATATAAGATTCTGTTTTGAAATATGGCTAAAAAGATTTCCTTGACTTTTAACAATTTTGTTGTAAGCGGAAATTTTGTCTGCAACTTGGCTAACGGAAGCTTGTTTGAGTGTTAACAACTTTTGTTTGTATGAGGAAACTTTGTCCTGAGACTTGGCCAGTAGGGGACTTATTTAAATTTTAACTTCTTTGTATGTGGAAATGTTGTCCTAAAACATGGCCAGAAAAAAAACATTTGTTTTAATCACTTCTTTGTATCTTCCTGGAACTTAGCTAGAGAACACTTGTTTAAGTTTTAACAACTTTTCTGTGTGACGGAACTCTATCCTGAGACTTGACCAACGAGAACTTGGGTTTTAGCAAATATATTGCATGTAAGGTTCTGTATTGAAACATGACCAAAGAGGTTTCCTTGACTTTTAACAATTTTGTTGTAAGCGGAAATTTTGTCTGATACCTGGCTAAAGGAAGCTTGTTTGAGTGTTAACAACTTTTGTTTGTATGAAGAAACTCTGTCCTGCGATTTGGCTAATGGAGGACTTATTTAAGTTTTAACTTCTTTGTATGTGGAAATGTTGTCCTAAAACATGGCCAAAAAAAACGTTTGTTTTAACCACTTCTTTGTATCTTCCTGAAACTTAGCTAGAGAACACTTGTTTAAGTTTTAACAACTTTTCTGTGTGAGGGAACTCTATCCTGAGGCTCGGCCAACGAGAACTTCTTTGAGTTTTAACAAATATATTGCATGTAAGATTCTGTTTTGAAATATGACCAAAAAGATTTCCCTGACTTTTAACAATTTTGTTGTATGCGGAAATTTTGTCTGAAACTTGGCTAAAGGAAGCTTGTTTGTATGTTAACAACTTTTTTATATGAGGAAACTCTGTCCTGAGACTTGGCCAATGGGGGACTTATTTAAGTTTTAACTTCTTTGTATGTGGAAATGTTGTCCTAAAGCATGGCCAAAAAAAATGTTTGTTTTAACCACTTCTTTGTATCTTCCTGAAATTTAGCTAGAGAACACCTGTTTAAGTTTTAACAACTTCTCTGTGTGAGGGAACCTTATCCTGAGACTTGACCAACGAGAACTTGGGTTTTAGCAAATATATTCCGTTAATATTCTGTTTTGAAATATGG
>NW_019212193.1:0-1003 GCF_002443255.2 Varroa destructor | reverse complement strand
TTTCTGTATGAGGAAACTCTATTTTGAGACTTGACCAACGAGAACTTGGGTTTTAGCAAATATATTGCATGTAAGGTTCTGTTTTGAAATTTGGCCAAAAAGATTTCCTTGACTTTTAACAATTTTGTTGTATGCGGAAATTTTGTCTGAAACTTGGCTAAAGGAAGCTTGTTTGAGTGTTAACAACTTTTGTTTGTATGAGGAAACTCTGTCCTGAGACTTGGCCAATGGGGGACTTATTTAAGTTTTAATTTCTTTGTATATGGAAATGTTGTCCTAAAACATGGCCAAAAAAAACGTTTGTTTTAACCACTTCTTTGTATCTTCCTGAAACTTAGCTAGAGAACACTTGTTCAAGTTTTAACAACTTTTCTGTGTGAGGGAACTCTATCCTGAGACTTGGCCAACGAGAACTTCTTAGAGTTTTAACAAATATACTACATGTAAGGTTCTGTTTCGAAATATGACCAAAAAGATTTCCTTGACTTTTAACAATTTAGTTGTAAGCGGAAATTTTGTCTGAAACTTGGCTAAAGGAAGCTTGTTTGAGTGTTAACAACTTTTGTTTGTATGAGGACACTCTGTTCTAAGACTTGGCCAATGGGGGACTTACATAAGTTTTAACTTCTTTGCATGTGGAAATGTTGTCCTAAAACATGGCAAAAAAAAACGTTTGTTCTAACCACTTCTTTGTATCTTCCTGAAACTTAGGTAGAGAACACTTGTTTAAGTTTTAACAGCTTTTCTGTATGAGGAAACTCTATTTTGAGACTTGACCAACGAGAACTTGGGTTTTAGCAAATATATTGCATGTAAGATTCTGTTTGTCATATGGCCCAAAAGATTTTCTTGACTTCTAACGATTTTGTTGTAAGCGGCAATTTTGTCTGAAACTTGGCTAAAGGAAGCTTGTTTGAGTGTTAACAACTGTTGTTTGTATGAGGAAACTCTGTCCTGAGACTTGGCCAATGGGGGACTTATATAAGTTTTAACTCCTTTGTAT
>NW_019212192.1:0-1213 GCF_002443255.2 Varroa destructor | reverse complement strand
TTTAAATAAGTCCCCCACTGGCCAAGTCTCAGGACAGAGTTTCCTCATACAAACAAAAGTTGTTAACACTCAAACAAGCTTCCTTTAGCCAAGTTTCAGACAAAATTTCCGCATACAACAAAATTGTTAAAAGTCAAGGAAATCTTTTTGGTCATATTTCAAAACAGAACCTTACATATAATATATTTGTTAAAACTCAAAGAAGTTCTCGTTGGCCAAGTCTCAGGATAGAGTTCCCTCACACAGAAAAGTTGTTAAAACTTAAAGAAGTGTTCTCTATGTAAGTTTCAGGAAGATACAAAGAAGTGGTTAGAACAAACGTTTTTTTTGGCCATGTTTTAGGACAACATTTCCACATACAAAGAAATTAAAACTTAAATAAGTCCCCCATTGGCCATGTCTCAGAACAGAGTTTCCTCATACAAACAAAAACTGTTAACACTCAAACAAGCTTCCTTTAGCCAAGTTTCAGACAAAATTTCCGCTTACAACAAAATTGTTAAACATCAAGGAAATCTGTTTGGCCATATTTCAATACAGAACCTTACATGCAATATATTTGCTAAAACCCAAGTTCTCGTTGGTCAAGTTTCAAGATAGAGTTCCCTCACACAGAAAAGTTGTTAAAACTTAAACAAGTATTCTCTAGCTAAGTTTCAGGAGGATACAAAGAAGTGGTTAAAACAAACGTTTTTTTTTGGCCATGTTTTAGGACAACATTTCCACATACAAAGCAGTTAAAACTTAAATAAGTCCCCCATTGGCCAAGTCTTAGAACAGGGTGTCCTCATACAAATACAAGTTGTTAACACTCAAACAAGCTTCCTTTAGCCAAGTTTCAGACAAAATTTCCGCATACAACAAAATTGCTAAAAGTCAAAGAAATCTTTTTGGCCATATTTCAAAACAGAATCTTACGTGCAATATATTTGCTAAAACCCAAGTTCTCGTTAGCCAAGACTCAAAATAGAGTTTCCTCACACAGAAAAGTTGTTAAAGCTTAAAGAAGTGTTCTCTACCTAAGTTTCAGGAAGATACAAAGAAGTGCTTAGAACAAACGTTTTTTTTGGCCATGTTTTAGGACAACATTTCCACATACAAAGAAATTAAAATTTAAATAAGTCCCCCATTGGCCATGTCTCAGAACAGAGTTTCCTCATACAAACAAAAGTTGTTAACACTCAAACAAGCTTCCTTTAGCCAAGTTTCAGAC
>NW_019212191.1:0-1565 GCF_002443255.2 Varroa destructor | reverse complement strand
GAATTTTGAAATATGGCCAAATAGGTTTCCTTGACTTTTAACAATTTTGTTGTATGCGGAAATTTTGTCTGAAACTTGGCTAACGGAAGCTTGTTTGAGTGCTAACAACTTTTGTTTGTATGAGGAAACTCTGTCCTGAGACTTGGCCAGTGGGGGACTTATTTAAATTTTAACTTCTTTGTATGTGGACGTGTTGTCCTAAAACATGGCCAGAAAAAACGTTTGTTTTAACCCGTTCTTTGTATCTTCCTGAAGCTTAGCTAGAGAATACTTGTTTAAGTTTTAACAGCTTTTCTGTATGAGGAAACTCTATTTTGAGACTTGACCAACGAGAACTTGGGTTTTAGCAAATATATTGCATGTAAGATTCTGTTTTAAAATATGGCCAAAAAGATTTCCCTGACTTTTAACAATTTTGTTGTATGCGGAAATTTTGTCCGAAACTTGGCTAACGGAAACTTGTTTGAGTGTTAACAACTTTTGTTTGTATGAGGAAACTCTGTCTTGAGACTTGGCCAGTGGGAGACTTATTTAAATTTTAACTTCTTTGTATGTGGACGTGTTGTCCTAAAACATGGCCAGAAAAAAACGTTTGTTTCAACCACTTCTTTGTATCTTCCTGAAACTTAGCTAGAGAACACTGGTTTAGGTTTTAACAGCTTTTCTGTGTGAGGGAACTCTATCCTGAGACTTGACCACCGAGAACTTGAGTTTTACCAAATATATTGCATGTAAGGTTCTGTATTGAAACATGACCAAAGAGGTTTCCTTGACTTTTAACAATTTTGTTGTATGCGGAAATTTTGTCTGAAACTTGACTAACGGAAGCTTGTTTGAGTGTTAACAACTTTTGTTTGTATGAGGAAACTCTGTCCTGAGACCTGGCCAATGGGGGACTTATTTAAGTTTTAACTTCTTTGTATGTGGAAATGTTGTCCTAAAACATGACCAAAAAAAAACGTTTGTTTTAACCACTTCTTTGTATCTTCCTGAAACTTAGCTAGAGAATACTTGTTTAAGTTTTAACAGCTTTTCTGTATGAGGAAACTCTATTTTGAGACTTGACCACCGAGAACTTGGGTTTTAGCAAATATATTGCATGTAAGGTTCTGTATTGAAACATGACCAAAGAGGTTTCCTTGACTTTTAACAATTTTGTTGTATGCGGAAAATTTGTCTGAAACTTGGCTAAAGGAAGCTTGTTTGAGTGTTAACAACTTTTGTTTATATGAGAAAACTCTGTCCTGGGACTTGGCCAATGGGGGACTTATTTAAGTTTTAACTTCTTTGTACGTGGAAATGTTGTCCTAAAACATGGTCAAAGAAAAACGTTTGTTTTAACCACTTCTTTGTATCTTCCTGAAACTTGGCTAGAGAACACTTGTTCAAGTTTTAACAACTTTTCTGTGTGAGGGAACTCTATCCTGAGACTTGGCCAACGAGAACTTGGGTTTTAGCAAATATATTGCATGTAAGATTGAGTTTTGAAATATGGCCAAAAAGATTTCCTTGACTTTTAACAATTTTGTTGTAAGCGGAAATTTTGTCTGAAATTTGGCTGAAGG
>NW_019212189.1:0-1677 GCF_002443255.2 Varroa destructor | reverse complement strand
CTAAAAAAAAACGTTTGTTTTAACCACTTCTTTGTATCTTCCTGAAACTTAGCTAGAGAACACTTGTTCAAGTTTTAACAACTTTTCTGTGTGAGGGAATTCTATCCCGAGACTTAGCTAACGAGAACTTCTTAGAGTTTTAACAAATATACTACATGTAAGGTTCTGTTTTGAAATATGACCAAAGAGATTTCCTTGACTTTCGACAATTTTGTTGTAAGCGGAAATTTTGTCTGCAACTTGGCTAAAGGAAGCTTGTTTGAGTGTTAACAACTTTTGTTTGTATGAGGAAACTCTGTCCTGAGACTTGGCCAATGGGGGACTTATTTAAGTTTTAACTTCTTTGTACGTGGAAATGTTGTCCTAAAACATGGCCAAAAAAAACGTTTGTTTTAACCACTTCTTTGTATCTTCCTGAAACTTAGCTAGAGAACACTTGTTCAAGTTTTAACAACTTTTCTGTGTGAGGGAATTCTATCCCGAGACTTCGCCAACGAGAACTTCTTAGAGTTTTAACAAATATACTACATGTAAGGTTCTGTTTTGAAACATGACCAAAAAGATCTCCTTGACTTTTAACAATTTTGTTGTAAGCGAAAATTTTGTCTGAAACTTGGCTAAAGGAAGCTTGTTTGAGTGTTAACAACTTTTATATGTATGAGGACACTCTGTTCTAAGACTTGGCCAATGGGGGACTTATATAAGTTTTAACTTCTTTGTATGCGGAAATGTTGTCCTAAAACATGGCCAGAAAAAAAGCGTTTGTTTTAACCACTTCTTTGTATCTTCCTGAAACTTAGCTAGAGAATACTTGTTTAAGTTTTAACAGCTTTTCTGTATGAGGAAACTCTATTTTGAGACTTGACCAGCGAGAACTTGGGTTTTAGCAAATATATTGCATGTAAGGTTCTGTATTGAAACATGACCAAAGAGGTTTCCTTGACTTTTAATAATTTTGTTGTATGCGGAAATTTTGTCTGAAACATGGCTAAAGGAAGCTTGTTTGACTGTCAACAACTTTTGTTTGTATGAGGAAACTCTGTCCTGCGACTTGGCCAATGGGAGACTTATTTAAGTTTTAACTGCTTTGTATGTGGAAATGTTGTCCGAAAACATGGCCAAAAAAAAACGTCTGTTTTAACTGCTTCTTTGTATCTTCCTGAAACTTAGCTAGAGAATACTTGTTTAAGTTTTAACAGCTTTTCTGTATGAGGAAACTCTATTTTGAGACTTTACCAACGAGAACTTGGGTTTTAGCAAATATATTGCATCTCGAATTCTGTTTTGAAATATGGCCAAAAAGATTTCCTTGACTTTCAACAATTTTGTTGTAGGTGAAAGTTTCGTTCTGAAACTTAGATAAAGGAAGTTTGTTTGAGTGTTAACAACTTTTGTATGAGGAAACTCTGTTCTAAGACTTGGCCAATGGGGGACTTATTTGAGTTTTACCAACTTCTTTGTATGTGGTAATGTTGTCCTAAAACATGGCCAGAAAAAAAACGGTTGTTTTAACCACTTCTTTGTATCTTCCTGAAACTTAGCTAGGGAACACTTGTCTGAGTTTTAACAACTTTTCTGTGTGAGGGAGCTCCATCCAGAGACTTCTTTGAGTTTTAGCAAATATACTGCATGTAAAATTCCATTTTGAAATATGGCCAAAAAGATTTCCTTGACTTT
>NW_019212188.1:0-1646 GCF_002443255.2 Varroa destructor | reverse complement strand
AAAAAAAACGGTTGTTTTAACCACTTCTTTGTATCTTCCTGAAACTTAGCTAGAGAATACTTGTTTAAGTTTTAACAGCTTTTCTGTATGAGGAAACTCTATTTTGAAACTTGACCAACGAGAACTTGCATTTTACCAAATATATTCCGTTAAGGTTCTCTTTTGAAATATGGCCAAAAAAGGTTTCCTTGACTTTTAACAATTTTGTTGTAAGCGGAAATTTTGTCTGAAACTTGGCTAAAGGAAGTTTATTTGAGTGTTAACAACTTTTTTATATGAGGAAACTCTGTCCTGAAACTTGGCCAATGGGGGACTTCTTTGTATGTGGAAATGTTGTCCTAAAAGATGGCCAAAAAAAAACGGTTGTTTTAACCACTTCTTCGTATCCTCCTGAAACTTAGCTAGAGAAGATCTGTTTAAGTTTTAACAACTTTTCTGTGTGAGGGAAGTCTATCCTGAGACTTGGCCAACGAGAACTTGGGTTTTAGCAAATGTATTACGTTAAGATTCTGTTTTGAAGTATGGCCAAAAAGATTTCGTTGACTTTTAACAATTTTGTTGTAAGCAGAAATTTTGTCTAAAACTTGGCTAAAGGAAGCTTGTTTGAGTGTTAACAACTTTTGTTTGTATGAGGAAACTCTGTCCTGAGACTTGGCCAATGGGGGACTTATTTAAGTTTTAACTTCTTTATATGTGGAAATGTTGTCCTAAAGCATGGTCAAAAAAAAACGTTTGTTTTAACCACTTCTTTGTATCTTCCTGAAACTTAGCTAGAGAATACTTGTTTAAGTTTTAACAGCTTTTCTGTATGAGGAAACTCTATTTTGAAACTTGACCAACGAGAACTTGGGTTTTACCAAATATATTCCGTTAAGGTTCTCTTTTGAAATATGGCCAAAAAAGATTTCCTTGACTTTTAACAATTTTGTTGTAAGCGGAAATTTTGTCTAAAACTTGGCTAAAGGAAGTTTGTTTGAGTGTTAACAACTTTTTTATATGAGGAAACTCTGTTCTGAGACTTGGCTAATGGGGGACTTATATAAGTTTTAACTTCTTTGTATGTGGAAATGTTGTCCTAAAACACGGCCAAAAAAAACGTTTGTTTTAACCACTTCTTTGTATCTTCCTGAAACTTAGCTAGAGAACACCTGTTTAAGTTTTAACAACTTTTCTGTGTGAGGGAACTCTATCCTGAGACTTGGCCAACGAGAACTTCTTTGAGTTTCAACAAATATATTACATGTAAGATTCTGTTTTGAAATATGACCGAAAAGATTTCCTTGACTTTTAACAATTTTGTTGTATGCGGAAATTTTGTCTGAAACTTGGCTAAAGGAAGTTTGTTTGAGCGTTAACAACTTTTGTTTGTATGAGGAAACTCTGTCCTGAAACTTGGCCAATGGGGGACTTATTTAAGTTTTAACTTCTTTATATGTGGAAATGTTGTCCTAAAACATGGCCAGAAAAAAGGTTTGTTTTAACCACTTCTTTGTATCTTCCTGAAACTTAGCTAGAGAATACTTGTTTAAGTTTTAACAGCTTTTCTGTATGAGGAAACTCTATTTTGAGACTTGGCCAACGACAACTTCTTTGAGTTTTAACAAATATATTACATGTAAGGTTCTATTTTGAAATATGACCAAAAA
>NW_019212187.1:0-1401 GCF_002443255.2 Varroa destructor | reverse complement strand
ATGAGGAAACTCTGTTCTAAGACTTGGTCAATGGGGGACTTATATAAGTTTTAACTTCTTTGTATGTAGAAGTGTTGTCCTAAATCATGGCCAAAAAAAACGTTTGTTTTAACCACTTCTTTGTATCTTCCTGAAACTTAGCTAGAGAATACTTGTTTAAGTTTTAACAGCTTTTCTGTATGAGGAAACTCTATTTTGAGACTTGACCAACGAGAACTTGGGTTTTAGCAAATATATTGCATGTAAGATTCTGTTTTGAAATAGTGCCAAAAAGATTTCCTTGACTTTTAACAATTTTGTTGTATGCAGAAATTTTGTGATGCTAAAGGAAGCTTGTTTGAGTGTTAACAACTTTTGTTTGTATGAGGAAACTCTGTCCTGAGACTTGGCCAATGGGGGGCTTATTTAAGTGTTAACTCCTTTGTATGTGGAAATGTTGTCCTAAAACATGGCTAAAAAAAAACGTTTGATTTAACCACTCATTTGTATCTTCCTGAAACTTAGCTAGAGAATACTTGTTTAAGTTTTAACAGCTTTTCTGTATGAGGAAACTCTATTTTGAGATTTGACCAACGAGAACTTGGGTTTTAGCAAATATATTACATGTAAGGTTCTGTTTTGAAATATGACCAAAAAGATTTCCTTGACTTTTAACAATTTTGTTGTATGCGCAAATTTTGTCTGAAACTTAGCTAAAGGAAGCTTGTTTGAGTGTTAACAACTTTTGTTTGTGTGAGGACACTCTGTTCTGAGACTTGGCCAATGGGGGACTTATATAAGTTTTAACTTCTTCATATGTGGAAATGTTGTCCTAAAGCATGGCCAAAAAAAACGTTTGCTTTAACCACTTCTTTGTATCTTCCTGAAACTTAGCTAGATAATACTTGTTTAAGTTTTAGCAGCTTTTCTGTGTGAGGGAACTCTATCCTGAGACTTGGCCAACGAGAACTTCTTTGAGTTTTAACAAATATATTGCATGTAAAATTCTGTTTTGAAATATGATCAAAAAGATTTCCCTGACTTTTAAAAATTTTGTTGTATGCGGAAATTTTGTCTGAAACTTGGCTAAAGGAAGCTTGTTTGAGTGTTAACAACTTTTTTTTGTATGAGGAAACTCTGTCCTGAGACTTGACCAATGGGAGACTTATTTAGCTCCTTTGTATGTAAAAATGTTGTCCTAAAACATGGCCAGAAAAAAACATTTGTTTTAATCACTTCTTTGTATCTTCCTCGAACTTAGCTAGAGAACACTTGTTTAAGTTTTAATAACTTTTCTGTGTGAGGGAACTCTGTCCTGAGACTTGGCTAACGAGAACTTCTTTGAGTTTTAACAAATATATTGCATGTAAGGTTCTGTTTTGAAATATGACCAAAAAGATTTCCTTGACTTTTAACAATTTC
>NW_019212186.1:0-1402 GCF_002443255.2 Varroa destructor | reverse complement strand
AAACTGATTAGAAGAGTCAGGAGACTGACTAGGAGAGTAGGACACTTAGCTGTGATGATTCAGTCAACGCACACAGGCAACCTAGTATTTTCACTGATGGTCTTAATCTAGATGTTAATATATTACATATAGTTGCATTAAAATTGGCAGATTGGATACTGCGTGCATGCTCATATACAATACTTGTTTGTAATAAAAAGGACAAAATAGCTAATAACGTTAATTATTCATATTCACGTAATACACGTAAGATGAATACCGCTCAAACTCTACGTTGAAATCGCGTATTCCTACAAAGCCAGGATGTTGTGTTTTGTTTATTAAATAATTTTGTGAGTGCATAACTGAGGAATATGAGCAAATTGAAATCTACAAATGACAGAATTTACTGATAGAAATTACTAATCTAATGAGACTTCGTATTGGGCGTTTGCTGTTTGCGATGAAATAATTGCCAGGATGGATTATTAATTATTAATTATTTTTTGAATTATGCGGCTTAAAACATGTATGAGAAATGTATTCACATTAATGTTTTATGTATGAGAAAATATGGTTACAAAATATGTTAGTGGCCTAACGACGCGGGGAAAGGAACATGGTTATTTTTGTTTTCATGCAGCGTCACCAAAACTCAAACGGGAGCATAAACCTGTTGCGATTGTTAACCATGGCTCACAACGCGAAGATTTGCTCTATGAAACTTCCTGGTCGATGAAACTGAACACAGTCGTTATGCACACATGAGATAGACCAGCCAGTAACACAGGCAGGCTGAGGACTACTGGTTACGACCCTTGGCCATTTCATGAAACGAATCAATATGACCGGATCTGCAGGACTAACGTAGGTAAAAAATGGCATTCCATGACGCGGCCGGTCTCGTCAGATGTCGGAGTTGGCAAGACATAGACCTATATGTAACTATTTCCTGATACGCAGGACCGTTTGCATTTCGTTGTGGTCGCATTAAGGCATGGCAAATAGGCGCACTTTGGCTCATACATCAACATTGTGCGGTCCAAACAGCGAAGTAACAAACAAGAACTGCTTGTGTTAGTTTGATAAGCATATTACGATGGTCGACGGTGCAGTTAGTGGTATTTGTTAGCTTTGCATGTTAAACATTCAGTCCATAATCGCATTTACTACCGTCACTTGTTCTCTACTTCATGCGCTTGCAACGTGTAGTGAATCACTAACGAACGTCCTGTTGCGGCCTATACACAAACAAATTGACATAGATTTCTAAGTATTTGACAGTTAGCTGATTAACTGTTCATTATTCATACGTATTAACGTCATTTCGTATAATACACAGTAACAGTAGCGGCATGATGGCCGACTAACTAAACTGATCTGCGTATAGCTGTACTATACGCTTCTCACCCTTTCCGTCTCT
>NW_019212185.1:0-1583 GCF_002443255.2 Varroa destructor | reverse complement strand
GCCTGGCCGTTGTGGCAGGGAAGAGAGACATCTAGTACATAAAAGTCCCAATGAATTTGGCCATCTGGTCGCTGTGGCAGGAAAGAGAGTAATCTGGTACTTCTTCTGGTAAGCTTCAACGAGTTGTTACAAGAAATTGAACTACCTGGTACCTAAATTTTACCGAGTTCAACCGTCTGGCCATTGTGGCAGAAAAAACGATTCAGTACTTAAAAGCCCTAAGAAGTTTGATTATATGACCGTTGTGGCAGGGAAGACAGGCATCTGGTACTTAGTCGCAACGAGTTTGGCCGTCTAGCCGTTGTGGCAGGAAAAAGAGAAATCTAGTAGATGAAAGCCCTACCGAGTCTGGCCATCTGGCCACTGTGATGAAAGAGAGAGCCATGTGGTACTTCAAAGCCTAAATGAGTTTAACCGTTTTTTAATTGCGCTAGGAAATAAAACCACCTGATGCATAAAAGCCCCAACGAATTTAACTGTCTAGCCGTTAAATTATCCGTTTAATTATCCGATCCTTATGGCACAGAAGAGAGCCATTTCGCACTTAAAAGCCCCAACGAGTTTGGCCATTTGTCCGTTGTAACAGAAAAGAGAGCTATGTGATACCTAAAAGCTGCAGCGAATTTGAAAATCTGGCCATTGCTGCAGAGAAAGGACCAATCTGGTACTTGGAGGTGCCGAGTTTAGCTATCTGGTCGTTTTGACAGAGCATGGGGCCATGTGGTGCTAGAAATTCTCAAATATTTTACTATTTGGAAATTCCGGTAGGGAAAAAGACTTTCTAGTACTACAAAGCTCTAACAAGTTCAGCCATCTGATTATGGTGATGGAGAAGAAAACTTTCCGGTACTTAAAGCCCTAACGAGTTTGGCCATTTGGTCGTTGTGGCAGAGAAGAGACCAATCTGGTAATTGAAAGTCCCAAAGAGCTCGGCGATCTGACCATTGTAGCAAAGGAGAGAGCTATCTGGTACGTGAAAGCCTCAGCAAGTTTGGCTATCTAGCCGTAGTGGTAGAGAAGAAAACCATTTGGTACTAGAAAGCCCCAACAAGTTTGGGCATCTGGCCGTCATGGTAGACAATAGGGTCGCCATCTGGTACTTGGAAGTCCCAACGAGTTCGGCCATCTGGTCCTCGTACCAGGTAAGACCTCTTCGAAGTCTAACGATTATTTTGTATATGAAAATTCTGTCCTGAAGCTTGGATAAGAGCCACTCCTTCTTTCTTCTAACATCTAATTTGTAGATGGGAATTATGCCTTGAAATTTGGCCAATTGTTTCTCTGCGTTCTAACAACCATCTTATGTACGGGAATTCTGTCTTAAGATCTTACCAAGCGTTATTCCTTGAACTCGAATGAGTTCTTTCGTGAGAAGTCTTCTGAAACTTAGCCAAGAATGACCTTTTTGAATTTTAATAGCTTTATATGTAAAAATTCCATTCTAAAACTTGGCGAAGAGTTACGTTTTTGAATTCTAACAGCTTTGTGGGAACTCTGTTCTGAAATTTGGTTCGAATTCTAACAGCTTCTTTCCAGGAGAATTCTCTCGTAAATCTTGGCCAAAAATTACTTTTTAGAGTTTT
>NW_019212184.1:0-1060 GCF_002443255.2 Varroa destructor | reverse complement strand
TAACAACTTTTGCTTGTATGAGGAAACTCTGTCCTGAGACTTGGCCAATGGGGGACTTATTTAAGTTTTAACTTCTTTGTATGTGGAAATGTTGTCCTAAAACATGGCCAGAAAAAAATGTTTGTTTTACCCACTTCTATCTTCATGAAACTTAGCTAGAGAATACTTGTTTAAGTTTTAACAGCTTTTCTGTATGAGGAAACTCTATTTTGAGACTTGACCAACGAGAACCTGGGTTTTAGCAAATATATTGCATGTAAGATTCTGTTTTGAAATATGGCCAAAAAGATTTCCTTGACTTTTAACGATTTTGTTGTAAGCGGAAATTTTGTCTGAAATTTGGCTAAAGGAAGCTTGTTTGAGTGTTAACAACTTTTATTTGTATGAGGAAACTCTGTTCTGAGACTTGGCCAATGGGGGACTTATCTAAGTTTTAACTTCTTTGTATATGGAAATGTTGTCCTAAAACATGGCCAAAAAAACTTTGTCTTAACCACTTCTTTGTATCTTCATGAAACTTAGCTAGAGAACACTGGTTTAAGTTTTAACAGCTTTTCTGTATGAGGAAACTCTATTTTGAGACTTGACCAACGAGAACTTGGGTTTTAGCAAATATATTGTATGTAAGATTCTGTTTTGAAATATGGCCAAAAAGATTTCCTTGACTTTTAACAATTTTGTTGTATGCAGAAATTTTGTCTGAAACTTGGCTAAAGGAAGCTTGTTTGAGTGTTAACAACTTTTGTTTGCATGAGGAAACTCTGTCCTGAGACTTGGCCAATGGGGGACTTATTTAAGTTTTAACTTCTTTGTGTGTGGAAATGTTGTCCTAAAACATGGCCAAAAAAAAACGTTTGTTTTAACCACTTCTTTGTATCTTCCTGAAACTTAGCCAGAGAACACTTGTTCAAGTTTTAACAACTTTTCTGTGTGAGGGAACTCTATCTTGAGACTTGGCCAACGAGAACTTCTTAGAGTTTTAACAAATATACTACATGTAAGGTTCTGTTTTGAAATATGACCAAAGAGATTTCCTTGACTTTTAACAATTTTGTTGTAT
>NW_019212183.1:0-4242 GCF_002443255.2 Varroa destructor | reverse complement strand
AACTCAACCTCTGACGTGTGACGCACCGGAGCGCTCAGAGAGTAGGAAGGTAATGTGATAGCATCGAAGGATGTTGCTGTGAAGCAATCTGGAGATGTCACATGTGCAGATCTTGGTGGTAGTAGCAAGTACTCAATTGAAAACCTTGAGCACTGAAGTTGGGGGTGGGTTCCAGGTGATTAAGTTACTGGTACCCATGGAATGAAGTAAATTTGAGATATGGGTAAGGGTGACATAAAGCTGCTCATATTAGAGTAGTTTAGTTGATTCCTTTGGTCCTTGAAAATTTGAGCGTGGTGATTATCTTGGTGGCAGTCCGTACTGATATCTGCAGCAGGTCTCCAAGATGTGAAGCCTTTAGTGTCTAGATTAATGTAGGTAAGGGAAGTCGACAAAATAGTTCTGAAACTTTGGGAGAAGGGATGGCTCTGAAGGTTGATCCAGCCAGGTTGACAGTAGAAGTATTTATGACATTGTGTTGTCGCCGGATGGACTTCGTGTCTGTCTGGATGATGACCGAAGTTGTGTTTATGGACATTGTTAGCTATTTCGGTTTATGCTGATGTGAGTGGAAATTATCAACTACTTCAGAACTGGCAGGAACTGAGGGAATCCGACTGTCTAATTAAAACAAAGCATTGTGAAATCCAGTAATTGGTTATGACACAATGTGATTTCTGCCCAGTGCTCTGAATGTCAAAGTGAAGAGATTCTTTGAAGCGCGGGTGAACGGCGGGAGTAACTATGACTCTCTTATGGTAGCCAAATGCCTCGTCATCTAATTAGTGACGCGCATGAATGGATTAACGAGATTCCCACTGTCCCTATCTACTGTCTAGCGAAACCACAGCCAAGGGAACGGGCTTGGACTGAATGGCGGGGAAAGAAGACCCTGTTGAGCTTGACTGTAGTCTGACTTGGTGAAGAGACATAGGAGGTGTAGCATAAGTGGGAGACTCGTCATCAATGAAAAACCACTACTCCTATTGTTTCTTTAATTACTCAATGAAGTAAATAGGGTCATTCCATGTTTTAGAAAGAAGCATAGTAATTTGTGAGATTTATATTGAGACCATAGTCAGGTGGGGAGTACGAGAGGAACCGTAGGTTTAGACAATTGGTTTTGTGTTTGATTGAAAAATCAGAGGCACTAAACTACCATCTAATGGATTATGACTGAACGCCTGTAAGTCAGAATCCAATCCGGAGTCCATAACATTAGTGTCTGGAATGTGAATTGTTTATTAAATAGTTGTGTGAGTGCATAACTGAGCAACATGAGCAAATTGAAATGAAGTAGCGAATGTCTTCATAGAGGTTTTTGATCTTATTATGTTCCGGGCACAAGACAATCTGCATATGACTTTTATCAGTCGAAGTGTTGTAATTAGTAGAGCAGTTACCATACTGCGATCTAATGAGACGTATCTTCGTATTGGGAGTTTGCTGTTTGCGATGAAATAATTGGCTTGTTGCAATAGCATAAAAGAGCATAAAAGAAACATAACAACCTGTTGCGATTGTTAGCCATGGTTCACAACGTAAAGATTTGAGTAAATTTATGGAACTTCCTCCATAATCTAATGGATTATGACTGAACGCCTCTAAGTCAGAATCCAACCCAGAGTCCATAACATTAGTGTCTGGAATGTGTATTGTTTATTAAATAGTTGTGTGAGTGCATAACTGAGCAATATGAGTAAATTGAAATGAAGTAGCGAATGTCTTCATAGAGGTTTTTGATCTTATTATGTTCATGCACAAGACAATCTGCAAATGACTTTTATCAATCGAAGTGTCGTAATTAGTAGAGCAGTTACCGTACTGCGATCTATTGAGACTTATCTTCGTATTGGGCGTTTGCTGTTTGCGATGAAATAATTGGCTTGTTGCTATAGCATTGTTAGACATGGTTCACAACGAAAGATTTGAGTAAATTTATGAACTTCCTCCTCGATGAAACTGAACACAGATACAAAATAGTCGCACGGGCACACATGCGACTATCAATACGCGTCGAGTAGTCTGGCAAAAGAGAACTTTTTCCCTGACTTCGTTAAGAAACGGAGGAATCATTCAAATGGTTTATCCGCGCATAACTAGTTATACGGTGGGAGAGGCAGGCTGATGACTATTGGCTAGCTTGCGACCTTTGGCATGATGATAGTTCATTTCATGAAATGAATCAATACGATCGAATTTTCTCTAATAGTTATCTTTAGTAGTCTCTCTTAAATAGCGTGTGTTCAGTAGGAGGTTTATCCGTCAACCTGGACTAACGATTACTTGGATACATGGATTGTACCTTGTGTACCTTTTCTGTAATGAAAAACAACATACTAATAACGTTCATTATTCATACTTTTATGTATAATATGCTACCAGCAAAAAAGCACCCGTTGCTTTTTTATATTATGCTATTATATTATCATCATTAAATAGTAAAGTTCTTCATTTAATGATGTCTCTTCCCTCTGTTTCAGGGGATGCATCAAAAGCGAATTGGTTAGCCAAATTTTGTGCCGTTTTTGTGTGAAGAAAAGAAAGAAAAAGAGCTAAATAGAAAAAAGACCCGTAATCCAATGCGTTCATTAGTAATTACATTTCGATATTTTGTACCATTGTACAATCTAGTACAAAGGCTAGCAGAAACCTAATCGACTATAACAAATAGCAGTCACTATAACCTGCAGTGCGACATTTTCAGAAATTATACAGAAATTGCATTTAGATGCGTACCAAGTTTCAGACAGGTCAAATATTGAAATCGCGTATAAACATCAAATAAATGGAACCTTTCACGAAGTAAGCGCTTCAGTATTGTGCAATCCGAATAACGTAAATTATTTCGTGAACCTCATTATTATTATAGTATTATATCACATTATGTTTTAGGGGATGATGCCACAAAAATGAATTGGGTCAAGTTTTATGCCATTTTTATACCTGGGAAAAAGCAAGGGAAAAATTAGCGGCAAAGAAAGCACCTGGAGTGGGCGGCGTGACACCAGAGATGGTTCGATCTTCCAAAAGTTAGCGAACGATACCCTGCGACGAGGGTTTTTTCTGAACGTATGGGAAGAAGCAAACTTAGTTCTGATTTCAAAGCTAGGAAATAAAACAGGGCTGGCGACCTTTTCACCGGCCTCCTGAACGCGGCTTCAAATGCCGTGGAAAGCACCATGGTAGCCCGATTGACCAAGGAGATTGAAGAAAAAGAAGCACACTCCGAAGCACAATACGGCTTCAGGGGACAGCGCTCAACACTCTCAGCTGTGGATAGGGTCCTCAAATTAGCGAGAGAAGAGATGAATAGTAAACTGAAGACTAGGAATTTCGTGCTTCTGATCCTGCTGTATGTTAGAAATGCCTTTAATAGCATGAGTTGGGGAAAACTGATGGCCGCCCTGGAGGAGAAGAAGATCATGTATCTAGTCAAAGTCATCAGCTCGTATTTAGGAAACAAAAAACTGGAGGCGGAAGGAACGAAATATAAAGCCACACCTGGGGTTCCGCAGGGATCGGTCCTTGGACCAACACTATGGAATTTAGCCTATGACGGCGTGCTACAAATAACGGATTTACCGGCAAGGGTTGAAACTATCGCATTTGCAGATGATCTGGCTCTTATTATCAGGACCTAGAAAATAAAGCAATATACCTTACTGGGAAAAAGAAGACGGGAGGAAGAAGGGAGTCTTTTTTTCTTTTGGGAGATATCCAAAGTAGTCACTCCTGTCAAGTTCTGTCAGGCCAGCGACAAATTAGGGTAGATTAAGGACTGGGTTCAGACGGAATGATGACGAAATGACCGTTTCTGCAAGTCATGCTTCCGAGGTAATATCAAATATATCCCGAACCATGGCCCAAGCTGATGAAAAGGTCTAGGCTTTAGTAGGTGGAAGTCCCACAGTACTAGACAAAGCACAATCCAGTGATTTCTGGT
This sequence comes from Varroa destructor, assembly GCF_002443255.2. Lineage (NCBI taxonomy): Eukaryota > Metazoa > Arthropoda > Arachnida > Mesostigmata > Varroidae > Varroa > Varroa destructor. Next base: position 296 of record NW_019212183.1, on the reverse strand, counting down.
CTGCGTAATGCATTTGCCCTCAACTTCCAAAAAAAAGAAATTGAAATGAAGTAGCGAATGTGTTGTAATTAGTAGAGCAGTTACCATACTGCGATCTAATGAGACTTGTTATTATGTACAAATAAATGAAATACGTAGATGTAACTATATGGCATGACGAGACGTCGTTCGCAAATAGACGCCCTTTGTTTCATAGCCGCCGCCACTGCTTGTGCATTGCATTTAATCATCCCATTGAACATTGTGTGGTCCAAACAGCGTAATGATTATTTTGTGAACATAACTTGGCTAAGTAG
>NW_019212181.1:0-2152 GCF_002443255.2 Varroa destructor | reverse complement strand
AAACCTAGAGGTAACAAGAAGCTTTTTTAAGGCTCTATGATTTCTTTAAAGGAGGCGAAGCATTATTGTAAGACAACAAAAATTTTTCAATATGTGTTAGCAAATTGGCGAGTATAATGCTAATCTAAATCCATCTGTGTCGAATACTACAAGGCAGCAGACCACGATAACCGTTATGAACAAATATGAAACACTAGAGCAGAGATAAACAAAATTTTTATACATTCTCTCATTTTATACGTTCTGTCTACATACAAAAACTGTTCGACTTAAAGCTATCACCATAAGAAAATTAAGTGGCTATACATAAAATTCGGTATGCCCCATGAAGTACCTATGATCGACGTTCATTGTATAATAGTAGCTTGAGCCGTCTATCTCAACTAACACATCGCCTCTCATCGAACAGTTTTACTTAGTTAGAACCAAAATTAATATGACACGTCTCCTTTGACGTTCTTGTACCGATTACATTTTTTAGCTACCGAACCATGTCACAAGCAGCTTTTCGGCTGACTCATACTTCTACATACGGTTTGGGGGTGCGGTAGCAGGCCGATCGTTGGTTAGGAAGGCGACCAAGCGTCCTCCAACTATACTGACGCTAGGTAGGACTCAGCTTGGCTTCAATTTACCCAGCAAATAGAGTTTGCCGGACAGTTTTACTAGTCAGGTATTCGTTAATCAGCGTTAGTTAGCCACACCGTATGCAGTGGACCATTCTTTTTCACACATTGCATTTACGTGGAAAAGGCTTATACCAAATAAATTATTGACTATCTTCCCGTGGTTAGACCCGCTCAAATGTTCTACCATCTAATATCATCTAAGGTATGGCCTAAGCCTAAAATCTACCCGAGACAGGTCGGATTTCTGTATGACAAATTCAGATGCTCTCCTAATACGCTAGGTAGTTTGCTTAGTATCCAATCTTATCAACTGGACTTGAGTAAGACCTTTTCTCGAATCTCGTTGCCCCTTCAAGGACGCCAGTCGCAATAATAATAATACAATAACAACGTAAGAGGAACTCACCTGTACTCGGAAGGACATGTTGAGATTAGGACACGCCAAATTACTTTGATTTTTCTATAATAAACCAAACGCTTCGAGTTTTACGTCCGATATTGCTATTTTTTTAGATAACTGGCTTTCAGCGAGAAACGAAGTGAGTCTGTGGCCGAGAACCCGGACCACTATGTTTAGTATTTTTTTTTTTATCAATACATTGGTGTCCTCTTGTGTTTATTATAACTGTAGTAAAAGACTTAGTATTATTATAAGGGTGCCCTATCATAAATTAACGGAATTACTGCCAGGTACCATGTTTAAATTAAATATTGCCATAGCTTGCATCATGACACCTAGAGCACTCACCATAAATAATACTTTCCCTATTAATGGAAAAAATGCTCAGCGTCAGACCTCAGCTATCATATATTGTTAACTAATGCAGGTACTTACTAAACGAGAAGGATTCCGACCGATGTAACGTTTAGATCGCTGTTTAACTAGTGACTGACATTTAAGTGGAGCTTTGTTTAGCGCTTACACGTTTGTATGTGGACCGTTTCACATAGGAACAGTTCTTACATGTTTTTACAGATCACTTGTCGAAATTATACCTTCAGCTTATTTTGAGTCATATCTGGAGTGAGATTTGACTAGCTCATTCACCCCTTTCTACAGGTTCCTGAGATCAAGGTACATTTTATAGATTCAACGTTGAACCACTCTATCTCGCTACTTACTCAACGAATTGACGGTGAAGGAGGCAGCACATACTATCGGTTCGTTTATTGGTTCCCCCATACATCGGCCCGCGTATAAACGAACGGGCACTGGTCAACTGAAGCATTGCCACAGCACTGAGTGCTGCGATATCTATCACCCACAGTCGGTCGACGAAAGCAAGTTCCATTGAAACCACGCAGCTGAAAAGCAGCAGCCATCCGGGGGGTGAAAGTGTGCGCTGCGTCCTGGGGGGGGGGGTGTACCGCAGGGTAGGTCCGCAGGAGGCTACCAGCAGAGGATCACCATGAAGAGTTCCAGTCACTGCGGGTCTAGGTGCCCTCCGCAAAGGACAAAAAACCGTGTCGGTATTACTGGGAAGGAAAAGAAGTGTGCCTGGTGGATGTAACAAGCGCACTCC
>NW_019212180.1:0-37920 GCF_002443255.2 Varroa destructor | reverse complement strand
ATATATACATTCTATGAAATGTAATCTCTATTCTATTGAATTATAAACATACGTTACGAACCATACCAAGGGAGGACTAATAGCAATTGACTCTGCGCATCTCGAATTCATTTGTCTACCTATATTTCCAATATCGCAAGTTGACTTTCGATGCCTGACCCACAATCTACTGGACATCTACTAGTTAATATCGTTGGTATACTCAGGTACTAGGATAATTGAGGCTCTTCGCAAGCAGCGACAAGCACGTTCCGAGGATATATTATCGCTATTTTATAGTTTCGAGAGGCTAGAAGAGTGCTAATCTCCGCTAAAACCTTCAGACGTCCCTGCTCGTCGTACTTTATTTAATCAATTACTTATCAAGTCGAGAACGTTGTTGTCTATAGAAATGTTTCAAGCCGGTTTTTTCAACAACAATGTTTTTAAATCGTAACAAGTATACTTAGAGTGAATTCCCCAGGAATAAACTAATAACTTTGCCCACAAATATTTGCGAGTGATAATAGGTACTTTGCTCTTTAATTATATTAATTTAATTACAATGTATCTTACGTGATTTGCTAAGGAAATTTATTTAAATCTAGAATAGGAGTTTTTAACAAATAGTTAGCAAAATTTGATTTTCCTCTTGTGGTGGTCCACTACTTGTCGGAATATCGCCTTGATGCTTTTGAAGTTGTTGCGCATCACGCAAACGTTTAGTTTCACGGTAGCGTAGCTCCAGAATAATAACTCCGTTTTTATCTAACTTGTTCCGCCTGTTAGTAAGTAGTGTCGATAATCCTCTTCTTCCGCTTGTTGATTAAAACCATGTGGAAATGATGCATGCACAAAAGTTACAATAACCAAATTAGGTAATGAGCACAAAATTTGTATCTTGTACGATGTACGGTACGCCTTTACTGCCTTCTACGATCCTACACGAGGGCTTAGCGTATAACCTTTCGAGGACTTTTGTTTGAGCCTTTTTTTTTTTTGAGTCTGGTCTACGGCCGTGCTCGGTCTGCAAATTTGTTAATATGGAATCGAGAACAAACGGAAGTCTTTGGCTAGAGAAATGCACAAATGCAGGTGTGAAATGCTGAACAGGTACATACAATAAGGAATTGTTAGAAAACATATATATATTAAATAATTCCCCCCCCCCCCCATTCCCCTGCGTATATTAGGTTGCCCCGAGTTACTTAATGGGTTAAATGTCTAATATATAATCCTATTGTGTGATATTGATAAGGTTCTTCTTGTGGAATTCGTTCGAAATCCTGCTAAGAAACCTCGTTAGCTAGTGCATGTTTGTGTCCGATTTTCTTCTGTATTAAAGCTGTAGAACTGTATGGACCGTTTATAAACTGTGGTAGGAAGACTCGCTAAGAGTATCGGCTATCCTGCGTGGGATTATGTGACTTGCCTAGTTTTACTGTCTAAATTATTTAACGAAACTGCCAAACCATTGCCGAGTACTTTTAAAAGAGAGGAATGAGTGTAGGTAACTTTGAAAGGGCTACTGCATACAGAGCACAATTATGATGTATTCTGACGGAAACGTGTACTAATTTAACTTTACGTATATCGCTGAATATTGTCTAGTTCTACGTTTTATACACCCGACGAGGTGGTCATGGAGCGAAGCTGTCAGTGAAGTCGAGATCTTATACAGGGTTGTATAGTGCAATGTTCATTGACTTGCTTTTGATCAAATCCGATTTAGTACCCGAGATTTTATATTCAATACTGAAAGTACCCTTTTTTTTTTTCTAAAATTTCCCCGATTCCGATATCAGTGGGCAACCATTTATAAAATGAACCGTGGCTTACTAGGTACAGTATTCAATACAATAGAAATTCAAGCATTTGTTATCGATTAACAGAAATGAATGCTCTACACTCACTTGCTCTGCGCTTATATAACTGTAGACACCTATTTGTCTTATACAAACTATGTTGCTGCATCCATGATACTTCAGTCGCGCTAATCCTTTGGATATCCTCATTTTGCAAGCAGGATCCCCGTCTTCTCCCAAGTTAAATATTATCCACCAAGATTTTAGAGCGCCCGACTTGACGATAAGTTGTAGACATAAAAATCATAACAGAACCGTTGCAAGCCGACTAACATACGACACTACAATAGGCCTGTCACACCTTTTTTTTTTCCAGTTCCGCTCTTGGTACTTAAGCCGCTAAGCGCTACTTAAAGCGGCTAACTTTCAAAGCGGGACAAATAGTATCTACATTCAAATGTAAACTAGGCCATCTCGTGTCTCTAAGTTTAGTAGACAAACATGTTATTACCGTACAATCATGAGGCGTTGTTAAAGCATGGGCTGGGTTTTCTCGCCCCGAAGCGACTGGGTGGTGGATCTGCGTGCGGGTGTTCGCTTTTACAGATGTATTCTCAAGGATAAGCCCGCTGTTAACCCATGAGTGATCTTCTCTACAGTCGACTAACCCTAGTGGCGGGTTGTAAGCATCGAACCCTCGGTTGACCGCGACATCACTTGATATCCACACCTGCAGACTTGACCGACATTATCCACCTTACCTAAACTTCGAGCCGTTCACTTTTCGTCCCTTGTACAGCGCGGTGCCTTAAGTCAGTTTGTAGGGCAGACAGCTGGTACGTCTGCAACAACGACTTTCAAGTTGAATCAGCTTAATCTCGATAATGGGTGCCAAAGGTCATGGTGTTGATGTAAGATGGAACAACATTTCTCATGACCAGATGAATATAGCAAGTTACATTTTATTAAAGAGGTACAATTACAATGCACAAGTTTATATTGACTTATTATATGGCCTATGTAATAAATACATTTTCTTTCGTTTTGTTAGTACCGTGCATATTTTTTTCAAAGCCTATATGTATCATTCTGTTCTTGAGGTTTTTCCACATCATATTCAGACCATTATAACCAGAACATTATTTGAACACAGAATAAAGTATTTGAAGCCGGCTAAACTTCTGGATACGATTATACATACATACGATCACGATAAAGGTTCGACAAGTTGAAACCCTTGTGAAACACTAGATAGGCGAACATCAATTTTATTGAAATAATAAGACATGGAAAAATCTGTTGTCGGCATCTGTTTTCCCTAATATATCGAGGAAATACAGCGCCGGTCAACGTTAAGGGAATCAGTTACCCTATTACGGCTTACGATGGCTAACATTTTAGAAAAAATTATACACAATCAAACATGACTTTGTTATTGTGACTGCTGTTACATATATCAGCTGAATAACTGTAGATTTTACATTGATGAAACGACGTTACTCTTTATCTAGTGGACCCGCAAATGATAGGAAATTAAAAATATAGCCAAGAAGTGATAACTGGCTGACTGTGTATTGTTAGTATCCTATTTCACGCCTTTTTTAAATTACATAATTAAAATGCAAGTTTGTTACGATTTACAAAATAAAAAGTACAAAAGTTTAGTTATCAAAATGTCGCTTTTTTATAAAATTTGTTCGAAGCCACATTTATTTTATACTGATAAATTTTCTCTTATAATTATAACTTTTATATTTAAAAATTATCTAAATTGAGCATGAATTGGAAAACGATTGGTTGTCCTACATACTGAAATTCAAGATCATATATTATTCATATACTGCAAAAGCTTGGTAACGCAAAGCACGTCGTCCACCTTCCGTGTCCTATGTGTGATGGTGTACATATATTTACGTCTATTGTTGCACTGCCTCGAAAAAAAGAGAGGCGTTTGAATTCAGTGAATCGCTGGATTGTTTATTTATCCACATGGTACTAGCATCAGGTCCTGGTTACCTTTAGAAAGAGCTTGCCTTTTGAGTCAAAATTCAGGAATATGCAGCGCCCTCTAGCTTTGTGAACTTATACCGAAGACAGCACTGAGTAATGTGGGTGTACCTTTGCCTAAGGGGAGGGGCACTTTATCTTAAACGGGGAGTTTGTAACTAAAACATACGTCTACTTAAGTAAAAAAGTATTATTCTACTTTATTTAATTATTATTTACTACTAATATAATTACTATAATCAATATAAAGCGTTATTTTTTGTGTTCAATTAATTCCGTCTTGCTGACCTAGGGTAGTGCAGATTTGAATAGTTGTTGAATAAAGTAATTCGCTTTAATCTATTCGTTTTTAGCTTATTCACTTTAGCTCGGCTATCATAGGGTTTGCTTGTCTTGAAATCCAGCTGATCCCCAGGATGAAGCACCTTGGCACTGTCAATTGGAGACTTTTCTGTTTTTTATTACTAACTAACAAGCGTCGGAAATTGGTTGTTGGGATCTCAGACCAAATACATATTCAAGCAAGGAGTTTTTAGTACAACATTTTATAGCTAAACTTTTTCATTGATTATATATGTTATTTTTTTACATAACTTAAACATAATTGTGCCCTTTATTCTTTCGTGAACTATCGAAGGAGGGTCTGAAGAATGAAGTAACAATCGATAATTTAGTTGAGAGTGCAAAAAGATCGTTTAGGCACAGAAAATCTATAATTGCACAATAAGAACGATCATGCGAAACATTCATCTTATTTCGCCAATGCGGAAGATAGGCACTAAACAGGCAAGTAATCAGAAGTCGCATCCCTATCTAAACGAGCTCATTATTCCTTCGTGAAATTGTCTTCGAAAAACATCTGTCTTTTCGGATTAGCTGACTCAGAGAATCTTTCCACAGAAAATCTCCAGGAAACAAACAGCACCATGAAGTATTTAATATGAAATTCAAGAATTCTCTATTTATTCTTCAGGATCGTGTAAAGGCAATGCTGGACCCTCAGTTGTAGTCCTGAGTAGCACATGTCAGCCTTTCTGTTTTCGAACTTGTGAATGTTTATTTTTCGGAAACTTTAGACTAAAAGTGATTATGGATGAGTATAATTTCATTCGTGTTCAAAATGGTAGTCTGAAGAAGATTTAACTAGCTGAAACTCAGTTCCACAGAAAAATACAGCTACAAAAGAGTTTGGTAAGAGTGAGGGTAAACAGAAGCAGACTGGCGTTGATTTGCTGCCCGATCGTCTGCTAAATGTTTTTGATAATCTCAGCTTCAGTACAATAATGGGTAAATCCTAAAGAAAGTACATTGAACTACTGCTGTCTAAAGCGACGGGTTTCAACCATAATATGTAGTAGTAATTCAACCGCGTATTTGTATATTTTCATATGTTCGCTTACAACCTGTAAAAGTATTTTTCTTCGTAATTTTCAAGTTCCAAAGTAGATTTTTCCAGTTAACTATCCTTAAAGCATATCTTATAAGGCGGGCCAGTTCGTTGTCCCTGTCAGAGTAACCTTATGTTATGCGTGCGTTTATCATTGCTACTGCTCGTGTTATCGTTACCTGCTTGCATTACGACATGTTCATCGAAGTCTAACATTATTTTTTTATGTCACCTTTATTTCAACCACCAGTTTACGAAACGTAAAATTTGATTGTCACAAAGGTCAAATTGTTGTGTATGACGGACGGGTATCTAATTAATTAACTGAAGCCACAAATTGTAGAAAATACTTGAAATACTTCATGGAACTTGTGCTATACTTTCAATTATGAGCAATTTTTGCCATCAGTTATTCAACCCTAAGTACAAGTCAGCGAAAAAAGCTCTTTATCATGATTTCGCGTAATTGGGACAGTTGGACTATAAACATAGTTTTTGACAACACCGTCAGTTCGGTGACTGATTATACGTGTAACTAGGTGAAAATAAATTTAGACAATGATCCCTTATATATTGTTTCCAGTTTTCATTATATACATGTTATATTATATTGGCATTATTATATGGTATGTTGTTTTCGATCAATGGATTAGCTAGCATTCATTACTATCATGGTCATATTATTACTTCATAGCTCTAAGCTTTTTTGTCCAATTTCCATGGTTCTCGTACTAAACTTTTTCTTATATTTTAATTACTCATCCCGACAGAAAATCTATTTAATAACTCTATCTTCATCCCGGTCGTCTGTCCATGCTCTCTCTCCACAGTGGCGGTGACATATCGTCGCAAACCCTTCTACCTCCAACGTATGTGGCGTTTTACGTTTATTCGCACTAGATGGTCACGATGGCTACTATTTTTCTTGTTATTATCAGCGTCAGTAAACACATATTTACGCGGCAATAGCTCGTGTCGATTGTCAACGAAATGCATGATCATTAGTGTATGACGATAGGTATATCAATTTTGAGGCCTGCCCATATCGGGTTTAACATTCAACCCAGGTAAATCATGCATTCCTCTTACATAAGATGTGCGCCGAATAGATCCTAACCGTCTACAAATATTTGTTCTTATGAAATGAAGTTTAGGCCTTGCTGACAACACATTCGAGCTATTGTGATTAGGCCTGTGATTAGGTACAGTGTCGAAACTGCTGGCGGAATGGTACTACCGCCGTCACCGACAGCAGATCTCGTCTATCGTAACGTTCAGGATTGTGTTCTGGGGCTTTCGACCGCCAATCAAACTGGCAACACAAGGTCACTTCACTAGGTTGTTGTTACAAGGTTGTCGTAAAACTGTGTATATTAGCTTTCGTCACAAACGCTTTAGAAAATTATGTATCCATCGAAAGTGAAGATACTGTGCATTAAAAATCATGACAAAAATATCTGTCGGGATAAGCTGAATATTGAAAAGACTCCAGGCGGCTCCCCAGTGTACTGTTTCTCTGTTTGTGGTAAACAAATGCTCGAATGTTTCCCTGTGTAATTTTCGGAAACTGCACTGCTTAAACGCGTGGAAGCGTATACCACTGTCAAATCGAACCATTGTCAGAACATTGTAGATAGACACAGAATTTACGGTAACGTAAATTCAGAAGTAGCGAAATAATGGCGTTGTTATATATCTGACTAAATTTTATGACAGCCTGGCATTTGCGGTCATGAAAGAAATCTACTAAGCCCCCCACCTCAAAAAATAATTATCGATATGCTGTAATTGAACCAAATAATGGATCTGGACCGCCCGATACCTAACCTATGCAGAAGACAAGGTGAGTGATTTGTCATGGCTATCTCCTTTACGTAAACGGATTAAGTGCGGCTGGTCGTGCAGAGCCCACGTAAAAAAATCTAAAAAAAAAGTCATTGCGTCTGATCATGTCTTGATTCTGCTTATTTGACGACGCATTAATCAAAGCTTTGTTTGTCTTTGATCGTCTCAATAAAAGAAGGTCGATAAAAAACTGAGGAGAAAATATCAGCGGTCTCTACGTCTTATGTAAATGCCGGCACGTACCGTGTGTTTACGTATCCGTTCGTCATCTCATTTCAGTATTTACCGTCATTATTCATTGATTCATCATTATGATCACCCTGCATTTGTTCACTTTACCAAAAATTGATTTCATGTTAAATGAGCTTCAGCAGCCCACGTTGAATACAGAGAAAACCTATGTTTCAGGTCGAGTTAGCCATTTTTGTATGTTATGGAATCGTCAGTGCAGGCATCCCCCATCATTTTCACCCATGGCTATCGTTGCCTGATCCAAAAAAAGGGAAACGCGTTTAGAAGGAACGGAAAAAGCAGCGGACTGACGTTGTCCTTTTGGGCGAATCCTATTTTGTATTCAATCCCGTTTTTACGTGGCTCTACAGTTGATAATGACTACTTCAAAGATTGTCGTTCATCAGAGTGAACATTTACGGCGGTAAGCTTGTTGACAATTGTTTTTTTTTTTTACCTGGAGTCAAACGCCGCGTCAGAATCTTCAACGGCAAATGTTATTCGTTAGATGTAACACTCGTCTACATATTTTACTCATATACACCATCATCGTCAGCCTATCGGCGCGAAATCTGTTTTATTCCCCCGGCAGTTGACGGGATTTTTGTCATTTGATTGTGTACCACTAAATCTTTTCAATGTAAACATTTATGCATTTTAAAAATCGCTGCTTTACCCCTAATCGATAATCTGAATTGTGCACTATCAATCGTCTAGAGCTCTTTTAATTTTTGGTGATAGATGATGATGATGTTACGCAGGAGGTAGTGTCTACTAGAGCAATGTACAAGGCGCATATAGCAAAAGAGTTCTTTAAAATTTTATTTTATTAAAGTTTTTAATTAAAGTTAAAAGGATTTAGTGGTGTAAGTTTCATTAAGAGTTCACCCTATGAGCTGAATGATTTTAGCAACAATTTAGAAACATTGAAGTAGATACAACTAAATGTTCCAGTTCTGAATAATATCAACTAACCTATAATTATCTGCATCTGATTTAACTCCCTTTTATTTTTATTATATTACTCGATTTTATTTAAGCACCTTTGAGAGCCCTTAACAGTGCCTAATGGGAGAATTTCTATATGTATGCTTATTTTATAATTGTAGTACCTCACGAACATTACGAAGAAATGTACAAGCTACAGAAAAAAAAAAAAAGTAATCGCGGAAAGTATATGAAAAGCCCTCGAAGTCGCGTTAATTGGGTCGCGATTGCGACGACCGCTGGGGAACGGTGAATGGATTCGTATCTGCGGCCTCTACATTTTAGTTCTAGGTAAATGTCACTTTATATCTGTTTCTTCTGCTCTTTTTCTCGCTTATCTCCTGCTGTAGCTTTACTAAAGCTATTTCTATTATACATTTATTATTTACTTTATCAGTTACTTAAAAAATCACTGCTTTCATTTAGCCCCATTCCTATTCTCTTTGGGTCGGAGCAAACGCTGCGGCAATGCCGACTCGACCCGAGCCGACACACTGCACTCTCCCGGACAAAAAGCTCAACAGTAGAACTGTGGCCTGTCAGCTTTTCTTTTTTTAGTTTTGTGTATGGAGGATGGGTGTCTATTGTGTGTAGCTAAGTATGAACCAAGGAGTATAATATAGTGGGACGCCATAGTGGAATAGTTACTCGTAAATTGCTAGACCCATCTTGGCTGTTTCAGTTTTGCCATCTTAAATCCCCATCGCCGGTCAGAACCGTTGTTATCTATCTAACTAATCCTAAAAGTGGCGCTATTTCGAAGAGTGGCAGTCTGTCTTGTTGACGCCTGTTGTTGCTACCATGATCTTACTTTCTTATGGTACTAAAATTACACGTTCTCTTGCTAATTGCACACCACAAAAGCACGAACAGCCACAAAGAAACGCAGAGTATATTATAGACGGACTTCTTGCTTTTCATATAAATTTTTTACAGGCCCAATCGGGAAAAAAACACCAAGGCCAGACACCTTATATAATAGTCTCATCTTAACTACCAACGACAGAACCAGAGCAGATATAGCACAGTAGCAGCTAGATTTTCATAACCTGTGAATATTATACATACATAGCTCAAAAGTACTTTAGGTGAAAAATGAGTGAAGTATTTTAAGACCTTCAAACGTTCGAGTGCCACGGCGCTGCAGTATACAAGGGCGCAGAACTCACAAGTATGTCCCGGTTTCCAATTCCAGGTGATAATAGCGATTTTTTTTTCCTTAAAAGTGAACAGTAAGCATAATATAACAGAATTAGGCTGTTAAAAGCAGATCCGGTGGACTTTAAAATTGACTAGCTTTTGATCAAGTTCGGCTTCATTTTACACCACCTTCTGGCGGATTCTGGACAGCCGTATACCTACCATTTGCGTTTTCATGTGTCATGGAGGGCATGGAGGACTCCGTAATTACGCGGAGTTATATGGAAGGAATAAATGGACTCAACTCAAAATTAGATATTCCTTTGCTCAATCCAGGACGTTATTAAGATATAGCGATGAAGTCCGGCGTTGCCATCAAGTAAGCAGACTGGGTGCTCTTAATTGGCACACCAAGGGTCTATGCCCCTCTGTAAGAAGTCGAGATAGGGAGCTACACTTATTGCTTCATTTTCGGCGAGCGTGTCGTAGAAGCAGATGCTTCTGATGTCCATTGTAAGTACTACCATCAACTTATGCCCAAACCTACTAGACACCGCCGCCAGACTTCTCTCCAGTCCTGAGTTCTTTCTAGCATGGTCGCGTTCTCTCGCTTGGGGCCTCTCTGGCTGCCGGTAGAGAGTGAACCATACCTTGTCTATGAAAACCGTACGCTCCAAGAGTGCTTTCTATTAAATGCAGTTCCGCAAATTGCATGTGAAATATTTTTTCCAACTAGCTTGGAGCTGATTCATATAGAACCCATTTTCAATCAGTATTCACATTTTGAGTATTTGGGTTATAATTATCTAACACGCCCCATTTGAGATATCAGTTTTGACTGATGACCCACACATCAATCTTTGTTCTTAAAATGTTTGTACCATACACGTACTATACTTAGGTCTCTCTTTTTTTTTTTGTTTTTTCTTATTTCTCTCGGAATAAGCTCAACAGATCTCTAGGAGGTTGGGGCATCTGTTAGTCAAATCTCGTCTGCTATCAGCGCACAGTTCAAAAGCTATTCGACATTAAAGTTTGTGGCATTCGTTTATAACAGCGTAATATTTACTTGCAATATTAGATACTCACCCTTAATTAGGTAAATTGTCGCTATTTACAATGACAGCTTGCAACATTCTATTGTTAGGCGCTAGTATGCGAGCTGGTACATATTGAAGGCTAGCAAAATACACAGCTTCGGATAGCTTATTGTGTTTGATAAAAATTAGGTGCAATATAAGCTTATTGGTACTGTTCCATTCAAGAGCTTTTTTTAGTTGATATGTACATAATTAGAATTCTGTTCATTGATAGAATGTAGAGTCTCGGGAATTTCCACTATTGTGTGCAGCCGTGAATGTAATCTTCTCATAAAAAATGATGTAGTTAGAACTCAGTACTCATTTCGGTAAAATAGTTAGGCTTCTGAGAAATAAGAGTAAGCATAATAAGAGTAACGATTATAACTTCACACCATTTACGGAGCGTTCAAGACTGCGAATGGTCAGTATCAAGGTACCATCCTTACAAAATACATGCCTTGGTACATCAATATAATTTAGTTATTAATATTGTACTTGAGTTATTAATAAATTCTTGGCCGGAACTTGAAATTCGGCTAGGGGCAGGGTCCATTTGCAGGACTTGGACCAATCGTGATAACAAAGCCACTCAAATCAACGAAGAACGCGGTCTGAGAATAGATTTTTACGTGTCTTATTTATACATGATGTGCTTACGCTCGCACAGTATAATTAAGTAGTACGGCTGAGTCAAGAAATTTTTTATAAGTATATTAAGTTCATGTACCCTTTTTACAGATCTAATATTAAGCTTTATGTCCGATACTCTGATCGTTAGACATTGTATCAGTCGAGGATCTTATATACTACGTGTGTTTAATTTCTGTTTGATTATTACAGCAGTGTTCAAATATCAAATGAAAGACAAAACTGAAGGCTGTTTGGACGGAATTGTCACATTCATAATGCCCTCCATCCCAGTCATTGATCTATTACTAAATGTAATCTAGATGGAAGGTTTCATCGTATCATAGGCAGCAAGATTAATAAACTACACCTGAGGCAGTTTGAGGAGTCGGAGACCCAAGTCTTTAAGTATTTAGCTCTTCAACCAAAATAACCCTAAAGGAGGCATCTGTTCGGATCAGAGATCCTTCAGGTTCTTCCGCGTCTACCACCCTACCCCCTTCAGCAGTATCGAGTATTGATTGGAGCGTTGCAAAACAGAGACAGGTTAGGGTACGTTCTTTAGCTTCATGAAGTTCTTTGCTCAGATAGTTTACCGCTCTTGGTCGTAGTGTAGCTTTACGTATACCTATTCCAAACGCTAGAAATTTCAGAATACAGGTTTAGATTAGCATGCATATTCGTAACTCAGCTATCATAATAATCACTGAATGAGTCCTGCTGAAAGGCCAAACGTTTGCTGACTAGCGAGACGATAGTGCAGCATGCATGTAGATTTTATTGATGGTAGAAAACGCTGCTTAATACTGTTTTTGTCGACGCCAGGTATCCATATATACGCTTAAGCGAATTGATGACAGAGGCTTACTCAACTGTAATAGTCGAAATAGTAACGCAGGTGAATGCGTTTTGTACCATTGATAGGTATTCGTACCGATATACGTTATGTTCATTTGATCTACCTATGGAATCGTTTCCATATATCATGTAAAGGATAACTTGCAGATAAATTATACTAACGTCGAATTTGTGTAGAACTGTCGACTAAAGTTAATAGTTTTTAAGCTTTAAAACTTTTTTTTTTGTAAACCATAATCTAAGGAATGCGGGTATTCTAAGAAGGTCAAGATATGATGCAAAACATTTTTATGCCGAAAGCTTTTTCTACTTTTAAACATATTACATTTAAGGGATAGACCATCTTCATCTAACTTTATTAGAGCAAATTCAGTTCTATATAGAACTTCCATTCGCGCGAATTTCACTCCTAAGGGGCTATTATTCGTTTTAAACAATACACAGCTTCTTTCATACAAATTCTTCCAAGATCAGGAAAATTCTTCCAACAGTTCTACAAATAAAGAACGAAGCAGTAATTGCGGAGAGGCGCAAGACTAAATGTAGTTTAAATAATCCGTGTTAGCTAATCGATCGGGATCGTAAGGCCTAGTTCATGTATATATGGATGATTTTCCTCTTACATTTGGGTGACATCAGGTCATAGTAAGGGCCCTTTTCATTGTTATTTTGGTGCTTTCACCAGCTACGGTCCTCAACCGATTTATTCAACCTAATTTGGCTGTCAAAATACGAACTTCAATAAAAGTGTCAAGCGAATGGATTATTTTTATAAATTACTGCTAAAATCGAATGACACTTCATGATTAGTGAGTAGGCTAGTATTTAAAGGAAAATTTTTGGATTTCTGGCAGAAGAAAGAGCAAAAAACTTCACCGTTTCTGAGACTTTCGAATACAATGTGAACGTGGTCTACGAACGATCCACTTAGGTAATGGAAATATTGAGCTCTTAAGCCATACAGCTACAGGAAGTACAAACATAAATCAGATATCAAATCATTCACGTTCGCTTTTGTTTTTTTCCAAGGCGCAGGTTGACGTTATTAGCACAAGATGACAGCACCAAATATAAACAACAACTTGAGAGCTAAACGCAGCGTATGTACGTGGTGGGATAGGACATTTCGAAGCTGTTTCTTCCGTGTTTTTTACTTGCGGTGCGCTCTTTCACTCACTGTGAATATGTATAACAGTGCAACTCGTCCATGCGGTGCGGAGGAAAAAACCGTTTCCATAGAAGATTAGCGATCTAACAACAAAGATGACAAGTATTGTAGCCACTACACGGGCACGGATATAGACTTGTAATTTATTTCTCATTTACTGTAGGAGTTGGTTGTTGAGAACAGTGTATAGAGCAGTAACATAAATATGCTTCGAAGATCCTTTACAAAAATAAGCAGCTAGTCGTTTGGAAGCTTTCTAGTGTGAACTGCTATTTTTGGTAGTCTACTAGCTTTATATCTAAATTTAAAGAACGTGCGGTGAGTAGGAGAACCCGAGCGCAATATTGTTGGGTTTAAACGTACGGAGCGCGACAAAAATGATTTTTTCTCGATAACGAAATAGCTGCCGTAATGAGTTGATAAAAACATACGCGGGCCAAATATATAGCTTATCCTTCGGGCTGTGTGTAACCGACTCGGGCAATGTTGCGCTGTTAGCTTATCTTCTTCAGGGGCATGGTCGTATAAGCAGTAGGAAGAGGAAAGGGATTCAGTCGCATGACCCCGTCCACCGTGAATCTTTCATTACGGCCGGTGTATCACAGTGGCCAAAATCTATGATATTTTATGTAACCGGCGGATTCCATGGACGTTCAGAAACGTTGTGCTTGTTTCCAGCCGCAGGTTTAACGTACTAGTAAAGAGGTCATGCAAATATCTTTCTATTGTCGTCGGCTGCATGCAGCTGTAGTATTAGCAGACGATGAACAAACAAAATATTATTACTGCATGCCAGATGGCTGTGCGATAAAAACAAGTGAACTATTCTTTCATAATATATGCACCCACCTGAATAATAGCGAAACTTATTTAAACAACCATATAAGTAAAACAAATGCTGACAACTTACTGACAAAATACTACTATATGCTATTGTCAGGTGCATCCAAATCGCCGAAATACCCTACCTCTAATTGTAGAAAATTGCTTGAACCAAATACTTCTGTTCTTCAGTAAGAAGAGGCTACTTTCGAATGTTGGATGCCTTCCACTGGAAGATAACTTCCACTGGAAGATAACTTCCAGTCAACTTCTGTAGCAGTACGTTAAAGAAGTGTCTCGTGTTTCTGTTTTGATTATGGAACCGATCTCACAAAGACCGAACAACTTTACGGCACAAAGATTCTGAATCATTTCTAACACCATTAAAATGGGTAGCAGCGAGAACACACTATTGGTAGTGAGTACAGCTCTGTAACAATATGTTGATATTTAAAACTAGATAATTTGGTCGTTTACAAATAGTGAAATTTTTATCAAGTATATGTGATACAGTTATAATATTGGCTATGGCGACTAAGCGACACGTTACGTGTCATTTGCCATTAGTAAGAAGACCTTCGTTCGGATTATCCGGCTAGGTGCGACAACTAAACAATTTAAGGATTTATGCGTATTTTGCTCTTGGAAAACACGGCCGTGAGAGACATGCAGCAAGGCTCTGCCGTCCATTTTTATACTTCAGCAATGCCCAGCTTTATACTTACTTGAATCCTCCTGCTTCCAACAGGTATTCACGACATAAGAATTATATTCAATTTCGAACTTGACCCGCTTCAAGAAAAAAATGTCACTCAGTCTGCCTTAATATTTTTTATATGAATATCCTACGGCTCTCAATAGCATTTAAAGTAGTAGCATGTCAAAGTTCTTGCTTAGTTAGGCGCTCTACGTCTACCAACCATCTTCCTACCACTGCGAGTGTACCTTTCGCTTTTCATGGATTAGCGAGCTGGTAACTAGGGGAAAATCACAATAAATTAAATATCGAATATACAAACTAGGATATCAAATTTTCGAAGGAAGTTCGTTTGAGATGGCTTCATTATTGAAGAAGCGTAGAAGGCAGTGAGAAAAAATTTTTGGACGGTCGGCCGTTTCGAGCCGAACGATTAACTCGCACAGGTGCGACCTTGTACGTCATACGCAAAAACTTCGCAAAAAAGTTTCGCAAAGCTTGTGGCGATCTTGCTTTGTTTAATCAGTCAAGGTTAACTGTCACCCCTGTCAGACTCATTACTTGTTTCAAACTGTCTATTTATATAGGAGCTCCGTAAGGCGAGTTAGGCCAGTTGAGTATTTTCAAGCATTTTATCGAACCTATAGGAACGAAGGACAATCACTTGTTCACTTTGTGTGCCTAGTTAAGCTAAGGCATCGTATATTCGTAAGCATTATTGAATATCGTTGTTATCGACACGCAACATTTGGTTTCTTTCAAAGAAATCATCGACTTCTATAGTGCGATAAGGAGCCATCGAAACTAGACAATATAGCCAGGGATTTGCATCACATTTAAAATTAGCGAAAAAATGGGTAATGAGTAACTATAGATTATTTTTTTTTATATTAAAATCCCGGATAATCACCGTATTCGTGTAGATTCGGCTAGACTTAGAAGATGGTGCGAGTACTATTACAGTTCTCGTTTATTTATCAGCCAAAATATTTCGGCCATTCAAAGGCCGACCCTACATTGTCCGGCAAAACTTCACGAGGACCTTTATAAAGTGTCGTTCTCCGTGGCTATATAATACTGCAACATCTGGTCATTTTGACGAAGGATTACGTTTTTCTCAATTGCCTCATTATATTTGCTACTCCTTCGCCGCGTCAAGTGTTTTCCACGGCTCCACGTCTATGCGCGATGCCCACCGCTGGCAAGCCTTCCGACCCACGCCTCTGTAGTATTTAAGCAGAGCTCTGATACGCTATACCACCCCGTAAAAGCGTGAAACCTCTTTATATAGGCACAAGTTGAACTACAGTGGCCATATTGTAACAATAGTTTATATTGAAGTCTATTATTGAAAGACTTACAACGGTTCCGCGGTTACCTTCTGACAATCAACAGAATAACACGTACAGTATGGATACATTCTGATGGGTGAATCCACGTAGACCAGTTTGACAACATCACGCATAGGAAACCATTAACCTGTTTGTTCATATATACCAGTATTGCTACGAAAGTGTATATAAAGACTATAGATTCGTAGATGTAAGTGGTTGCAAACGACAACTTTGCATCACTACCATTGTAAAACATTATGACAGTCGCAGATACCTACTCTTCATGGCTATCGATCACGGTGAACATGCAAATCACAAAGCACATTTAAATCGACACGCAGGGAGACACCATTTTAATGAGGTGATCGGCCATATGAAAAGAAACAGTAACAGCAGAAATGGGGCATTACACAGACGTACAAATGGCAGGAAGTCAAAGGTCTAAAGCAGACACAGGACAGGAAAGCCATATCGCAAAGCCTGCGAAATCGTCTTACAACGCTGCCTATATCATTCTAATCTGCTTTTTCCTATTATTGGAAGGTTTCGTCGTAAGGGAACTGCAAGTGGCATGATGCCGTTTCTGCTATGGTGTGTGTTATGTCGTTGTGGTACTATCGCAGACGAAGAGGCCGACCACTGCCATCAGCTAGCTAACTGGTTATTACGAAGTGCCATTTTTATACAGCACGTGATCAACATGCACAGCATGAGGCACCAGCAGCTGCAGGAACAACGAGGTACCGCGACGAGACATCCTAAAGGAGGACGCCCCTTTTGTAGATGCTACTTTTTCTTCTCTCTTGTGCCAAGTCCCGATTGGCACAGGAGAAGTATTGTACACAAAATACGATTGAACTGGAGTTCTTTGTGGAGCTTTTATGTGAATGTTAGTTTGTATGACAGAAGTGAGCTTTTAGTGTCAATAGGTGCAGCCACAGACTGAGCCAGTTCTTGTGAAGGATCGAATTTTCTATAGAAATTTTACTGCATTCGTAAATTTGTATTTATCTGGAATTTTCACGGTTATATTCTATTTATATTAGCCTTTATGAGGGCTATATTGTATGTCGAAATTTCTTCCTACTTGAATTGAGACACAACCTGTTGCTTTTTCAAGGCCCGTTGAGAAGAATATCCACAAGGTTATGATCGCAAATCTTACAATAAAAAAATCCCGAAAGCTGTTACTGGCGACAGCACTGGGCTGTCGCCCAAATCCCGTTAATCTCAGTTACATAATTCCACACCTTCCACACGAGTATCCTACACTAATAAGCTTCAAAAAGATAAATTAAGTCAATGCGATCTGAATTGGAAAGACCAACGAAAATAGGCAATATAGTATACAGTGGTTAATACCAAGCATTTGTATTTATACATATTTTGCTGCTGCACAAGTATCGAAGTCACTTATGGGCAGAATTTCTGCGTACAACACTTAGACAGAAAATACTATTAAAATGAGCTTTTTATTATGCTTATAACTTTCAAGTAATAGCAGAAAACTAATCCGAGACAAGCCGAGCACAGATTAAACGTCTAGGTTGGACGGGGTCAAGCTTGCTTTTCTCAGGAGAGCGATGCATTCGCATCCACCCTGCCATAACCGTTACGTGTATTTTACTAGTAAATACGCCATTATTTATTTAAAATTTAGAACGCCGCCAAAAGCGCCCTTCTACCTGGAACACATGACGAAAAGAACTAATTATTCAGGTCAATCTTGGGTTTTTACTTCTAACCCTACAGTAGACTAAATATGGAAAAAGCCATATGGTAGTTCGCTATGCAGTGCAGGGCTTACATAGTGTTGTCTGTGCTAATCAGTTCTAGCTTAGGCCGGATAAAAACTGTAACTCTGTCTGCTATAGAGGCCTTTGTGGACGATACCACACAGACTCATGTCCAAAGGTGCCTTCTTTAAATAACGTAACGCAGAGGAGGACAACAGGGTCATAGCCTCTTCGCTACGAATTTTATTTTTAATTATTATTATATTTATTTAAATATATATAATATATTTAATTATTAAAGAATTTTAGAATGTCTATATTGTTCATTTACTAGGTACCTGGCAAATATTTAAAAAAAGGTATCAATTATAGTCGCAAGATATATGCAGTTAACGCCTTTGCCATGTTTTTTCAAACTGAGCTTGGGCTTTCTCTCAGAAAATAAATAAATCTCGGTGCTTTGAAATGTAGTAGTAACGATGGGATAATGGACGCTACCTACAGCTTTATTTGGGCGCTCGAATTCCTAATTTAATAATAAAACGCGCTTGAAAGATATTATCTAGGAATGGTATTGACTACTGAGACCTGGGAAAGGAATCAAAGTAAGCCTGCGAATCGATTCCTTTCAAAAAAGATGAGATTTCTTCTTGACCCTTCTTTAAATTCTGGAAAGTACAATTTTTGAATGGCTCACACAGAAAAACGGGTCTAGTAGACGAATTCGAGCTAGACTGCGGTTTGACAGCCTTCTCGCATTGCATGAAGTACATGGGCAGAAGGGTATATAATAGAAAGAAATTAAATAATATATGCGCCTTGCCGTATAACTGAAGTCCATATAGTCATTTAACGTAGCATTTCCACTCTACGACTTTAATCTTCGAAAATTAACAAACGTTGACTTAGATACTTTTAGTAGTTTAGAACTAGTTAAAATCTGACTTAGGTTCTTGTGATTAACCATACATCTGGAAAAAAGATTGCAGATATAACCTCATAACGAAATTGCGCCAAATTCAAAACTGTTGTTTTTTGTTTCTGAACTGGTTATCATGCTCTGTACTCAGTCGAATCACAGTACAATTTTATATAAATAGAAGAAAAAACAATGTTTTGACACGACCAGCTAAGGATCTTTCAGGAATTCCGAAACACGGCATACTTCAGCTGTGCTATGGACTTATTTCATCGCTTATTGCAGAACTGGAGATTTTAACGTAATCTTCGTGGCCATCTGTCGTTACAAAACTAGCTACAGCCGCTGTCTTTAACGGTAACGAAAAGCTTTACCTTCACGAAAAAGAAGATCTAAGAGCTATGGGGGAAATGCACAGCTTGACTGCTCAAGCTGACAAGATGCCCGCAGTGTGATAGTCTTGTGGTGCAGCCCATTCGCGATTTTTATATGTTGTCTTGTCAAGAAGAGTTTTGGGCTTCTAATAGGTACAAGAAGTGAGCCACTTTACATAAAACTGGTGCTTTTAAATTAGATTATCCTGGGCATGTTTTTAGTGATCTGTAATGATGTTAATGTATATATATATATATATATATGTATAAAAGTCCTGCATAATTTGGTAGTAGAAATGAGGCCTATGGTCAACAGGGATATACTTATTTAACATACTTGCTTATGCTTGTGTTCCAGATTTGCTATAAAAGCACATCTTTTGTCAATTTTTTTTAAGCTACTGATGCAGACCATCGTCGACTGACAATGGAGTTGGATCTCACAGTCGTTATGATCGTTAACGTTGGTCGTGCGGATGATGTGGAAAAAGCTCGGCTCCTTCAGGAACAGCTGGAGAACCCTATCGGATATAATGAAGGTCTAAGCTGATTCGTGCTCATCCAATCTATTTGATCAAGTTGATCTTGCTTCGTTGAGACAAAACATCCTTGACTTTATGCACTTGAAAATAATAAGTCATTGTCATTTCTAACTAAAAAAGGGTACTTCTACCTGTCTCGTATATAGACCCCTATTTTCGTGAAACGTTGTTCATGCACCATTTATCTAACGCACCTAAGGATATGTTTCTTATCATTATTAGGTCAGTAGTTTTTCAGCTTATGTGGTATAAACCTTTAGAAGAGGCTTACCTATATGCTTTGGTCTCTTGGGGTCTATATCGATAATCTGGAGCAAGGCATATTAGAAAGCGGAAGCGTCCACAGAAATGACGCGGACTTATTTTTGGACTTCTACTCTTGAATCGGGTGCCTTCAAGCCGTTCCTCGTGGATCTGGATAATTATAATCTAGCAGAGCAAAGCATCTGGGTTACAAGCTGCGTGAGAAGAATTTTCGAAGTCAGTGAAGCTTGACGAAATCAAACGTTTCCATGAAACAGATTTCTCTGTAGATCTTTGCCTCTTCGGGGTTTTGTATCGCCGAGTTGCAGGGTGGCAAGCTATGTCGAGTCGCAGTCTTCATTCACTATTTCAATATATTTTCGAAATCAATGTGGAGTAGCCCTTTTTGATTTCATAATATCCTATGAGCTTCGTTCCCCGTATCGATCTTATATAGAGATTACTTTTTCTGTTCCTACCGCGCAAGCAGTTACACATATGCATATAATCGAGCGGTTAGATACCTTCGCAAGTTCACATAGAATCCACTTTAGAACCTTCAAAATATTTCGTAATGCAGACGATACATAAAAGTGATGCGACTATTTCCTATATACTTGCGCTGAACCTTCACGCGTAAAAGGTTGCAGTTCATAGTCAACTGGTCGGAGAGTAATCTGTGGTTTAAAATGGCTATGTTTATCTCTATGTGCTGTTATATATGTATTTCTGCGTACTAAACTTCAATCTCTTAGAAGTCGCTCGCTGCTTTCTTTCGTTTGAGAAGAAGTAATTATGAACGTAATATCAAACGCGCAGTTTTTCGGTTACGCTACAAAGTAAATCAATAATATCTAATTAGAAAAAGAGCGCACGAAGTTTGTAACCAAACGACGAAATAAGATAAGCCAATAGCAAAATTCGAACGTTGTTGATTTGCTGAATTATACATTATAAATAAATTGACTTCATCTGCTCAGTATTAGTACTCCTATATTACACTACTGGGTGACGTAGCATTAAAACACTTTTTTCATATGAAATGCCATTGTAACTGACAGTTCTCTATTTTTTTTTTTTTTTTTTTTTTTGTTAGTCCTGTAATGATTCACCACAGGTTCCCTTCTACAAAACAAAAACGTTTAGGTTTCCTGAGAACGCAATACCACCACATTGTGGCCGATTGCAGCAAATCAGGTCCGTGAATCCAGACATTTATAGAAGTTTTCGCGAAACAAAGCTCACTTTATCAAGACACAACGGAAGATAGTACCAAAAAGCGATTCATTCCTCTCTTCTGTGTGATTAACGTGATAGCGATAGAAGGACGGGTACTGCCAATAACACGGCTTATTCGATCACTGATAACTATAATCTAACTACCCGTAACTACCAAGGACTACTTCCTGAACCACCGCATTTTTTTGGGTTTGGCTGTAACATTTATACTGGCGGTGGTTAAATTCTTGAAATATATTAGTCGTTCACTTTAGTCCAGCTGCTCTGTAAAAGTTTTATATGAACCTAAAAATGCCATATTTTGGCATCGTTCTTATCTAATCAAATCTGAATCTTATTGATCGTAAAATGGAAGATAGTAATTATGTTTGCGTCAGAACTAGATAGTATTTACTGGCCTACAACGGGTTCGCCATGGTTTTTTTTATCATGAAAGATAACGCTAGCAATGGCTGCGATGTTATGCTGAAACAAATCGTTCGTATAAAGCTAATGAAAATACCTTGTGCGTTCGGCAAGGTTGGTTCGTAAAAAAGGTATTTTAGCAGATCCAATTATGAACTAGTCAGTAGTGATTATTTGGCACTTCCAATTAAATTCAATATACGTTGATTTACGATATGGTGAACTAAGCACACTTTTATTTGCCTATCTCTTTGACCGCTTGAGTTACATCTACTTACCCCATCTCAACTCTCCACATTTGATCATACTCGTGTAGTGATACTGTAGTTGTCAGAGTTTTTGCTGTCTTTACAGAGTGAAGGGGTTCTCATGCACAAAATTACGGACAGAAGCACGCTTAGCAATATAATATGCAGTCCTTTGCCACGATGTCAAAAAAGTATAGATATTCCTGCAAAAAAAAGCTTATACCTTTACTTGTAAATATAATAACGACATAATACTAAGACAAAATGACTTTCTGGCAGGACTACATGGAAAATAAGACATTGCTAGCCTCAGTATGCTGGATAATTCCGATAGGAGGCACCTGCAATGCATGTATGGTAAATGTTGGAACTTAAGTAAGCTCCTTATGTATGTCATTTACCTAATATCCACTGAACAGCAACAACTTACAACGTCTCACCTAAACATCTCACACACACCGGCGCAAACGTGGTCGCCGGGCCATCGTTTAAGTGAGGTGTGGGTGATTATAAATGATTTACCTTAGTTTATGTGAGAAATAATAATGCATTGTTACTTGGAGTATTAACAATCTAATTAAAGAAAACATTTTTCCCTAGGATATATACAAAATGTGAAATTTATTTTACGGTGGTTCAAGCTCACGCTTTGCTCTAGAGGAATCGTAGAAGAGCTCAGATCAAGCTCGATTACAGAGTTGAAAAAGGTGAAGATTGGCGAATATTTCATAATTTCACTTATTAAAAACAACACGAATATTAAAAGGAGAAGCTCTTCCGCAATATGTATGGGGGGTGCGTTAATAGTATTGAAGATTAAACACGAAAATAGTTAACACAAATTTTTTTCACATGTAAGTTTATGTATTCTTCTTAGTTAGCAACACTTCTCTATACCAGATACAATGTACTGGAAAGGTTGTAGCTTATGGATAAGAATATCCTATGAAGAAAAACCTAAAGATTAAATTCCCAATGAAGAAAATTATTATCCAACGAATGTTATTCATTATACCTCAGCATTACATTTGTGTGTTTGTTCTTAAATATTCTCAATCCCGTTGAGTCGATCTCTCTTTTTCTTCACGCACACACAGTCTCACAAATAAACACTACTATTTCGCTATACAGTCTCTGTATCCTTCCTGTCTATTTATGTATCTTCCTACAGTAGTAACTAGAGAAAGGAAAGTGTTTGCAGAGAATAGTCATAATCTAACGACATAAAATTAACAGCTATTTTAAAGGTTAAGTCAACTTGTCTAGCGTACTTGCCGGCTGCTTTCTCGTATTATATATATATATATATATATATATATATATATATATATTTGTTCTATTATTTGTCAGTTCGGGGCAGACCATGCATGAACGAGAAGTATCGCACTATAGACGTTCTTCTTCTTCCTTTTAGTTTTCTACTTTTTCAGTACAGATAATAACATGAATACGTGTAAATCAGCCACCATCGGGCAATTGTAAACGGTAACGTACATCACCGGAAGTTGGCCGTAGAGTTGTCAGTGAAGTTGATACTACCGTACAATCGAAGGAGAACTATTAATGCGGAAACTGTACCCGAAAAACCCTTTATGTTGGTCTTCTAAAATCGCTCGCTTGCGGTACGTGATTGACGAAAAGCGTCGGTCGAAGCGGCGGCGAGCTTTACAACTGATCGATAAGACACGGTATCCAAATACCGAGGGAAATATAACAAATATCTAGATTCTTTGATCGCACATACTTGTTGTTATCGGTGTTGTGAACAGCTAGTGAACTTTTTGGAGCGATCCTAGGCGGTAGTAAGTTAGGGTAATGGGATCAGGATAAAAGAAATAATTGAACTCACTCTGCGGGAGTTCCTCGAAATAATGAAATAAATTGTTGAAATAAACGGATTTGATTGTGGTCACCTATGAGCCACTAAAGATAAATAGAACGAGCTTGATGCTAAGCACATTCATATGTATGTATGCCTTTTCATTAATAAATAGTGGTACCATTAGGCCTAAATAAGAGCTTATGTACTAGCTGCTAATATATCTAGTGGTACGTACTTGTGTCGTTTTACTACGTTAGTTAAAGCTCAGTCAGGTGTAGGTGAGGTACGATAGAAAACGGGTTATTTCTAAATGTACATTGAGTGAGGCCTTCGACCGTATGGCAGAAAGCATACGGGAAAGTCAAGCATACGGGAAAACCATCCATATCGTTATGATGGAGCTAATAGGAGGAAAGTTATTCAGTACTGGTTATTAGATGAAAACTAAATATTGAACTGTAGAAACACAGCGCCGGAATCGCTTGAATGCTAGCGGGACACAATTTAATGTGTAGTACAGCTACCATGTGTGTATTTGCTTCGTCTGTAATTATAATTAGGCTATCACCAGATTCTGTGTTTGTAGTTAACAACACGCCTCTTGATCTCTATTGTACGTTTGTAATGACAAGCGCACAACTCGTTTCGGAAGTTGCCGGATACGATTTGCCTGAACACCATGAATATAATGGAGTTCTGCACGTAAGCCTTTATTGGTGCCATACGTATGGTTGCCTGTCTTGTGCACGTGACATACATTTCTGTCTAGCACCATTAAGCTGTTAAGTTTATAACAAGCTAATTCGCTTACTGCCGCTGGCTAGGAGCGTCCTGCCATTTTCCCAGGCATCTATTACCCATAAGTCTGCTCATACTGAATATATTTTATAACAAATATTATCGTATTAGGTACATCAAGGTCATTCGCACTTGCCAATATATAGAAAAGGTTATGGAACTATACTGGTATGCATATATATATATATATATACGTTTACCTGTGAGCGAGAGCTAGATAAAACATTACGATGTCTTACCTGTCTAGTATACGTCTTTAACACTGCTTCGTTTTAACTGTATTTTCCGCCATTGACAATTTGAATTTTCGAGAGTACATCACAACATACGAGCTTCTCTTCTAAGATCAGCTACACATTAATCTCAGTTTCCTTAGCGTGACATAATTTCATAGGAATGGTAATATTAGCAATCTGTAACAAACGAAAGGGTTCGGATAAGTTGTAGCACACACACAGTATAAATTCAACTGGTACGTAGCTTGCCTCCCCTTTCCGCGTGCCCTTTGTCTAGTCGTCTTATCATGTATGGTTCAACAAGTCCAACCATTTACTAGTTTTACGTTTGATTATTTTTACCCGTCCGTTCGAATCCAGCGCGCCATCTATTCAGCGAGATCATCATTTAATCTCAAGCGATAAACTCAATTTTAGACCATTTACTAAGTAAATTCTACTAGCCGATCTGGTCCAACAAACTACTGACTCAAATCATCTAACCGCAAAAGATTTGTGGGAATCGTCGCACTCTATCTATGTAGATCCACTCGTACGTATTGTGTGTATATATATCAATATATGTATTAGCGTATCGTATAATTGCATTTTAGCTATAATCATTTACATTGAACGGGTGAAACGATATACGAGAACAGAATCTCCCCATAGGGTAGAGGAAGAAGCCGGCATGACTAGACACTGATGAATTTCAATTGTGAATGTCTAAATATTGGCTCTAGTTAGCAAGTATTGTGATCCCTCGTGTGGGGCACTGCGTCAAAAATCTCAGCAGTAAGATTCTATAAAAAGAAGAGATTCATATACCTACATCACTTCCCTCGAAGGTCGTTTCGTGCCATCTGCCATGCAATAATTTTATAACAATAAAATAATAATGCATTGATTTGTTCCCATTGACAACCGTTGTACGCTGGATTATTTTTAACGAGTTACAGTAGCATGTCCAGTTCATATATGTAGTTATATGCAGGCATTTTTTTTTTCCACATTATTGTTCTTGTTCCCTAAGGTGTCTGCTCGAGCACCGTCTGCTGTTGTTCCACGTATACTACGATTCTTTAAAGCCAAACTGTCTAATAATGAATGGAGAAACAGCAAATTTGCAATAATAAAACGAACCGAAAACAATTTAACTGACTTTCTGAGCTGTTGGAAAGCTTTGAAAATCCTGCAAACGGTTTCTGCCAGAGAGCTGTGTCAGGTCAGTACTCTGCGTATGAAACCAGGCTGTCTGTTTAATAAAGTTTCGTTATTAGTTCATTTCCTTGCGAAGGCGATCAGCTGTATGAAGCTCGTCTCTCTTTATCACGGAGAAATTAAAACGGTACAATGTTTACTTGGAGAGATATCACTATTTTGTCTAAATTATGACGATTCTTAAAAATTATCAGTAATTTCTTGCAATCGACATAGTTGAAGAAAATGCAGCAGTGATTCGCGATCCGTCTTCAGCATTTTGCTTGCACTGAATTATTTCTATACCTGAGTGTGGGTATTGACAGATATCCGGTCGTCCAGGAATTCCGGGTTGATCAGGTGTGGTCCCGGGTTGTGAAACTGTAAATCAGTAATCGTTAATTTCATATATTCCATATAGACTCTTTAAAGAAAATCACTATTATATGGCTAGCGAGTGGCTTTAACTAAAGCAATTTTTTCTATTCCGATACAAATTCCATGCCGCTACTTTAACGAAGTTACTAAGTGCGTCTTGTAATTATAAAAACGGTTGTCATGCTTACTCACAAAAAATACGGTGGCAAAACTATGCCTGTGCCAGCTGTTATCAGACACTGAATCGTGTACCAAGTCGTTATCGAAGTTAGGGCTCACATAGTTACGGTTAAACTCATAAACGAATGAAATAATTGCCAGCTATTATTTTTGTATTTCAATAAGGGGTTTAGTTTGAAGTTAAACGGAGCGTAAAGAAGAGTCCATACCAATAGGAAATCGAGGTATATCTTTGTTGGAAGGTTCCAAAGAGAAAATCAAACCAATGAAGTCTGCGGTACTCCGCGTTTTTAAATGGCTTGTCATTTACATGACTGCAGGCGATCATTCTAGAATAAGGTGTCTCAAACAACCTTCGCGTCTATTTTGACGAAGCACCATTCTTGCGATGCACCTTTAAGTGCGATATTCCTCGCAGGTCGAAATCAGATATGTTAGATTATTCTTTCTCGCCGTGGACCGAGATCCATTCCAGTTTTATCTCAACTTAGTAGATTATTAATAGCTATCGTGGTTGCAGCTAAGTGAAGATGTATATTTTTATTCTTTATTTCTTCGGATGGCTAGCGCCAGGGAAGTTTGCAGGGAATCTCGGACGCTACAGCTACCGGAGCTGCATTGACAAGACCTGTCTATCTCACTCCCTTGTGTTAACAATTTCTTTTTTATCTTAAGCTCATAGCAACAATGTTACCCCACGGTTTGTGTCCTCTAAATGTTGCGAAGAGCAAGCTACAGTTGGAAAGAGAAACACGAGCTAAACACGAAAAGAAATAACAAAACGGTCATCATCATCATTACTTGACAACGTTTCTCTTCGCCGCGACGTTTGTGATTGCTGGTGCCATTGGCGAATACCCGAACTACAGTGCTCACAATGAAAATAATATATGCAGAGAGATAAAAATTACGATAATAGGAATAATAGGATCTGTCGCGTTTCAAATATTTGTTGATAGTAAAGATTTTTTTACGTTTTTGTCTGGAAGATAAAAAATTCAGGCAATTACCTTTCTTGGTTCCTTTGTCATCAGTCATTACGCATACATCGATTTCATCCATATTACATAATCGTTAGGGTATGACTACCGGCGATAAGCGGATGTCTGCGGCCGTCACATAGTAATTATCAAAGGCTATCCCCATATATATATATACCTGCAGATAGTTGGGATGACTTTTTAGGGGTCTATCACAGCGAAATCAGGAAATCCTATAACAACCACAGTTTAAGGGTCCCGTCTGGCCATATGAAACATAGCCTATAGCACGTCTTCGACATGATAAAGACTAGTCAAAAAGGGACATCACTTTTGACTTAACAGGACCAGTGACTTCTCTATTACTAAAAGGAAAGCTGAAATAAGCGCTCTAGTAAAAGTAAACATGTGGACTGCGCGCCGATATGTGGCATCGTATTATTTACTCTACCATAACTCAAACATTTCGATCCTTTTTTAACATGGCAAATATTGGATCTATATGTGCGGAAATTTTTCGCAAAAGATTTAAGCCTCAGTAAATAGCATTACGTGATAATACATCATTAGTGACAATGTGCGGGAAATGTTAAACAGGGGGATTTACCACAGAGCAAGCGGTACCAAGTACGTAAATGGATGGGCTATGTTAAAGGAATACATTGGTCTTGTCGATATACAGTGTTAGCGTGAAATACTCCACTAAATGCACAATTGCAGCGCAAGCACAATGCAACTAAATGTTTTGTGCTTACATCGAAAGCAGGGGTGTGCAGGATATAATACATATCAGTTAGCAATAAAAACAGATTTACTATTATATTGGTGCAAATCATAATTCCAATTGCTTGCGTTATAGCTTTCGTGGTATATATATATATGACCTACGTTGCTGTGACGGCTAACTCATTGTTTATAATAGGTAGAATGCTCCGTACAATTACGCACGCTGCTTAGATTCAAACCATCTTGATTGTACAGGACGATGTCTTGTTCTTTTGTGATGAGCGTTTCGACAAATAGCTGTAGTTCTTAGTGCTTGAGCGCCGTCGTCAGCCACGGAAGCTCAATTCCCGGGTTAACCAGGTGACGATGGAGAGTCTCCGTAAAGCGCCGCTTCCGCCAGGGATTTCTAGAAGCATCCAAGTATGAGAAAAGCCAGGACTGAACGTCGACTTATGCTTCAATTAAATCATCGTGTCAGATCGCAAGAGCTGATGTGCTTAACACAGCAGATTTCGTTCTTAAAGCCGGATAGCACAGCAAGACAAGCATAGGGTGCTCATAGTTGAAATCGTATTGGTGTTTCTTTCCTGTACAACGGCGTCTCTTCTGACGACCCAATTAAAAGTCTTATCCTTTCATTTTTTCATTGGTATAGCGGAAGTTCATAGAAAAACCTAAGTTCATTAAAAAGCCTAAGGCGTCTATACAAGATACGATAGCCCAGTTTGGGGACGTACAATAGCGTATTTTTCGATGGGGAATTTCTTGAGGTCAAGTTTCTATTGGAAGCATGAATGTTTCTTTTTTTTTCTCTGATATGTAAGAAAATGCCAGCTATATAAAATGAAGCTTAGCATTTTACTATAAATCAGAGTTGCCAGTTCCATCAGCGGTTGGGTCAGCAATCAGGTAGACAACTCGTTAAGGTACCCACACTGGAAATCTGGCTGGTCTAAAATAAACCTGCCAACGGCTAATATTTTGACTGCTTCAGCCATGTCACATTTCTCTCTAATTGATGTACTTTTGTGGATTCAGTAATAGGCTGCTCGAAGAACTTATCCAATTAGTAAGTGTTGGCCTAGCCTTTAAAATTCTGGCATGAGTAGTTTTATAAGCCCCGTTTTGCACGAAATATTATTAAGAATATGGGACAAAAGTTGTTAAGCAGCAGAAAACCTCTTATATGCTTCGAATGGCTTAATCGAATAATCGATTTATATCGCTGATCCGGGGCTCTAAAAATCTGAGAAAAGTCAAAGCACTCAGAAGGCAAGTGAAAGTTTAACATAAGTGACCTACGATGTCAGAGATTTATACGTTTACAGGGGTAGTTCTCGTAAGCTTCAAATTCAATATTTGCTTCACTCTTAGTAAAATCTCAATGCAGAACACGCACTTACTTACCTTTGTCATTTAAAGAAATTAAATAACAAAAAAATTTTCTAACTTAGCTTTATTTAGAATACATGTGAGATGAAGTCAACGTCTGCTGAGGGGTCGCGTGTAACAAAATTTCCTGAACAGACGAATGCGCTCCTCAAGTAAAAATTGAGCACAGTGAAGCTCTTGAAAGTAAGTGAGCTTCAAATCAAGTGGACGCAATGCTTCTGGTGTTTAAATAACTACAAAATCTTCTATTGGATAAGTTTTAATCTAGTGACAAGCATCGGTTTGCCAGTGTATTCCAAAATCCAGCTTTTTTTAAACTTGTAGGCTATGTAATGTTATGTTTGACCGTCGAATATAGGCCAAGAGTGTAGAGACGTATGTATTTTTGATGACAGGATTGTGGCTGACAGTTTGCATAAAATAACTCACTCTAATGCGATCCTCGGCCAGGCCTTGTACACCCACGCCCCCTGCGACATTGCCACCACCACTTGGACCCGTCCCGTTCTGGGTGCCTGTGATCGACATCCGGACCTTTGCCTTCATTGCGTTATACATGGTCGTCTGCAATGAAAGCCAAAAATGAGTAATAATAACTTCTATTCTTCTTAAAGCATTTCTATTCTTTTAGCTGATTAGAACTGCATGTGCCGGTAGCTAAAATGCCATAATTTATAAACCTTTTGGCTTGAGCTGTTAATCTTGGCATATAATAGAAGATTAACTTCATGTTTTCCATATTCAACGTACTGAGGATGACAATGGAGCAAATTCATGGGCTGCATACTTTTGATCGTGTGGCTTCCAGGCGCGATTTGTAGCAAAATTCTAACAGGGCAACAAGCATGGCTAGCACGAGACCTCCTATAAGGATATAGAAACAGCCGGCGACATTGCTCAGGGTTAACTCGTTTTGCGTAGACTCCTGCAATCAGAGATGCAAACACAGAGAAATCAGAACTGAATCAATAACAATAAATGACAAATTGACAGAAATGTCTTCAATTGCAGTGTGTATGCTCCACACCTTTGAATACGAGTTTATTGATCATGCAGGTCTACGCTGCGGTTAATTTCGAATGAAGATGAATATGTACAAGTATATATATTTTAAACAATCTTGCAACTCAGCAAGTTGAGATTCTTGTGAAGGCATTATGAAAAGATTGAAGTAAGAGCTCCAAAGACTTATAGTACAGCACAGCACACCGACGTAGTATCAGGTGATCTCAATCTTTAGATTAGAAAACCTTCGAAAGATTGGAAATCGCTATAAAAACATTTCTGTACTGGCTATTGCTTTGTGTAACGAAGACTCAGTCTCGAAAGTAAGGGTTCAACTCGGTTCTCTAAGGTCAGACTGCTGGATTACAAGATTCATCTCTAAGAAATACCCATCTCACTCAAATCTTAGACTACTAAAAAAGAACTTTCTCCATAGTGAAATCAGTTGTCGGCCAACTAGACTGGCTTTCATTTCTTTAGAACTCGGCGAGTTAACGATATATGTGATTGACTGTTAACATATCTGCGGGGTTTAATGAAAAGGTTCATGGTGATGAAAACGTTCGTATGCGTCCTATCGTTACACAAACCACAAGACTACACCGAGTCCTTACAACGACCAAAAACAAGGATTTTATCCTGTTCTCCCAAAAGGAAATCTCTGAGGCAATGAAACGGCAACATGTTGCGAGAGACGTGCTATACGACGCAACAAGGATTTTAAAAGCGTATAGAACTACGTTCGCAGGAGGATCGTTCACTATAGACAGTGAAGGAGCCGAAAACATGCATCACTTCGATATATCTGACAGTCAACGAAGTTCGGCGATGAAATCAAAGGAGTTCACCTGCTACCCTACAAGAACCTTTTGAGAATGTCAATGTCTGTTCGGTAAACATCTAGCAACACTTGAAGAAGGTTTAGTCGAGAACGAGCAGAACGTCAGATGTATTGCCGTTTATTGTGATGAAGAGGTTTCAGCTGTTTGCGTGCATCCTGCTCTCACGGGTTCTTCGATTCTCTGCGTTTGTTAAGACGCACCAGAAGTTTATAGGACGGCTATCGTTTGTTCTACTCATAAAAAAGGTTTAAAGGCAGACTTCAGTGATAGGAGGCTCATATCGCTAATGTATGTCTATTTAATTATGTTGCGTGCAAAGCCCTGGAAAACACTATAGTTCAAGCATATAGAAAAATGCCAATATTTTACCGGAATTACAATTCACCCACAGGCCGGAATACAGTACAACATTTCAGCTATGAAATCCGTAGTTTGATCAGCCAACCAAGTTCAACAAGGCTCAGTGCTATACGTTTTGACCGCAAACCTGCTTTCACACTCTTGGGTGAGTTGCTGGCTGTTTTTCGTCATTTTGAGTAGGGAAGTTTCTAATAGCTTGGCTCGAGGCCTCGTTAGTAATAAAACTTCGTGTAAATGTGTAAAAAATAGAAGTTTGTGTAATAGGTTATTACTCTAAGAATGCTAGTGTCTCTAGATGTATTCAATGCACTGTATTATGTACCTTTGATGTATATATTGTATATAAACTTTAATCAAAGTCTATATACAATATGCACAATCGGGCTGATCCACATAGTGCTGCCATTGCTATCGGTAAACATATATGGACCCGTAAATAACTCACAAAAGTGAGTGAACCGAAACACTTGACCTAAATGTATCTGTTGAAGACTGCGCCTTTTACACCTCGGATATGGGAATGCAAAAACGAGGACGTAACATAAGTATGAGTCCTCAAAAAGCACTTAAAAAGTTAAGATTAACTAAGTCTTAGATGTCGTGATGTCTATTCGACGTTCCAATTAAATCTTGCGAACGTTTTTTTGAAAAAATAATCCTATATTGCATATTAAGCTGTTTCGTACGAATTAAGGTCTAACCAAGGGTAGGAAAGAAAAATTGTGAATGTATATGCAAAAATGGAAGCACATAAACGCCACTATAATGGAGATATAGTTGAG
Source organism: Varroa destructor (assembly GCF_002443255.2). Lineage (NCBI taxonomy): Eukaryota > Metazoa > Arthropoda > Arachnida > Mesostigmata > Varroidae > Varroa > Varroa destructor. The sequence continues at coordinate 5,565 of NW_019212180.1, read as the reverse complement.
ATACACACCTATTTTTGATCATTTTAAGACTGTTGAAAATATACCGTTCACAAAAATCAAGAAGACGCACCCGCAAATGTTAGAGAAGTTTCTTTATATTACCGGGACCAGAAACAGAAATATGTCTTAGGGAAATTTATAGCAATAAGATGATGCGTCAACAATCTTTTTGCATGGAGACTATTCTTTTGCACACAGAGGATGAGTGCTGTGCATAAATCCCGTTCTGTCAAACGTTCTTCACTCTGATCAAGTACGAATAGATCAGATCTATCCTTTATTGCCATTACCGAATTAGAATGAAATTTCATCTCATTTAATTTTCGAGATTTTTACGATAAAACTTTAAAAGGTTTATTGACTTCAGGTAGATAGGCGCTGCACCTTAGGTCAACTTGGATACGGCTGAAAGCAGTGATATTCAGACGCTGCTTTTCAGACAGAGCTATTTTTGTAGGGACCGCTGTAAGAGCATGTTTTTACAATAGCCAATACAACGAGTTAGATTATGTGGTCACCATGGGTGTTGTAAGGAATTCGAGCTTAGAGGCTCTATAGAACGGAGTTTTCTGAATGTTTTGCTGGTGTAGCCCAACCCTTGGATGGCCTAATAGATCGTTTGAAGCTGGCTTTTGACTGATCAACAAATTTAGTGAAGGTTGACGACAGATGAATTATGGTTTGTAACATGATTAGCTAGACGTTAAATGGCTATCTACTTTTGCCAGGGACACAGTTGTTTATTAGAAGCTAAGCATCGTCCCACGTTAAATGTTGATTTGATCGCGCAAAAGATTTCCGGTTTACATTCTGGGAGAAAATTAACATAAACATAATAAACACTTATACACAATAAACTGCAAAGACCAGATGCGGTAACGATAACGACTGTAACAATAATTTGTGTAATCGCAATAAGGAAAAGGTTTGGCTAACCTACAAAGTATGAGTATTGCTAGAGCCTTTTTTGAGATGTTTACAGGATTTTACCGTTTCTAACAGAGTCCATTCGTATTTTGAGACTGACACGTCACAAAAAACTATATATACAGGTCGATAGACTCCCAAAAATATGACACTGTTCTTCCGGCATATTTCACTGAATAAAGCAATCGATAAAAAACAGCTGTTTGAGCGAGCAGTTACTAAGCGCTCCAACTCTGTAGTAAATTAAGACATTGTTTATTTTTTGTTTTTGTATTATTTTTACAAAATTTAAGTCAAAAGACATTGTTCTTAGGACGCGCTAAAAGTGTTCATTTACCGACAGAGGTCTCCATACTAATATTAACAGAATGACTTTGTTCACTATGACAAAAAAAAATCGCGCACAAACATAGATGACGCTTTATTTCTATTTTGCGTAGTATAATTGGCAAAAAAAAAGTCAAGCTAATTAAGACCAGCTTTAAAAACCAATGATGAGTCTGTGTAACACAAATAAATAATAGCGTGAGATGCGGCTAGTCATGTACCCACTTAAATTAAGGAACATTTTTAGCAAGCTTGCAAAAAATGGGTCACTTCGGATTTTTACGGTGCTAGATAAAAGGCGGTGGGAACTATGAGAGCGAAAAGGTGCTACAGAAATCGCTAACTAAACGATATACGGGTGTTACAAGTATGGGATAAAAGCACAATTTTCTTACAGCAGGCCATCATGGCCAATCTGCTTGTATTGAATTTTAACCGAGCATTTACCGAGATCGTTTGTAAACTAAAAGAAGAGCAATGTTGTTATTTGAAGCAGCTTATTATAATAATAGCTTGCATAAGCTTTTGAAGATTAAGATGATATGAATACCTGAAGACTTCAAGAAGTGTTGCCAATGGATGCTGCTGCACTTTTCAGAATCATATTTGAAATGAGGCGCCTTTCAAACATTCAATTGCGCAGATTTTATAACCCAACTTACTTCATGTGTGCTACATTTAAAATGCTTGCCTTATTTAAAGTAAAAAAACATTTAGTTTCCGTTTGCCAATGAAGAAAAGGTGGATATTAAGTATTCTATGCAGTAGAGATAAATATATTCGCAAAGATCTGTAAATAATGAAGTGAGATAGGATTTTGTCCGGGACGCTCATGCTACCACAAGCAGTGGTCGAGGGATCCCTGTGCACCATCGTTTCTTGCTTATGCAGCTATTCGTCGGAGAAGGGAAACAAATCTAGCTGCCCAGTTACTAGTTGGATGGGTAGGCTACGTTGCTTCGAAATAGCAACTTATGCCCATGCCGCCGCTGTAGCGCTAGGAATAGTCAGAAGTAGTCAATGTTGTAGTTGTAGGGAAGTGGCTGGGTGGGCGTTTTGGTGTGATGGGCGCGCAGGAAAATGGGGAATAGGGAGACCGCACCGGCTCAGCTAAGTTAGAGACCCCCTGAAATCCCCTTCTTCCCATTCCACGTATGTAGTAGACTCGCCGGCCTTCCTTCGTGGACCCAATTACTCGATGCCGTGCATAGTAGCCAAACATCTGGTGATCTAACAATATTGAAATACGTAGCGTCACTTCCAAAGTGTCTGCAACTGGAAACGTCTACCAGGCTCTGTACTACCAATTAGCTTCGCACTTATTAACTAAACAGCAACCATAGGATCAGTCATAGTCGAACGGTGATGTTGATACTTTCATATACGATTTATACAATTGCTGTTACGCTGTTCCTCCTTCCAGCTCCATGAAAATGTACTTGGCCGAATGAATTACATTAGGATTAACCGCCCTCTATCTGCTAACCCATAGAAGGTATTTCGGAAACAAATAGGTCTGGTGTCACGTGCATATCAACCTATAGACTGTGTGTGTGTGTAGAAGAGAAGCAACCTATAAAACTGTTTATGCTGCAACGTTCCCAGTGCCGCTCAGAAAGTAAGTATGTTTTCTAAGTTGTTTACTTGCCTGAACCCGAAGCTGAAAGGAGGATTGCGAAATCGGTAAAGCCTTATGTATGCATACACTTATCTGCTCTGGCATCCGCTGCTGCAGGTGTTTCTCCTTTATACGGCCAAACGAGCGTGCACGCTCGTTCTGCCTTCATGTTTATTTTCTGCTGAAATAAGCCTACGTACCTTGTTAGCATCTCCAGTCTTGCACTCACTGCGGTCATACCACCACTTGTTTTGCAGACGGGCCAAGTCGCCGTTCTCCTTGAATGAAAGAACCGCGAGGTTTAGCTGATCCCTGCAACGAGATAAAGCCGCCAGAGAAAATGCAGGTTTAGATACCGCGAATCGTTGTCAGAAAGAGCGGTCTCTACTGCTCGGTTCGTTTACCCAGAACCTATGACCTTTCGTCAACGTTCGAGCGGTCAGCTTGCAAGCACACCTTAGTTACTTAGTTCAACCTCGTCTTTTACCCTCGTTGCTATGTTGTTTCGTCGTAAGGCACAGTCACGCTAAGCCGCTTGTTAGCGTCTTCGGGATTATCCGAAAGAATCTACTTCAGTGCCCTTTCGAACCAAGATGACTAAGAAATACCGGAGCACTAGTTCGACAGGATGATTGCTTGTTTCTATAGACTGAACAGCTGTTTTATGCAGCGAATTCATTCCAATATATTTGAGAATATTTATTATACAAAAAAGGTCATCCACCCGTTACTACAATATAAAATTGTTGAATAATATTGCCGTTTTAATGCATCGGTTTTACAAACACGGATTTATGCGGAACCATTTTTTAGAGTCCTTAGCATTCACCGTGTGTCGAGTGTGACCCTACGAAGAAGAAGAATAGACATGTCTAAACTTCTTTAGTGTACCTTCGATTAACCATACTATATTGTAGCAAGTAAACTAATATTTTATGAATCAATCTCGATAAGTTATACTAGATTATCGAGACCGATTGATACTAAAGACTAAACTAAATCAGCCTTAAGTTTTTTGCTAAATTAAAGGGCAGTACGTACTTTGGGGGGAACTTGAAAACGTAGCGTCTCATTCTTGCCAGTAAAGATTACTTGATTGCCAAGTAAAGAGACTCTAAACCCCAATATGCAGCACTGTCTTTACTATATGGTATGATACACTAACTGTAACGCCTCCTATAGTAAAAAAAAATCTATAGATAAAGGAATATCCCTTTCGTTAAATGGAAATCTTAAGTGATCATCATCGTACATATAGCTAGCTAACGTGCAAATGTCGCTGAGGACTCGATTTGCTACTCTCCGAGACTTGGATTGAAAAAATATTCTTTGCATTGTATGTTAAAAAAACTATGTCGTGAAGTTCGTCTTAACACATACGTTTATTGAAAGCAAGAACATTATCACTGCACCGCGCAGCAATGTAAAAAACAAATTTGTTTTTAGAAATATGTTTACAAACATATTACAAACATAGTGCGTAGCAGAAAAGTATTTTTGGGTATGTGTGTTTGGCAAAATGTCGTTTGAACAATACGACAATTGTTTTCATATATTTTTCACCTAATAACATAAAGCCGATCATCAATGACGCACTGCCGTATATTATACGTAACGTTAATATCTGCAGGAAACGTTTCAGCATTGCGCCGCGTTCACAGTTTAGTGACATATTTTGCCTGCGTATCTGTAATTTTGTTCAGAGAATCCAGATGAGCTTCAGGCTTCTAGTTAATGTATAGCCCAAGTTCTACTGTTTAGCCTCCGTATTGAAGATGATCTGTCAAAAATACTGTCAACATCATAAAGGCAACAGTATCTTAAATGGTTGGAAATTTTTTCAATCATAGCGTGAACTATGCAAGTATCTAACACACACCATCAACGATTTGCCTGATTATTCAGCCCTCACGGATCACTTCGTGTTATTGTAAAGGGATACGATATCACGCGCCCTGCCCTTTTTCGCCGCAGCGTGGAAGGAAGGGATCTCAGTACAAGATAATATTCTTCAACAAGTCTTACAGAGCGGGAACTAAACCAAGGTTTTTAGTCTGCGTAATAAATAAGCTGCTGATCCATATAGGGTTCGCTACAGGCATCTCAAATGCGGCGTCCAAACTGCGCTGTTTAATAGCAGCGTTTACGTACTGGTGCACTCCCAGCTCAGCAAAGAGATGTTACCCGATCAATAATCTTTAAAAGAAAGGCCGATTCAACCGCGTCGCCGTCATGGCGGGAAGCGGCGAAGAGGTGTTTGCTATAAGCTGCTCTTCGATTTGCTGACAAAGATACTGAACAGCCGCTCAGAAGACATACATGCTAACTCTACGAAGCAACATGGGTTCCCGAAAAAACGCTCTGCCGAAACGGCGTCCTGCAGGATCCTGATGATTGACGTCAAACGAGCGTTGATCACGGGGCACAATCCGCTATACGCGGTGTTTGTCATTTGCAAGGCAGCCTTCGACTCGATGCCCTAGGACAAGGCTATGCTCACGCTAGCCGAGGTTGATGTATTTATGAGTCTGCTTAGCGTTTTCGTTGCGATTCTACAGGGAAATAGAATAACCGTCCCATCATTTGGTCTTCAATGGTTATTCTATTTTTCTGTGGAACCGCAATGAAAACGTTGAGCAGACACACTCTTTCTCTCGTCCTCTCTCTCTCTCTCTCTCTCTCTCTCTCTCTCT
>NW_019212179.1:0-3514 GCF_002443255.2 Varroa destructor | reverse complement strand
CTTTTTGGCCATATTTCAAAAGAGAAACTTACATGCAATATATTTGTTAAAGCTCAAAGAAGTTCTCGTTGGCCAAGTCTCAGGATAGAGTTCCCTCACACAGAAAAGTTGTTAAAACTCAAATAAGTCCCCCATTGGCCAAGTCTCAGAACAGAGTTTCTTCATACAAAAAAAAGTTGCTAACACTCAAACAAGCTTCCTCTAACTAAGTTTCAGGACAAAATTTCCTCTTACAACGAAATTGTTAAAAGTCAAGGAAATCTTTTTGGCCATATTTCAAAAGAGAACCTTACATGCAATATATTTGTTAAAGCTCAAAGAAGTTCTCGTTGGCCAAATCTCAGCATAGAGCTCCCTCACACAGAAAAGTTGTTAAAACTTAAACAAGCTTCCTCTAGTTAAGTTTCAGGATAAAATTTCCACTTACAATGAAATTGTTAAAAGTCAAGGAAATCTTTTTGGCCATATTTCAAAAGAGAACCTTACATGCAATATATTTGTTAAAGCTCAAAGAAGTTCTCGTTGGCCAAGTCTCAGGATAGAGTTCCCTCACACAGAAAAGTTGTTAAAACTCAAATAAGTCCCCCATTGGCCAAGTCTCAGAACAGAGTTTCTTCATACAAAAAAAAGTTGCTAACACTCAAACAAGCTTCCTCTAACTAAGTTTCAGGACAAAATTTCCTCTTACAACGAAATTGTTAAAAGTCAAGGAAATCTTTTTGGCCATATTTCAAAAGAGAACCTTACATGCAATATATTTGTTAAAGCTCAAAGAAGTTCTCGTTGGCCAAGTCTCAGGATAGAGTTCCCTCACACAGAAAAGTTGTTCAAACTTAAACAAGTGTTCTCTGGCTAAGTTTCAGGACAGAAGTTCCACATACAAAGAAGTGGTTAAAACAAACGCTTTTTTTCTGGCCATGTTTTAGGACAACATTACCACATACAAAGAAGTTGTTAAAACTCAAATAAGTCCCCCATTGGCCAAGTCTCAGAACAGAGTTTCTTCATACAAAAAAAAGTTGCTAACACTCAAACAAGCTTCCTCTAACTAAGTTTCAGGACAAAATTTCCTCTTACAACGAAATTGTTAAAAGTCAAGGAAATCTTTTTGGCCATATTTCAAAAGAGAACCTTACATGCAATATATTTGTTAAAGCTCAAAGAAGTTCTCGTTGGCCAAGTCTCAGGATAGAGTTCCCTCACACAGAAAAGTTGTTCAAACTTAAACAAGTGTTCTCTGGCTAAGTTTCAGGACAGAAGTTCCACATACAAAGAAGTGGTTAAAACAAACGCTTTCTTCCTGGCCATGTTTTAGGACAACATTACCACATACAAAGAAGTTGTTAAAACTCAAATAAGTCCCCCATTGGCCAAGTCTCAGAATAGAGTTTCCTCATACAAAAAAGTTATTAGCACTCAAACAAGCTTCCTTTAGCTAAGTTTCAGGACAAAATTTCCACTTACAACAAAGTTGTTAAAAGTCAAGGAAATCTTTTTGGCCATATTTCAAAAGAGAACCTTACATGCAATATATTTGTTAAAGCTCAAAGAAGTTCTCGTTGGCCAAGTCTCAGGATAGAGTTCCCTCACACAGAAAAGTTGTTCAAACTTAAACAAGTGTTCTCTGGCTAAGTTTCAGGACAGAAGTTCCACATACAAAGAAGTGGTTAAAACAAACGCTTTCTTCCTGGCCATGTTTTAGGACAACATTACCACATACAAAGAAAAGTTGTTAAAACTCAAATAAGTCCCCCATTGGCCAAGTCTCAGAGCAGAGTTTCTTCATACAAAAAAAAGTTGCTAACACTCAAACAAGCTTCCTTTAGCCAAGTTTCAGACAAAATTGCCGCTTACAACAAAATCGTTAAAAGTCAAGAAAATCTTTTTGGCCATATTACAAACAGAATCTTACATGTAATATATTTGCTAAAACTCAAGTTCTCGTTGGTCAAGTCTTAGTATAGAGTTTCCTCACACAGAAAAGTTGTTAAAACTTAAACAAGTATTCTCTAGCTAAGTTTCAGGAAGATACAAAGAAGTGGTTAAAACAAACATTTTTCCTGGCCATGTTTTTGGACAACATTTCCACATACAAAGGAGTTAAAACTTATATAAGTCCCCCACTGGCCAAGTCTCAGGACAGAGTTTCCTCATACAAGCAAAAGCTGTTAACACTCAAACAAGCTTCCTTTAGCCAAGTTTCAGACAAAATTGCCGCTTACAACAAAATCATTAAAAGTCAAAAAAATTTTTTTGGCCATATTACAAACAGAATCTTACATATAATATATTTGCTAAAACTCAAGTTCTCGTTGGTCAAGTCTCAGTATAGAGTTTCCTCATACAGAAAAGTTGTTAAAACTTAAACAAGTTTTCTCTAGCTAAGTTTCAGGAAGATACAAAGAAGTAGTTAAAACAAACGTTTTCTTTTGGCCATCTTTTAGGACAACATTTCCACATACAAAGAAGTTAAAACTTAAATAAGTCCCCCATTAGCTAAGTCTCAGGACAGAGTTTCCTCATACAAACAAAAGTCGTTAACAGTCAAGCAAGCTTCCTTTAGCCAAGTTTCAGACAAAATTGCCGCTTACAACAAAATCGTTGAAAGTCAAGAAAATCTTTTTGGCCATATTACAAACAGAATCTTACATATAATATATTTGCTAAAACTCAAGTTCTTGGTCAAGTCTCAATATAGAGTTTCCTCATACAGAAAAGTTGTTAAAACTTAAACAAGTGTTCTCTAGCTAAGTTTCAGGAAGATACAAAGAAGTGGTTAAAACAAACGTCTTCTTTTGGCCATCTTTTAGGACAACGTTTCCACATACAAAGAAGTTAAAACTTAAATAAGTCCCCCATTAGCCAAGTCTCAGGACAGAGTTTCCTCATACAAACAAAAGTTGTTAACACTCAAACAAGCTTCCTTTAGCTAAGTTTCAGACAAAATTACTGCATACAACAAAATTGTTAAAAGTCAAGGAAATCTTTTTGGCCATATTTCAAAAGAGAACCTTACATGCAATATATTTGTTAAAGCTCAAAGAAGTTCTCGTTGGCCAAGTCTCAGGATAGAGTTCCCTCACACAGAAAAGTTGTTCAAACTTAAACAAGTGTTCTCTGGCTAAGTTTCAGGAAAGAAGTTCCACATACAAAGAAGTGGTTAAAACAAACACTTTTTTTCTGGCCATCTTTTAGGACAACATTACCATATACAAAGAAGTTGTTAAAACTCATATAAGTCCCCCATTGGCCAAGTCTCAGAACAGAGTTTCCTCATGCAAAAAAGTTATTAGCACTCAAACAAGCTTCCTTTAGCTAAGTTTCAGGACAAAATTTCCATTTACAACAAAGTTGTTAAAAGTCAAGGAAATCTTTTTGGCCATATTTCAAAAGAGAACCTTACATGCAATATATTTGTTAAAACACAAAGAAGTTCTCGTTGGCCAAGTCTCAGCATAGAGCTCCCTCACACAGAAAAGTTGTTAAAACTTAAACAAGCTTCCTCTAGTTAAAT
>NW_019212178.1:0-1346 GCF_002443255.2 Varroa destructor | reverse complement strand
CATATTTCAAAATAGAAACTTACATGCAATATATTTGCTAAAACTCAAAGAAGTCTCGGCAGTCTCAGGAGAGTCCCTGACACAGAAAAGTTGTTAAAACTTAAACAAGTGCCAAAAAGATTTCCTTGACTTTCAACAATTTTGCTGTAGGCGGAAGTTTTGTTCTGAAACTTAGATAAAGGAAGCTTGTTTGAGTGTTAACAACTTTTTTGTATGAGAAAACTCTGTTCTGAGACTTGGCCAATGGGGGACTTATTTGAGTTTTACCAACTTCTTTATATGTGGAAATGTTGTCCTAAAACATGACTAGAAAAAAACGCTTGTTTCAACCACTTCTTTATATCTTCCTGAAACTTAGCTAAAGAACACTTGTTTAAGTTTTAACAACTTTTCTGCGTGAGGGAGCTCCATCCTGAGACTTCTTTGAGTTTAGCAAATATATTGCATGTAAGATTCTGTTTTGAAATATGGCCAAAAAGATTTCCTTGACTTTCAACAATTTTGTTGTAGGCGGAAGTTTTGTTCTGAAACTTAGATAAAGGAAGCTTGTTTGTGTGTTAACAACTTTTTTGTATGAGAAAACTCTCTTCTGAGACTTGGCCAATGGGGGACTTATTTGAGTTTTACCAACTTCTTTGTATGCGGTAATGTTGTCCTAAAACATGGCCAGAAAGCAACGCTTGTTTCAACCACTTCTTTGTATCTTCCTGACACTTAGCTAGGAAACACTTGTTTAAGTTTTAACAGCTTTTCTGTGTGAGGGAGCTCCATCCTGAGACTTCTTTGAATTTTAGCAAATATATTGCATGTAAGATTCTATTTTGAAATATGGCCAGAAAGATTTCCTTGACTTTGAACAATTTTGTTGTAGGCGGAAGTTTTGTTCTGAAACTTAGATAAAGGAAGCTTGTTTGAGTGTTAACAACTTTTTTGTACGAGGAAACTCTGTTCTGAGACTTGGCCAATGTGGGACTTATTTGAGTTTTAACAACTTCTTTGTAGGTGCAAATGTTGTCCTAAAAGATGGCCTGAAAAAAACGCTTGTTTCAACCACTTCTTTATATCTTCCTGAAACTTAGCTAAAGAACACTTGTTTAAGTTTTAACAACTTTTCTGCGTGAGGGAACTCTGTCCTGAGACTTGGTCAACGAGATCTTCTTTGAGTTTTAGCAAATACACTGCATGTAAGATTCCATTTTGAAATATTGCCAAAAAGATTTCCTTAACTTTCAACAATTTTGTTGTAGGCGGAAGTTTTGTTCTGAAACTTAGATAAAGGAAGCTTGTTTAAGTGTTAAGAACTTTTTGTATGAGGAAACTCTGTTTTGAGACTTGGCCAATGGGGG
>NW_019212176.1:0-1072 GCF_002443255.2 Varroa destructor | reverse complement strand
AGGATAGAGTTCCCTCACACAGAAAAGTTGTTGAAACTTAAACAAGTATTCTCTAGCTAAGTTTCAGGAGGATACAAAGAAGTGATTAAAATAAACGTTTTTTTTGGCCATATTTTAGGACAACATTACCACATACAAAGAAGTTAAAACTTAAATAAGTCCTCCATTGGCCAAGTCTCAGAACAGAATTTCCTCATACAAAAAAGTTGTTAACACTCAAACAAGTTTCCTTTTTGCGATGTTTCAGACAAAATTTCCGCATACCACAAAATTGTTGAAAGTCAAGGAAATCTCTTTGGTCATATTTCAAAACAGAACCTTACATGCAATATATTTGTTAAAACTCAAAGAAGTTCTCGTTGGTCAAGTCTCAGGATAGAGTTTCCTCACACAGAAAAGTGGTTGAAACTTAAACAAGTGTTCTCTAGCTAAGTTTCAGGAAGATACAAAGAAGTGGTTAAAACAAACGTTTTTTTTTGGCCATGTTTTAGGACATTTCCACATACAAAGAAGTTAAAACTTATATAAGTCCCCCATTGGCCAAGTTTCAGGACAGAGTTTCCTCGTACAAATAAAAGTTGTTAACACTCAAACAAGCTTCCTTTAGCCAAATTTCAGACAAAATTTCCGCTTACAACAAAATTGTTAAAAGTCAAGGAAATCTTTTTGGTCATATTTCAAAACAGAACCTTACATGTAATATATTCGCTAAAACCCAAGTTCTCGTTGGTCAAGTCTCAAAATAGAGTTTCCTCATACAGAAAAGCTGTTAAAACTTAAACAAGTATTTTCTAGCTAAGTTTCAGGAAGATAGAAGTGGTTAAAACAAACATTTTTTCTAACCATGTTTTAGGACAACATTTCCACATACAAAGAAGTTAAAATTTAAATAAGTCCTCCACTGGCCAAGTCTCAGGACAGAGTTTTCTCATACAAACAAAAGTTGTTTACACTCAAACAAGCTTCCGTTAGCCAAGTTTCAGACAAAATTTCCGCGTACAACAAAATTGTTAAAAGTCAAGGAAATCTTTTTGGCCATATTTCAAAACAGAATCTTACATGCAATATATTT
>NW_019212175.1:0-45929 GCF_002443255.2 Varroa destructor | reverse complement strand
TCGTATATATAGTTCGTGAGTTCCATATTCGTGTTTTCTTGTTCTTATGAGCACTTCCTTTTCGTCCTATTGCGACAAAAAGAAAAAGCTATTACGCTCTCTTTTTCATGTGAGGTCTTCTGCATTTGAGAAACAAGTTCCATGTATCCAATGTAATAAGACCTCACTTCTAAATTCACGGAACACCTTCAGCCAAGCATCGCCAACTGCAGAGTGCAGCCCATCGCTGGATTTATTTAGGAGTGATAAGCGACTATTTAGACTTTTCATCAGCAGAGTAACTTCACACTACCTTTATACTTCACGGTAAGACACAACGAATTACAGCTGATTTACTTAATTATGTAAGGTTATCTATGGGGGTTATGTAAGAATGGTAACTTCTTACATTTTTATCTAACGAAAGCTTCAGGGTACATTTTCATGATTACGAAGAATAATTAGAAGTGATGAAAGCAGTTTTTGGCAGTTTGGACAAAAGATTATTTTGAAGAAAAACATTTCTCATTAAAGAAAAACATCGTTGTCATAAAAGGACTTGGTCTGAAATTCTGTCGAAGGTCTTAGTTTGGACTTATAATGCTCATATGGTGCGCGGAAGTTTATCTTACCTTACGCGAAGTTTGAGGTCTTTCGAAAAAGTACCTTTTTCACTCATTTACATAGTGACGCTTATTTACCTGTAAAAGAAGCAAGGGGACATCTACCAGGGTATACCTGACGTTAACCTTTACGTCGAATCGTCAATGACTGGTAGGCTTTTTTGTCAGCCTTTCATTTTTTTGTGTCTATCTTTATTCTAAAACATATACGATATAGTCTAGATATTTATTCACAGAAGGAAAAGCTATTCTCACGAAGGTCGGTTCTAAGCACTCAACCTACATTTTGTCTATCATTGCAATACACCTCTTCCTGCTCTAGTATTTCCTGTAATACCCAATAGATTCAAATAAATAGCTTCTGCTAAATAAATATCCGATTGCCCTTTCCCGGTGAATGATCCCGGTGTTTGTAAAAGTATGGAGCGATCCATTTCACTGAACTACGCACTGGCTACGCAAAATGCTCATTAGCGCGCGGATGTTCGTTCCAATATATCCATATCACCTGTCTCATACAATTTACTCGGTGGCATTACTTCAGCGAACCTGCTGAAAGCGTCCTACCTAGCATTCTTTTTCTAAAGTGCATCGATATGTTATTATATAATAAGAATAAGAGATAAAAGTTCTAACTATGATATTGTCGCATAAATTATGACACAACTCAAAAATATCTTTCAAGTGAGGTTGACCCCCGGACCACTTAGATAATACTTAATTTCGTCAACTGTGAGAGCTAAGCGATGGATTTTTTGCGATGGAGCAGTGTAAGGTGATAAGGAATATGGTTGACTTGAAGATACGACGGCACAATAAGCCACTCTGATACGAACATTTCGTTGTTATTACACCAAATGAGGATTGCATCAAGCATATGATCCTCATGGAGAGCTTCCAAATTATCATCGTTTCGTTAATGTACATGAAATCTAATACAGAAAGAGTACACTTCTATGTTAAGTCCGGCATCGGCGCTCGGTACCTGCCCACAAGGGTCGTCAGTATACTTACGGCTAAATATGGTGGACGCGGTTACGGCGGTAGAGACCCCTTCTATGTGACTACTCATCATTCATAGCCCGAGATCAACTCTATGGCGGATTAAGAATATCGCGTCCTTAAGCCCTAGTAATTTTGATTGGACACGTGCAGGATAGACAGAAGGTTATCTAGAGAGGCTTCTTGTACCTTCTTAATACGATGAATTGAAGAACAGGTAGTGAAATAGTCACTTGTAGATGAAGCACGATCGAGAATACGTATGCGGGCTACAAGAAAATAGAAATATAATTGCTTGCAAAACAGGTAACGAAATCTACAATGTGTTGAAGTGTTAAACCATGGTCGGGAATAACAATAAGGAAGATTTTCTATAAAATATTACCGAAGCGAGCGCAAAAAGGCGAACTAATATGCCGTTTACCGAAACTTTAGAATGCACCATGTAGAGGGAATAAATATGCATCGGTGTCCGTTATTCGAGGTGCCTTATAGATGTCGTTCTATTGCATTTTAGATCGTCTACACGTGTTACCGGCTTACAACAGAGTAAGCACAGGCATCGTAGCTTGCCTGTAAGCTGCTATAGCCATATAGCCACGGTGTTTCCATTAAAAAGATTAGATCACGATGAATTCCTTATTTCCTTTCTTTTTGCTCGATAGAAATAAGTGGTTCGCGAAATTTAAACGATGAACGGCCGCCGCCCAGCAAGGAAGAGCAGCATCTTTTCGACCGACTCGTAGTCAAGAAGTAGCTGCGAGCTTTACGGCCGCAGCAGTTATATCTACTTCGCGAGTTAGGCTTGCCATTCGCTCTACTTTCACCATGGAATATTTCATAAGACAATTGCATATCTAGGGGTAAAGTGTTGCTCTTGATGGTTGAAAGACTGAACGATTACAAAATGGAGCGATAGGTAGAGAAATCAAATGTACTTAAAATGTTCGCCAGATCGTATTGTTACGCTTGTGGCTAACTACAGCTGGCTTTTATTGATCGACAGAAGAGGAAACACTTTGCCGTTAGGAAAGGTGTGGATCTGATCTCTGGTCTATGGTTCCTGAAGTTGAACTTCTCAAAATGCAGCCAAGAACTATTTCATATATTCATAGCATACGCATATCCAAGTGATTTCGCTAGCCACGATTCTACATGCCAAAGTAAATGGTGTTTTCAACAAACCAGCTGTATTAACTCCCAGTAGACACTGGTGCCTCCTCCACAAGAGGCATTTCACTTATTGAAAAACAACTTCCTTTTGTATAGTTGTTTCTTGCATGTGTTAAATAGCAGATCTATGTGGATAACTCATCCTTAACGTATTGTCATCTAATTCTTGTTATATGGTAAGACTTATGAAGTATCCTTCTATTCTTCTTTATAGCTGTCTATTGCTAAACTAAGATAGGTTCTATTTGCACGATTCCGGGCTAGTTAGAGATAGTCTGTACACAAAAATACATCTATATCGAACCCATGACAATGTATGTTTACCAAAAAACGCAGCGCTTCTTTTATTGCAGCTTAAAAAAGAAAAGCTATTTTACTTAGTAGCCGAAAGTGGTCTACGATATCCACAGCTCATTACAGAAAGCCACAGATTTTTCACCAAGCAATACTCTCAAAGCCGGTAGGGAGATTTCTCGGCTTTTATGCTGCTTATTATACAGCCGTAGCCGTTTTGTTTAAATACAGATTCTATCACTTGAAAATGAGTTAAGAAGTATATTTTTAAACGCGTGAAGTTCTACGTGCAGTAGATGTCTAGCCTAGTTCAAAAATTCTAGTTAATGTCTCAAAGTAATAATTTCTAGATGAGCATCAGATGAATGCTTAATTCTCTAGAATCGTTCCCAACGTCTGTACTGCCTCCGCCAAAATAGATGACGAGAGATTGGTAGCAACGTTTAAGGAAAAAGATATCTTTAACACAGCTACCAAGTAGATATGGCGACGGACTCACCATACAATCATGCAATCATAGGCTTCTCATATGAGACTCAGTGGTTCCTTCAAGTTGTTAATATCAGCTCACGTCGCCGTGACCGCCAATCGGCATCAAAACTATCATTGAAACACGCTGACAACTTGAAGACTGTCTTAATTCAGCTGTTATATATATCCCTAGGGGCGACGCCTTGCGGGAATTGTAGGGGAGAAAAGGTCCTGACTCTAAAAACGGAACGGTCAATACAGTGGGAGCATATATTCATTTTAGCCGCTAGGAAACCTTTTAGGAACCACGTACCGTTTGCACAAAACAATTTCATCGATGTATCAAGAAGAAATGGACAACATTATATTATTCACTATTATTACATAGGAGAATTAGCATTTTTTTTAATGCTGCTGAGATTTTCAATCGGATTCTAAACGAAGCGGGTTCTGAGAGGGCCATCGTGTGTGTACGTTTCCAGAATTTCGTATTGCATAATAGTTCCATCTTTCAAAATTCGCTTTATCATCATATCTTTGAACAGAGTCGAGGGATATGTATGCTTTATTTTCTATTTTGTTACGCTAAATAAATAGATTTTAACTAAATAGAATCAATGTTGCGCTTGGTGCTACCCTGCCTAATGAGACTAATATTGAAATGTTTCCTACAATTTAACAGGTAGATTTTTTATCGCATTTGGAACACACGAGCTCCAGATGATGCGTGCCTCATCATTTCGTATTTAATGAATCAGTGTTACATCGTTCATAGATTCGTGAAGTGAAGTCATCGCTCGCTTGCGGAATGGAAACTCTCATGGACAAGCGTGCAGTATTGAGCGTATTTCTCGACCATTGTTGTAGTTCCGTCCGTTATCCGTTGATTCTACAAAACCAGGGACAGTGCATATCTCTCCTGTGTTATAAACCCAAAATATTCCAGAGTATTTGCCGAATGTACTATTTGGTCTAAAGTGGTATAGATGTTTTTTGCAGTGGATTCAGACGACTGTGCATAGTTGCCATCAGATCGTCGTCTTCACCCAAACTATCATAATGCTTTAGTTTTTATTAAATTCGTCAGAATTACTCTTGTAACACTCTTTGGGATAACTTTTATTGTCGGATTGTCCACTGGTTGGGGTGTTCGATGACTGTTAAATAAAACAGCTAGAAAATTCCTGTAGTTTATAGTGGTTTCCTTTTTCAAATGTATAGAGGATACATAGCGTAACACGAGAACCTTTTCACGTAAAGGTCCTCCTTCTGATTCTACATTTCGATTCATTTACAGGCTAAGTTACTGCTTCTTATATCTAAATGACGACGATAACGAAACGAAAGCCTATCATCTAAAATCCTGTTGAAGCTTCCATTTTCACAATTTACAAAGTAAAAACAATCAGAGTTTTTCCGAATGCATTGTGTGTTTCACTATATGCGGATGTTTAAAAACAACGCATCAGCCCTAATATCCGCTAGCAACAAATACACAAACTTCACAACGTTATTTATAATCGGAGCGCACGTACTTTGGTGCACAACATTGTATCCGTACTCAAAAAAAAAACTAATGATCCACAGATGAATCGAAAGGAGCCAAAAAAGCTATTACATTGCTGACGGTAAAATGTTTCGATCTTTTTATCTTCATTGTTTTTGATCATTGTACCAATTGTAAAAGATGCTTTGGAGGGCCTTTTATGGCTCTATTGACGGAATCTTGGTCGGTCAGATGAATGACGTCAGGCACCCTAATTGTACAATGAAGTGATGAATCCGGCGTACAGTGGAGTCCACTATAATCGATTTATTATAACGGCTTCTCTATTAGCTCTATTATTAACAAGTTCGAAAAACTATATCTAATTGTTGCTCATTACATTACGTTATAAATTCGGGTTGAAAACAGTATATTGTCTGATAAAAAAAGATCTAGGAAAGCTCACTCGGCTACTGAGAAACAGCTTGACAGATACTAAGGAGTTAGATGTGTATATATATAAATGTTAGCATATATCAAAAGACTGCTACAGAGAAGCTACAAATCCGGCGTACACTGCCCAATTCGTAAGGAATGGAACGCGTTCTTATCTTATAGCCGGTTTAAAATGCACACAAAACGGAGCCTGATCGTCGAGAATACTGGCTAGTATATCGCTTGCGAAGTAAACAATGACGTTTGAAGTGCACAATTTGTGTACACAATACAATATATAGGTTTGAGCGTACTAGATAAAAAAAAAATGACTAGCCTTTCTCTACAGAATATAATCTTCAGGTCGATACGATGTTTTTTTTTTACAGTATTGCGATACAAGCTCCGACAGGTTCTGAGTACAGTGGACTCAGCGTGACTGGGCAAGGTCTGAGTTGTTAGCCTTTACGTTCCCTGACTTCGGTATAGTATCATCAAATATGCCGGCTTACATTAGAAGCTTACATCCCGTAAAATTCCCAGTAACAAAGAAAGACATGTCAGAGGTATTGCCCAAAATATTGTGAGAGATACCGGAGGATATTTGATGGCCATACGTTCACTGTTGGAATTTTTGAGGGTTAAAAAAGGAGGAAAAGAAGGATAATATCTGCAGTCTCTTAAAGTTTCTATGAACAATTGAACACAATCAACTTTCCTCAGTCACTGCTGATGTATATTTCGCACTCGAGTACCCGTAACTATCGAGATCTATA
The DNA here is from genome assembly GCF_002443255.2 of Varroa destructor. Taxonomy (NCBI): domain Eukaryota; kingdom Metazoa; phylum Arthropoda; class Arachnida; order Mesostigmata; family Varroidae; genus Varroa; species Varroa destructor. The sequence continues at coordinate 39,690 of NW_019212175.1, read as the reverse complement.
TCCTCTGCTTTAGGCAACGCGTGTCCATGTCTAAATGAGTTAACTCGATCTGACTCCCCGGTTGCTCATAGCAACACATTTTGAGCTTCGATCGTCGAGGTCTGCATCTGGTTTATACGGCTCAGCTCATTATCGATGCACAACAGTGTTTCTTTGATGTAGAGTTCTCGCTACTCCAAAGATTAGTTTTGCACTTGCCTTCTTTAGAAATGTTGCTCTGCGCTATTCGACTAAAGTCACTATTGGACGGAACCAAAGCGCGTAACCCAGTTTTGAATTTCCTCTTTGCAAATCACACGACAGCTAAACGATGTTTTATCAGCCTTCTAACGCGGGCCGTAACAGGGTCCTAAGACACAATTACAAGTTCTAAAGATACAACCAATTATTTAAATTAGACGCCATTATTCGAGTTTTAGTCGAGGCTCGATTGATAAATCTGATTGAGAATCTTTGTACATTCAGCATTCTGGGTTGGCCACAAGGTCGAATTGAAAAAGTGATTTTTTTTCACCAACGACTGCGCCTAGTTAAGGCAGCGCTCGGAGTTTTGCAGACGTTCCGACGACCGTTAGTTACCTCAGCAGCATCCTAGCGACAGCCCAGCCAGCCAAGAAGTGTCCCAGTAAACATACGTAACCCGATTTAAAAACTTTCTTTCTTTTCAACAGAACAAGTCCGGGAGCGGGTCTTTGCAACGGTTGTGTATCGAATAGAACCTAGTAACTCTATGATAAAATGGTACTCATTATCTACGTTCCTATCTGATAACAGGCATTTTCACTACATTTTCTGTCTGTAGTTGTGTTCGTTCCGTATGCGCGCCGTGGCGCATCTGCTGGCTGATGCTAGATAAAAGCGGGGGGCAGGACGCATCGACAACCGGCAAATTCAGCTGCTGACAATCTCGCTCTTTTTTTTTTCTTTTTTATGTGAGTTTAAAATGCTATTTATTTCCAATTGTTGGATGATACTTGTGGCTACGGCACTGTACAGTAAAATTTAAGAAAAAGTTCAAATATTCAATACAAATAACCTGGTGTTATTCGATTTGCATTATGTTACAGATTTCACCCGTCTAGAAATACCACAATATTAATAATTTATGTACAATCTAGGCACTGAGATGTCCATCTCAGTGAGTTGTCAAGTACACTTGCATTAAGGTTAGGTTCAGGTCCTCTTATTTTAATTTGTCGCGTCAAGAGTGTCTTACTGGTAACAGCGATGAAAAATGATTATACAGTTTAAAAAAAGTCGACAAAATTGGATCTGGTTTAGGGTTGATAGTAATAATAGCAGTAATAGTAGTCATAAAAGTATTGTCTAGAAGCTTAGCCATCTTTGTGCGGACCAATTTTATCCTAACAATTTACTTCCACTTCGTACGATCATAACGTCCTTATTTGTCGCTAAATAAATCTTTTCCATTTAGGTCAGTTAGGTTCTGTGTCATGTCAGCTTTCTTCGTTCATAGAAAAGGGTCTTTCTTTTTTAGACCTTATATAGAAATGATGCACATTGTAAGCAAAAAGTACACACACGCATGCATGCGTGATCATCATGCTTACAAGGATCAAAAATGTAAATCGTTCTACCATCCGTCTTAATATAATAGTAATAATTACTGATTGAACTGAGATGTCAGTTTTCGATGCGCTAACGTTTCAATCAGTTGGTCAGATATCCAATTTTTTTTTGCGTCTTTGTCGTTGTTTGTTACGGTTGGCGTCTGTTTTTCTCGCTAGATAAGTACATCGTCAGTAGCAAGCGTTACTAATTACTCAGTTGTATACATTCGGTGCAACATGTTATCTGTCTCAGTATTGTAAGATCCGTATAAATTAAATAGATGAGCTTCTTTGCTTCGTCGCGTCTTTCCGCTTGATAAACCGCGCTCAGCGGGCGCCGACAGTAATAATAGTTGTCTACAAATACGTGTGCACTCTTCATCTCAGTTAAGAGCACTAATTGTTACGAGGGAAATTGTCCGGAAAACCAGAAAGAAGCACGCACAGCTGAAGAAATCAGATTTTGTTTTTAGCAGCTCCATTATCATCAATATCCGAATCGTCGTTATTATGACTATTATCGTCACGGTCATTTTGGTGGCAGAAATGAGCTTAAAGATGCTGCTATCGAACTGCGCGATGTTAAGAAGGACATGAGTCAATATTAGCAGTAGCCGTTGTGATGATGCTGTTAAAAATAGGTAAACAACTGCTTGCTGGTCAATAGCAGTATTGATCACGACGTTCGACGACGCATGAAAACGCGGCCGCACAAGGCTTGTAGGCGATTGTTACCGATATGGCACGATTACCATAGTGACCAATGCCACAAAGCCTACGGGGACGATCGATGCGAGAATTGGACTTAACGCCACAGGCAGTGCGACGCCAGACGTGAAAGCTCGCTTAAAGCCGAAGCACTTGACGGCGATGAGGCGCTTCTGCCGCCGGCACCAATATTCGCCTTCAGGATCATTCGTCTGCGCGTCGCAGATACACGCGAAATAACCACCATCTGATACCGAATAGAGAACGCGTGCACTGGCCGCACATTGTGCTGAGCATGGCTCAGACGTCTTTTCAATGGTTGATCGGCACGCATGACCATACTGCACGTACGCTTGTTGACAAAGGCCGTTCTCCCTACATAGACGATGCCGCTCAACACAGGACACCTGTGGATTATAGGGGGGTTCTTCGACGAACTGCAGATGCGTAGCCGCCGCCTGAACATGTTTTTGTTGGTATTCGCCCAGCCTATGCTTATAGTCGAGCCGCTGCTGCACGAAATCGACGCGCTTCCGTTCAAATTCGCTCTCGTTGAAGTCAAGCCGCTCTGGCCAACAGTTTTCTATGTTCCGCATACTCGCACACTCCTTGTCGCCACGAGCGCACGAACACGTGATTACCTCGTAGCCTTCGATAATTGACGACAGTGATATTAGTGACAATCGACACTTGTCGAGGCAAAGTCCTTCCACGGTTCTGGAATCAAAACAACACAACACAAATACACATTGAAACCGATGTTGTCGGAACAGATATGATGTATTTAATATTCTGAACTTTTACATTCGAACCTGATATATCAGACCAACACATTGAAACAGATGGAAAACAGTTGCCAGATTTTTAGTCTCATGTCGACATGTACACCTTACAATACGGCATCAATGCTTCTTCAAAGCGTATCTGTACAGTCGAATATTCGTTCGGCTAAAAGGAAAGCCACCAGATCTAAATGAGTCGAATGATATTGTCAGAGAAGCTAAACGTCTAAAATGGCAGTATGCAGTAATTCTTAACTCTCTAAGAGTGAACATATTTTCTTTTATATAAATCCAGTTGGAAAGGGCCAGCTATACCAGATCCCTGAATAACTGAATTTACCACGTTTTCCAAGCACCAGGTGAGCATAGGAAAGCTTTTCATCCTGCTGAATTCTACAAACAAATGGGGATATACAATATATTATTCCATACAGTTTTAATAAAGCTAGTTAACCACGCAGTCCAACGGTGCCCTTGAGTCACCCTCAATATCCACTTATATACCAGAAGTGTTATCATAAGTGAACCGTTAAACGCTATATATGACTCCCTTGTCAAAATAAAAACTCTATATTCTTCTCGAGCACGCATATATTTCTCTTCAAGCTATCTTGCCACTGTGATTACATATCTCTTCGAAGGGACGGTACCTATCTAATAGCGGCTAAGAACTGTGAAGGATAAATCTCTCGTAATTTGATTTTGCCTTCGATTATATCTCTACACCGTAAAACGCTAGCTAGGGATAGGAAAATGCATACAACTACACTATATAACAAACATTTTTCTGGCTATACTATACAGTCAACTAGACTTCCAAGCAGATACGATGTCGAGATAGGTCATTATGAGCGCGTCTCGTTTACGGAATACTCCATTTCACAGCTGCAGGTACGCTCGTGTATAATGTATGGGTGATAGAATTAAGACGGGTCCCCTTGAAATGAGCCCTAAATATAAACGCCGTACACTTAGCGACTAGTTCGTTTGACTTTGAGTTACTTTTTTGAGTTCTTCATCTATTTTCGAAAGCTTATTTTCTGGAAATAGCCTATTTAGCTATGAATGAGATCAACCAAAGTAATATATATGTAGATAAATATTATTCTACATGTCAGCAACGCCAGCAGCCGTATGGGGGGAAGTGTTCATTGAGGCAAGAAGGCGTCATATTGCCTGAAAGCTGGAGCACATTCTTCGCGAGGTTGAATATACCGTACAATCTTAAAAGTCTTAGTAAGCTATTACTTGAACATATATATTTGGCAAAATTCTTGGAGCGGCCTGTGGATGAGGTCCTGCCAAAGCCTAAATACTATTATGTCCTTCCTCCTTCTATTAGATTACGGCTTCAAAACTAAATCCGGTCTTATCCATATTTACTATTAAATAGCGCTAGATTTTTTTTGGAGTTAAGTTTCGGTAGTTGAAGTGCCTGAGGTGGCCTTCTCGAACGTCAGGGCGATCAGTACGGAATGACATGAAAAGGGCTGGCGGACCTCCCGTACCTATTTCGTACCTTATGAGTTTCTAGCGAGTAAAATAAAATGTTTGATAATACTTGCAAATATATATATATATATATTGCAACGCGCTGATTACACCGTCGTTCCGTGTCGAGATAGGCTAGCTCTGTTGAGGCTTACGCCACGGTTTAACTAGTCGAATAAACGATATAAGCGTGCGGCACGAGCTCAAGACCGACTTTTTTCTCCGTATAATACTGCGCTTTAAGGTCGCGAATAGTATGAGAAGCACGCTGACGAGCTTTATGTAACCTTGAAAATACCAACGGTTCGCCCCGCTGCAGAAGCACCAGGCGTACCTCTCGCGCCCCAAAGTGACAAAGCATGCCTTTCACAGACATGAACCAGTCGACCTTTTAACCTGCCGTAAGCACACTAAGCGAAAACTCGTCATTTGATGAGCTGTTATTGCGAAAGGAAGAGTAACGTTCCAACGAGAATCCACAGTTAATACCCATTCACCTCACAATTAGGCAGTGCGAACACAACGCGAGGCTGGTACCCTAATTAGCGTTAGCCGAAAATTGCTTTCGACGGCATTGCTTCTCAACATGCTGGCAACTTTTTCTTGAAAGTCGCTATACTCTATCGTCAGGCCGAGAGTCTAATCTCTTTAATGTGTCAGGCAAGTAGCCCTAAACTACACAGATTAGTGTTTATTGTGAAGATGTATGATTTTATGATAATGACACTTTGAACTCGTGTTTTGTAAGTAGTTTACTGATTATAATATTTGTTGTAAAAAAAATCTCTACTATCTATATCATGTAATAGCTGACAGAGGTACTTCCATAATAAATAATTTGCCCAAGTATCCTGAATAAGGATTACTCCGGTTGTGACTGAAGCAACGAAACCTGCGTCGTATCTAACACGATTCTGATTCAGTTTGACAAGATTCAGCCCTGAAATGATTAAATCCTGTCAATGCAGCTTATTGTTCGAAGTGACTTTAAAAAATTGACCTCTTACTACGGGCCTATGAGTTGTTTGAAAGCATCGTTTTCCTCACTTCAATTTTTAATCAGGGCTCTTCATTATTTCCAGACCAACATCAAAGTACTCCGAAAGCTTGAAAGATGAGAAAAACGGCTTTAAGAACTGAGTTCCTGGGAGAAGCTGAGACAATAAAACGATCGACACAACTTCAGACACTGGGTTCTTAGAAAGGTCTGAAATGGAAAGGAGTGATCTGTTAGGAAAGAGAAAACATGCTACCAAGGCCGAATCGGAGGGACCCATGGGAAGGATGCGTACTCACGAGCTAGAACCCATAGGTCCCTTAATGGAGTCTTCGCAGTCTCAGCAGTCGGAAACTGTGAGGCGCCACTGTCCGAGGGTCAAGCACGAGACAACCGTTAGCTGCCACTATTATTCCTACTCGAGCGGCCGTTGAAAGTATATACATACATATGTCGTTGGTAGGAAGAAAAAGTACAAAAAACATTGTTGCATATACTCCAAATGCAAGCAGGTTTAACCGACTAAAAAATTGGACCCGACAACTTTCCATCTCAAGTTTTCTCTTGATGAAAAGTTTCTATTGTAAAAGAATCTATATTTTTGGTCATATATCTATATATATATAATGCATCTATATATATATATATATATATATCTATATATATATAATCTATATATATATAACGACGAACGATGTGTGCATCGGTACTCGTAAAACCAAAGTTCGCTCTTCCTAGAACAAACCAACTAAGAACAACTCATTCGGTTAATGGTTTCCCTGGTCTGATTTTAGCGACGATTTTCTTAACCAATGGCTTAAGTATTTACCACGCCACCGGGAGATGTTGTCCGCACTGTGTGCAACAGCTACGGAACGTCACAGTAGTAGACTGCCCAATGAGATCATTTTGACTCCTAATTCAATTGTCGTTCTTCACTAGCGTTGTCGTTCAGTAGGGGGTTATCATTCTTATTCTATAGCAGCTGGACTGTTGCTAGCGAACACGCTTCCTTACCACTAGATACTCTTTTGGATTTTATTATATATTCACTGTTTACAAAATTCGAATATATTTAAAAAATCGTAGGGGTCAAGTCCGCGACTCAAACAATGTAGGAAGACGAAAGCAGGTTTTGTATTTACAGATCGGCTAACAACGCGTAAGATGGTAATCTTACGCGTTGTTAGCATATATATTTCCATATAGTCGCGGACAAGACCTTTTGCGTTTAACGATTAAGTAAATTAAGTATATTGTTTAATAAAGGGCGAATATGTAACTGGCTTACAAATGTATGTAAAATATGTAAGAATAAGTGAAGCACCAAACAGTGGACAAGCAAGCACCCTTGCGGACGACGCGAACCTTCCCTGCAGTTCTTTCGAGCAGCCAAGGGTATAAGCGTGATGTACAAGTTGGCAATTCTGCGACTTCTTCAGGCAGGTGGCGATTGCCGCTGAGCAGTTCATTTGTGAAAGTTGCACTGGCAGTATCTGACCGCCGTCTGGTGAGGATGACGCTACGAATGCTGGCGAGACAGTCATCGACGACGCCGATTGCGTCACTAGGATGCTTGCAACAACGAGCCACTGGACAGAGTGAAGGCCGGCCCCGCTGAAGTCGTTTCGACTTCGCCAACAGGAGAAGCGGTCTGAAATGGACAAGGAGATGCTAAGATGAGATTATAATATAATATAATAAGATAAACATGAGGTCTAACAGAAATATTAATATTTCTGTTAGACAACATCGTAAACAGTATTAGGATTGATCCATTCTACATGTTTGATAAATTAGTAAAGAAGCGTTTTCTTAATGATCCACATACGAACAGAAGAGGAATAAACTGTAATTCACGGATGCGGTAGCCACATGTCAGCGCGACCACACGACTTGATATAAAATACCGTAAAAATATGAACCATAGCAGACAGCCTGCCATCAAACGTTGTATTCGGCGAAAGATTTACGACCGGAAACAATGTGAGTCGTTGATTTACAAAATAGGAAAACTTGTTAAACTCGAAAATGAGCCTTGTGTGAGACGCCCTGCGAAAAAGCGTTCGGAGCCGGGACGCTACAAGTAGCATTAGGTTTGGCGTACGCAAGAATACCAACCCTGTTCACCGCTGTCAAATTGGGACGCAGAAAAATATAGCCGGATGTGTCTCGCATCGTTTGCACTAGAATCTAAAAGGTCCCCTAAAAAGGCTCGGCTCTTTTTGCTTTGAGCATTTGTTGCATCGAATTATAGTTAGAGATCGCTTTCACACCTTTCAGATTGAACACCTAATTACGCCGAGCACTTTCATTGTAGTCAAAGGTATTAGCGCTTAGCAAAAATATCCAATAAGCGCTCAAAGAGGCCCAGTATCTGGTCGGAACCTAACAAGCGGAATAAACTGCGTCACGTGATGTAGGCTTTTAATATTGTTAGAGGCAATAATAAGTAATTGCGTTCCTTACACCCAATGAGCTCTTAGAAGTGGATCCCTTGACCATTAGACTGCGTGTAGTACAGCAGACGACGACAACAACAAACAAAAGCCTTCATCTCAAATTGAGATTAAAACAGAGTTTGGCACTCTTTGGCCATATAGGCCCAACTACCGCCAATGTACCTTATTTGGTCCGTCATGCGCGTTTGCTCATTATGTAAATACGCCTTCGCGAACGCATAATAAGCGCGGCACAACTCGGTGTGAACTACTTCATTTACCACCAGCTGTGCTTGACCTGGAACTTGGCGCAAGAACGTTACATGTTGTTATCAATTGTGCACTCACCTTAACTTGTGTCGAATATGATCTTCTGAACAGCATCATAACTGACAGAATTATATAGTCTAAAAATCGGCTGTCAGATGTGTTTATGATCGTACCGTTAAAAACATCTTTCTTTTGCATCACGCATACGTTCGAAGGCAGCCAATTCTGGTGATATTTTGTTGTTAACAGAACAGCAACGTGTTACTGATAATAAGTATTACCTGTCGGATACTATAAGAAGCTTGCCCATACCTAGCTGTTTACGGGAATTGTGTACTTGGCGATCCACTTTGATTACTCATGTCTCATTGTTATTAACACGACGAATTCGCTGGAGTGAGTTTATTTTCTAACATGGTGTCTAATAGGCACGGCAGCCCGAGGTAGGTTCAGCTTCGTTTGTCATATAAGGGATTTTTAATGATAATTTTAGACAGGACATGACGTTACGTAAGCTACAGTTTTTTGGGGCTTGTAAAAACCCACCTCATTCGCTGCGGCAAATGTCAATGATTTGGTTTCAGGTCTTAAAAAGAACTTAGAGTTGTCCTCGAATCGTATACGCATACGCACAATGAGGCTGAAGTTCGAGCTTTACTCGAGCAACCCTCTCAATATCAACTCTATATCATTAACTCAAGCATGTGCGATGTGTACCGAATACGCGAAGCTTCTCTATAGAAATTGTCCTCTTTGATAGTTAGCACCGTGAAGGACAATTCGTAACCTAACATTCAGTGTAGGAACGTCGGGACGTTGTTCAAAACTAGATACTGCTGAACTGACTTATAAAAGGAGGCGACGTCAACCATGAACGTGCTCTGATCGTTAATTCGAATTTTAGCGTTGGCAAGTAGTTACTATGGCATATACCTGACATGCCATTTCATAAATTTGTTGGAAGAAAACCCAAATAGGTTCAGCATGACCCGTACGAGGCGATATCGAATAGCTAAAGTACCGAACGTAGAAGAAACCCAACTTACCTTTTGACCTAAACATTGAATCTTGTGAGGCTGTATAGGATCAGGGTCTACGAAGGAGCCAAGCTTTCCAAATCCTGCCATGCGGATCATAGCGACGCTGCAGGTGCTATGCAGTGCTATCAAACAAAGAAGAACGATATTCCACTCTAGCCGTATTCTTTGTTTACTAGGTAGATGTTTCACAATACGAAAACTTCGATAAGAATGTCTGGGAATACAAAGTTACTTTTGTGATAGAAAAAGCAAACGTCTGAGATGACTTTCAGCAAAATTACGTGCGACTGTCATTTATTCATCACACCCCAATGAGAACTTAATGGGAACGAAAATAGAGGTTGTATACAACTGGACCACTCTAGATTCTCGTAATACTTTTGTTTATGTCTACTATGGACAGGGTAAAACGTAAATGAATGTGTCCCCCCGTACTATGTGCGTTAAGGTCCCCCAGCTGACACGAAAATAAACAATATCTAATCCAGTCGTCCCCTTAAGCGACTTGAACCATAAATCTCGTGCCCTTCTACACACTGAAGTGATATGGCATTTAGCCCATATTCACGCTATGCCTAATACCCCTTCCTCAATCAAAATGAACGTTGTTTTCGTTGACAAACATTATGTGTATATCATCTAAGTTAAGAGCAATTAATGCGATCATTTTATCTATAACGAAATGTTTGTTGTCATATATGTAGAGAATTTCCACCCTTATGATTGACTTGCTCAACTTGGAGCCTACCGTTCCAGAATTACCGCTGAGTCAGGCACGCCATTTCTAAGTAGTCAAGATCGACAAAGCTAATCACAATAGGAGCGACCATATCAGGGTTAATGATTATATGGATAATCTTATTTTCAATGTTCACTGAAGGAGCGCATACCCTTCGACCTCTCAGAATTGACGGTGCTCACTCGACATGACCTTGAAGAAAACAGCCAACACATATATGAAAGCTCGGAGCACGATGGCGCAAATGTCAGCTACCGTCTATGCGTAGCTAACCAGATATTTTCAATTTTATGGTTTACAGTTGTTGGCATTTTTCGATAATAAAGACTTTTGTCGCGAATTAAAGTACCGTAAAAAATGCGATATTTTTCCTTCGACTCCTGTAGCACGATCTGCGCTGCGATTTTCAAAATCGATACTTTTGTCCATTACTAAAACCTATAGGCTACAGTACATACTGATTACATACTAAGAGAAACTTCTAACTACAGAACCGGGTCACATCTAAAATTCGGGCCGTTAGTTTAATATTCACCATTAAGCATCTTTCTACGAGAAGGGCCGTCAAGTCATCTCCGTCAAGGGACCGCGTTGCGTACAGCGTTATAGCTCGAGTATAGCTCATTTCAATAAATGTGTAAGATTAGTAAAAAAAAAAAAAAGTTTCTGTCAAGTCATCCAATATTTAGTGTTCGATCTTCCTTGTCTTGCGCCAAAAACAATCGAGGATCATATCGAACGTGTCCACACCAACACGGTGGGAACTAGCGGCGCTCTAACCTGAAATATTATCCGGCGGATCTACTGCATACAAGGCAATGATGCATATGGAAAAGAACACACGTGACGCTGTAGAAGCGTCACGTGTGTTCTTTTCCATTCTTTCCGTAGACTGATTGAGGTTGAATTAGTAATCTTATAGAGTGAAAGTCCTTATATAAACCATACTGGAGTTGAACAATATTTCTGTGATTAGTAGTTACTCAGCTGAGTGCTTAATTTTCACCTTTGTCGTTAACTAGTTGCATACAGTGATGCGGTTTCGTTGTCATCAAAATGATAGGAAGATATCGTTATGGTTGATGGCAGATTAGAAATCTGGGCTAACAAAAAGTAGACTATTGATTATAGGTGGGAAATTTTCCGAAGATTTTATCACAGCAAACATAACTTTAATTGTGTGCCCATGTTACTACAAGCCTATAATCAGCCTATAGAAACTAAACTTCTACAAATACCGCTCCTGTGAACGGCTTCAGCTCTTAAAAATTTTACATTTTTCACTGTTTTCGTAAATGTTTATTATATCTAACAATATTTCGTTATACTTTATATGCGTACCGTTATATAATAATCTTTTCTAAAATTCCACTAACGGGGATAGCATTAATGAATTGCAGGTTTAACAGTTTGGGTGCCCGTTTGACCGCACTAGGTTTGTTGGATTATCGTTTATTGAAATAATCCATTAGAAATATTGGACGTAAGGGGCAGTCGTACGAAAATTGAGCTAAGGATTGTATAAGCTAAACAATGTAGTTGATTTTCGCAGACTTTTCTATACTGGAAAACGACGCTCCTAACGTCAAAGGACGCACCCTTCAGGTTGTCTGCAAATCCTAGTCCTGTCTGAGATTTTTGTCCTAACACAAGGCTATGTGTTCACCTTTCTACGCGAAAAAGATGTCTTGAAACGCTAGTAGTACTCTTTCAACTAACGATGCTAAACAACATTATCATCACTAAAAACGCCCCGCAAGCTTTCCATCCAAGTAACATACCAAGTTCAATTTGGAATGAATGATATCTATATTTTGTATAGCTGTGTCCCTGTTTTGAAGACACCGAGAGATAGGGTAACAACGTTAAAGTGCGGCTATTCAATTTTTAGTTAACCTATTCAATTCATCTGATAGCATTCATTTAGGTAAACCTAATATGGCTGCGCCTGTTTTTATACCATGTAGGTTTGCCTAACCCGAAAAACTGTCCGCTTAAACCAGATACAGGCCTTATTTCCCGCCATTTTCAAGCATGGAAGAAATAAGAAGGTAAAGTAAGTTGGCAGATCTCATCAGGTTTAGCAAGGTAGCTGGCACAGGTATACATTGATACTTAAATATATTTAGTTAAAGGTCGTTGCCCCGACGTTACGCAATGAGCAGATTGTCTGTGGACAAGGGCACGAAATAATTATGGAAGGCCTCGTAGGTATTAAAGGTAGAGTAAATTTTTTACCGATAGTGACGAACGGGTAATGCTTATATCGAATGTACTATTTAACGTACCATTTCGATGTACCACCATCGTAGCCATTATGTAGTGAACTTCAATTCATTCGCGCGATAGGTATTCCTTCGAAACGACGGCAGGTAACTTGTCTATACCATTGGCTCACTATAACCTGACACCCGCTAGTACTATTACAAAAAGTAGCTTCGTTGAAGAATAGCCCATTATAAATAAAGCTCAAGTGACGACAGCTTCGTTTCGGAACACATCACGGCGCCTTTTCGCAGCCATTGTCGCCTGCTGCTTCTTCTTCTTCTTATTATTAATAATATTGGGCGATTTTTACGGCGATAATAATTTGTCCACGTACATATTACAGAAAATCGTGTCGGACAGCACAGGATGATAATACTATATAATGCCTTGCCTTTTTTCCTGTGAAGGTCTTCATCTGAGTATTCACTTTTTCAGCTGATAAATGAGTCAACTATTCTAAGGGATCTCCGCGCGGACCGGCTACCCGTCGGGTAACGGACTCTTGTTCCGGCAATTGTGCCATTAGTTTTGGATCATTCGGCCCCCGCGTAGGCTCATCATGTTTCAGGCTGATCCAGCTGTCTTTCTCTTCTCTGGCATCAGCGGAAGCAAAACTATTGCTACCGATTTCCACTTCCATAAGTGCTTTCTGCCCACTTCTCTACCCGTCCAGCGTTTATAATTTTCTGCCAACAAACAACCTGGCCCTGATCCAACAACTGCTGCCTGTGGTGACAGTCTGATACAGATGTGTAGTCAGGTCCGACAACGACGAACCCGCACACGCGGCTCTGCGAGCGTAGCCGCGCAGGATGATCTCTGGAGAGCACCATGATATTTGCCGCGTTTGTTGGCGACCTGTTTGCAACGTCCTGCCTGCCGGTACAAGCCAGTTCGTCTACACCACCGCAGGTTAAGCGATTGCGAACAGCGGATACTGTTCCATTGCATAGCGTTACCCCATTGTTGTTTGCCTACCGCGGCTAGTGACCATACGCAGCAGCCTTTGTTCACATTTTGTTTGGAGAATAGAACGTGTCCCAATATTCTAACATGTATTCTGCAGACAACCAGCAGAGACAAGAGTAGACCTACGTTAAGGAGTAAAAGCCTTACTTCCTATTAAGTCTCGTACCGAACAACTTAATCATCCTTATTGTCTAATAAAGTATCAACAACGTTATACAAATCATTTCTCTGCCCTTGAGAATTTATGCGACCATACTCCTCAAAATGGCCTGATTTAATACAGTATGCACGGTTCTTCTCTTCCGAAGCTTTAGCAAATTCAACATGGGCACGTTCCGAAATAAGAACTTTAAATCTTTCAATAGTAGCAGGTTTTTCTAATGCACAATATCCTTGTAGGTGTTTGGTTCCAGTGTTAGGTGCTACTTCGTAACCCCATATTATATATCTAAACAGGGTTACATTTATCTTGAGGTTTTTAACTTCATCGTCTGTGTAATTATTTAAAGTCCAAGCTGCACGTCTGAATCGGAGTTGAGGGTCGGCCATTTTAGTTGTTTGGTCGCACGAAGTCTCTCGGGCATAGTATTACCCCGAGAGATTTCTGTGGTTAATATAGAGATCTTTATCAGGATTACGTCAAAGTATTACAAAGCTGTCATAATGGACGACTTTTACGGATGGCTCAAATATGACGAGCTTTTGAAAATAGCTGATCGGTATCCCTATAAAGTTCCAATAAAAGGGAGTTTTGCGAATTTCATTGCTGAATGGATCTTTATCACCTCTAACGCCCATCCCGAAGAATGGTACCATTTTAAGGGATACAACTGGACCGCCCTACGTCGTCGTATTGATATAATTATTCATTTACCAGACCCAGCTAATAAAAATGAATATAAGAGTTATAAACATTTTGAATATACTGATACATGCGATGAAATAAAGAAACAATTCGGATTCAATTAAATTTACTGTTTTATTTTTTCTAATATTCCTCCAATTGCCCGATCATGTGTCGGATGAATTATAGGTACAAGAGATTGTAATTCAGAACCATACGAAGTAAATCGTTTATAGGCAACTACTGCTTTAATAATTATCTTATAACGATAGGACCACATTTTAGCTTTGTCTCCTGGCATTTGATACTCAGACCATGTGATAATAGGACCGTTCATAGGAGTTACTGCTTGATCGTAGGGAAACCATCCATTTCGCGCTTTGCCAATCATTCCTGTACCTGTTTTATATAAAAACTTAGGGACATATGTAAAGTTCTGCTGTCTATGGGGATTACATGGTTTACATGCTAATTCTTGAACAAAGTCACGGATAGATGCTGGGGGTTTCATTCCTATATGCATCGACTTAAACATTGTCGGTATCGTTCGGGCTTGATTCTGGGCTACCTCAGATGCAGTAAACGGAGCGTGTTCTTCGGGAATTAATTTTTAGACATAACAGAAGTGTAAATTCCGACGCTTAGACAATTAGATTTTACATGTCTCATTATATTACACATGTAACAAAAATCTAATTGTATGCCGTCTGTTTGCGCTGCTCGATCCACGATAGCTTCCACGGCGGTTTCCATCATTGTTATCGCTGTTGCCCGCAGCTTCAGCTAATATCGCAAGTTGATAAAGTCGCTGCTATTTTTGTGGGCGCTCCCAACACATGTAGGCTTACGAGTTCGACCACGGGTTATATGGTGTGAACGCGCTATCTGACTGTCTTAGATAAGCGTCTCTCGACGATGAATTCAGTGATTTAGGCTAACTGCTAAAGTGTGCAGTTACATTGAACGTTTTTATTACCACAGCGAACATGGCTCGAAGCAGGACACACGAGGGCACTGCAGACAGCGAATCTGAACTGATGTCCAACAGAACAACAGCCGCAACAGTACGGCCGATTCATTGTAAAATCGGCTAACTGGAAGGCAAGAGAAGACGTGATGAGGTTGCCATGACCAAGGCGATTCGTTAGTCGACCAACCGACCAGCGAGCTAACCGCAAAAAAGATCACCGCTAACTATCATTCTGTTCTCTGATAGTACATACAACAGGATTCGACCTAACTACAGTCAGCAAATTTTACCAGTAAAATTCTCTGCGCTACACGACAGAAACCAGAACTAGAATGGAATTAGAACTGCTGAAAAAAGAACGTTCGTCCTCTCATTTGCTTCCTCTCCGAATAGGTGCCGCTCGCGATTTTTATTATTATTATCGTTATTTATCGATAACTTAGGCTGCCTGTAAATGAACTGTGCTGCCTCTAGCCGTCATGGCAGTAGTATGACAATGAGTATATCATAGAGCTCGCTGTGTTATCTATATAAAATGTTTGCCTTCTAGACGGTTTGATGTTGAGGTGATGATTGGCACTTTCACTTGCGCAAAGTTATTATACAATCTAGATATGTTGAAAGCGACAGCTAAAAAGGCTTCGCCAGGAAGGGGCATCGGTGGAAAGCCCAATTTCTCGTCATTTCGGAGTATCTGGTACAGCACACCTCATCCTTGATGGGATAGTTCGATATGCTGCAGTGGAATATGCTTGCCCACCAGTGTTCTTTTGCAGGGCATGGAAAGACGCCGTAATAATACGAACTTAGATCGGGAGAATAGGTGGGCTGAGACTAATATCCTTGCTAGATCTACATAGAAGTAATAGAGGCATGACGGTGAGGTCTGACGTTGTCGTAAGGCAACAAGACCGTGTGTTTTTGATTGTCAACAATCCGTACACACGTTCCATGACTCTTTGGCTCTAGATAGTGAGCTGTATTCATTGTTCCGTTTTCTGCGAGAATTTCATAGCAGCGAATGCTTCCGATACCCCTTTGCAAGTACTACCAAACCTACTCCACATTGCCATCGAACTCGATTTCTTTCCAGAGCGGCGTCATTCACTTGCCTAATCCTTCTTCGTCTGAGGGAAGAGATGAACCACGCCTCGTCTGTTGCGACCCTAAGCTTTAGGCTTTTCCACAAGTTGCACATGGAAGTTACTGCACGCATTTTCAACTGGCGTAGAGTCAATTCAAGGGAAATGCATTTTACTCATTTCTCATTGTTTGAATCATAATTTTGTAACACGTTACATATGAAACGCCTGTTCTGGCCAACAAAACCCTTGGACTCCACGCTCTGCTTTCGCGAACAGCCTATGCAATTGCGGCAATGCATCCTTGTCCCCTCCGGGTCCTCGCTAGTGCTTAATTCTCCAATCTCTGTTCTTTTTTTTTTTTTATTTATTTATTTATTTTTACGTGCCGGGCTTCGAAAAACAAAAACTTGACCACTGACAGTTAATTTTTGTGAGTAAAATATATTTATCCTTCCGAACATATTTTCTCTAAATGAAACTCAGTTGTTTCTCGCTCGCAGGTCTCTAAAGAACTTTGAGTATTTACTCGCTAAATTTCGTCTCCTAGCGGCACGTAGTCCGCTGGATTCTCCGCTCATATATATGTACACCATACGTGTGTACTGCGGTCATAGTATTGTACTTGCGGCGTAATGTCCGCTAGCTTCGCTTGCAGAATGGACTTTCGATACACCTAGAAAAAGTTTGTAAAAAATGTGTAAAAAAATTAACGTGATTAACGTCTCTCGTTATATAGGCATTGTATTTTCAGTTTAACACGTCTTCGTATATTACCAGTTATCTATGATGACCAAATATTGAGACTTAAATTAATCAAGTACCCGGTTGTCCTGGTATAGGTTTGAACACAGACGAATTAACGCACACCATACAAGCTAAGCAACATAGCCCCTATCTATACGGCAAAAGTACATATGACAAACAACTACCTTCTATCAATTCCATTTGCTCCTTTTCCAATTAGACAATGCGTCCTATGCGCGCTACCGCAATGTTGCGACTTGTGTGCCTGAAAGCAGGCGTACTTGACAGGGGCGTGCATATTCTGGTTATCATCACGACGAACAGAAGTTCAAAGCTGTGGCCCCCATAGCGGCGCAGGAACGTGCACAATTAATGCATGATACCTTTCTCTCCCACAGTCAATTTTTTCGTAGCGGTATACTAACGGCTGCTTAGTTAACCTAACTGGGCATACACCCCTTCAGAAACTGATATATAATGCTATATATTTCTAACAATATACTGGTGTACCTACATGCGACTTTTTGACTGGGTAAGTTTATTGTCATTCTTCTAAATTTCTTCTAAATTTTCACTGTTGGACAGAGTCAGACGCATCTGTTCAGCGAATTACCTAAAAAATAGTTTTTTGATAAAGAAAAATTTTTTTTTAAATTGATTTTTGATGTTAGACGATTCATGGTATCTTGTGGTATGGCCAATTCACCGGCCGAATGAAATTCCAATCAATAAAACCGCCCGGAGTCGGAAAACTTACGGAGAGTGTGGAAAAAGGTAAAATTTTTAATTAGGACTGATAGGCATACACTTGTCATGCCTATCAGTCCTAATTAAAACTACACAATTAGTCATTTAAAGGGTAGATAGCAATATTCTCTACGTTTATGTCTCGCCTTCAACTAATTTATGACCTTATTTATACCATTGACAATGTTCAGAGGGATATAACAAAAGAAACTCTAGGACAGCATTGAGAATATGGAGTTGGGGCATTAAAAATGCTCAAATCGTCTTTCGAGCATAACGTATCTCTTTGTTACATTGAGTAGCTTTTCAGATGGATAAATTTCATGAATACCTAATATAGTTTCGCAATAATACGAAGTTTGAAATCTATACAAGTAACTTACTTCTATCTTTTCATCTTTCCTGACTCTCTTCATGAACTATTATATAAAGGCACACGCTTTATCGTCGATCGCGCGATACTACGGACGGTAGCGACAACTCGGTTTCCAAGTCGCCATAAAAGGGAAGTGTCCATATCGAATCGCTTCGCAGAAGCCGATAGCTTATGGCGACCACGGTTAATTTCGTTTTCTGACAATATTTGTGGCGAACCCTATGCTATAAAAGTTTAACCACTATCCCATCTGGGCTGCAGGCACTCAAAGTATATAGAGTTGTTGTTATTCTCCCAACAGGACTAAGGCTATAGGTTTTCGTGCTTTCTGTGCTGCTTAGCGATTTATCGGAAATTCACACCCTACTACATCTTAGCTTAATAGTAATTCACGAGCGTTAAGTCTTCCTTGTGCACGCTTTTTTTTTTTTAATCAAATATTCCATTCGATACTCCACTTACTACCAGTCCAGTATTCACACTCAAAGAATACATCACCTCACTATAAATATGAATCGCGGCTAATTAAAAATTACATAAGAATTCCTTCTATGAACTGTTAGCCATTGTCTAGCATGTGTTCAATTATGCCGGCGAAAATTTTCTAATCGAGAGACTTAAGATTAGTCTCGTCTTTCTTCTGGTGGAACAAAAAAAAAAGGCTTTGGAGCAAAAAAAAATAACGTGCGGAAGTTCTGCATCAATGATATAGGTAATTTCTTTGAACTAATTCGCGAAGAAGAAGGTATCAGAATTCGTTTCTTCGAAGCGGGTTTTATTGAAAAGTGTCGCATCGAAGCAACGGCTTCGTCGTATCCGGACACGGGAACGAATATTTCCAATTCACGTTTTAGGTAATCAAGTTTGCGAGCAGACAAACTCTCAGCGCCTTTTGATGTACAGCCACGTCCTATATTTAGTTCCCAGGAATTTTCAGCTATCTTTTCCTCTTTCGTGACTAGTCTTTTGTATACCGCTGCGCAGACTTCGCTGCACCATATACTTATCAAAAGTGGAAAACTCGGTGAAGCGTGTTAGAACTCGAATAGGAAGCATCCATTGTCTTTCGTCCTTTCCTAGGTTCTAGTAGGGCATGCTGGACACATTGTTTTAGATGGTACCGCTTCACATGTTTTCATGGTCTTCCAAATTTTTTGGATAGATCTTAATAGTGGCATAGCGATTTTAAAGGTTCTCCAACACGTTTTTAAAGGGTTCTCGACTTCTTAACACTCAACTTACATGTAAATTACTGCGAACAACGTACGTTTGAATAGCAACGGCACGCAGAAAACGTAATAACAGGCATTATTAAACCTTTAACATAATACATACAATGAAGTGCTTATCTTTGTTGAAATTTTCGACGCGTTCAGATAGTGTACTATAATTACTAGCAAGAAATATTTTACAGCCACAAATATTTAATAACATCCTGTAAAACGAAAACCATAAGTACGCTTTTCTGTTTGTTTTCGTTCTCCTGCTGGCCTAAACTAGAGGGCCCAATTTGTTCTTACGAAACAGTGCCAGCCAAATGTCTTTGCAGAGATTTATGAACGATGGTTCTATATAGTTCCACATTAATTCCACCAGTCACTTCGCGTACGGTATCTCGGGCCAGAAAATATTCTCGGCGCTGTGGGATACACATGATTTTCTACATGGCCCAAAGCATACTCCTAGAGCTTCGAAAAGCATCGTAGAGTGCACGTCCATTGGAAGCAGTTGGATCAGCGTGCACACTGCTCCGTACCGTAACGATCGCGTAACCTATTCGTCCAGTTCGTGCTATATTTCGCCTTACTTTGCCTGCAAGTTAGCTAAGTTTTTCGAGCTTCTTGCCAATCGCCGTAGGGTTACTTTTGTCGATGAAACCTATCGAGGCAAATCCTACAATACAGATGGCCAGAATAACAACAATAGATGTTTCATGTCCTGTTTTTCGTGGCGTTTTGCGTAGTTTGACCCTAGGTACCATTTGCCAAAATTTCGATGCGTCCTTATGGACTAACGGCTGCTCATAACTAAAAGACAAGACCAAGATCAGGCAAGGCAGACTTTGTGATCATGTCCAAGATGAGGGTTCACTGGGACTGTGATGAGAGCAGTAACAAGTCGGTAACGGCTCACCAGGAACAGTATCAACCATCCGGCTCAAACAATCAACGACCAGGCTGACATTGTCTGATTGGCTGATTTCTTTCATCTTACTGCAGGGCAGGTTAGGCTGAACTAAGTGGCCTAAGGTAGTCACTAGTTCTACGTGTCATTCCGAATGAAGCCCTGCATTTGTCCGAGTGAATATGACGATCACCCGCGGGTGACCGTTCAAGACGAAAACGAACTCTGTCCAACCTGCAAGTTTGCGGATCGGTCCCTGGCTTCGTTTTCTTTTACTCTGAGACAGGAAAGAAAAAGAATGAAGCAGTACATGCAGATACACATGCAGATATCTATGTAATTAGGTGCTCACGATTGGAATCTTGCGTTCACTGCCGCTGTCACCCATCAGTATCGAACCATCTTGATACTTGCATTGACTATACACAGTAAAACGTATACCTATCTATTACATTTCGATATTAACATAGGGTACATTGAAGCCCTGATTTGCCGGATCTGCTCATGCAACTGCTTTTTATAGCCTGATCGATGGAGGACGGCGGAATAAGAGATGATGAGCGATATTCTTTTCTCAGTTCTGAGTCACATTGATCTGATTTTTATTAGGTGCAGATTTATTAAAAAAAAAAAAAAAAACGGCAAAAGTTCCTGACCTATAGCGGTCTGTTCTCTACTGACATATCTGTCAGCTGAGTTATTTATTATCGGGTTTATACATAGTATACGGCATATATAACATCTTGAGCTGACAGACGCATGTTTTCGTTGCTCCGCGATTGCAACATAGATTCGCTAAAAAGGTGGGCACGTATAGCTACTGCCAACAACATTTTAGTTACCATATCCGTTCTGTTCACTCTTTGCCTCTAGTCGTCCATCTCCTTGTAGATGGTGCATCTGCTTGATCTGAAAAGAAAAGCTTAGCCTTTTTCATTTTGTGTAATGATCGGTTAGTTTGCGCCTGCGTTTGATGCCACTCTTGTCGCCTGTACGACGCGTTAATAATTCTATCAAAATTTTTAGTCGATTAAAAACGGTAAATACATCATGGAGGAACAATGATACCGTTTCAGGTGTCACTTTGATGTCCATCAGTGGATTCATAATGTTTTTGTGTTCCGATTTAACTCCCTAGAAGAGCAAGCTATCTCGACTATTATATGTGCTAGCGATCTGTCAACGCTTGTTTTTCCTCTGATCATAGTAATATCCGACATCAAAGACTAAGTTTAAGTTATCCGAATCATGATAACGCGTCCACTTCGATCAACTTGTAATCATTTTATATCACAAACAGCTGTTACTACTATCGTTTCCTTTAAGCTGGATGCGTAACGAAAAATTATCACATTATGATGCTTAATTTTATCACTGGGTCGTGCTTGGTTCCTAGATAAAACGTTCAATAATAGTCAACTTGGTTTTATGCGGAAATCTACGTGCTATAGTGCTTTTTATGAATATCTGGAAATTATATATAGAGCTCATTTCGTAGATCATTGAATCGGCTATAGTTTATTTTATGTTAATTTACATAATCGTTTCTCTAAGGTATTTCAATAAACTTCTGCTCGCCAACTTGTTTCCGCCCAGTCCGACAGATTATATCACGCGCTATATAATGGTAGACTTGCTTTCTGACGAACTTCACACACTTATCGAAGAATTAGAGGATTATCGTCTTTAGCCGTCAGCTTGTGGTAATTAACTTAAGCAACTTAAAGCTCACATTGAATGTAAACAAGATATAACTGCAGACTAAGAACAATGGACCTGAGTCCTATGCTGTTCCAAGTAAATAAGGCACCGACTATCGGTGAGTCACCAAAAAAAAATAGTTTTTCAAACGAATTATCTAATATAGGATTTAATGGGATTGTTCTCTCACTTAAATCTGATGCACTGGCGAGAGACTGACGCCAAAGTGTACGTTGTTATTGTCGTCAAGGGGTGGTATCATGCTATTATTGTATTACGACACAGACAGATGATAACCAATTTGTAGCCTCGCTGTTAAACATCGAGTGAATATGGAAGCGTGCAACGTCTTAGCCAGCGATCATCCATATCATAAGGCGGCTTTAGGAAATATATGCTAAATATAATTAATAGGACGAATTCAATGTGAACTTGCATTCTAAATTAGAACATTTTTGTATCAAAATACTTTTTGAAGGCTGAGTTTTACAGGATATTAACATTATTACAGGATATATAAGCGCTGCTCCATCTACTTCGATATCAACTACACTAATCTTCCGATACAGAGACACATGAAAGAAAAGTTATACATATACCTATATAGCGAGACACTAGACCATACAGAAAATCCGTTCATCAAAAACGGGCTAAGAACAAATTAAATTTGGTGGCATTTACAATCGTAATTGATGAGTATTCCCAATGTGGGTTTAGTCTTGCCAATTAGCTGTTGTTTTCCAAGTACTTCCTTCTGACCATTAGAGACGAGTCATGTTGCTTGCATTGAAGGAAACATTGAATGTTTCAGAACATGTTTCAGCTAGGTAAATAGTAAGAACGCATTCTGCGATCCTTGTATGGTCTAGAAGGTCTTACTGGGTCCACAAATTACGTAGCGCTTTATAATAAAGGTTCTTTAAAATATTCATCTAACATAGTAGAAACGCGCACTATATACATTCTCTTATCCATGATAATAACGATTTTCAAAATCATCCTGTATAATAAAAGAGTATTTATTCAAAAGTTCTTCGATAACCATATTCTCTAGATACCTTCAGGTAACTCATAGATAGGATAGCCTTCGATGTAGGTTTCGTCTCTGTAACCAGGCTCGCATACGTATAACCTATCCAGTTACTATAAGCAATCAAAAGACCAGTTTGCATGTCTTACTAAAGGAACGATAAACAAGTTTTTTGCTGATACCTAAGCATGAGTGTGTGTGTGCGTGTATGTATATCTGTGAAAAAGCACAGTGGGGCTCGTGTTGGAGCGCGGGTATCGAATCTTTATAGCGTTATGGTAACAAGCTCCGACATTGTCAGCAGGATAACACATGTAAGAGCAAATACTCTCGTGTATCACATGAAAGCCGTACCGTAGCTTCGATGGCAAGTTTTTCCACTTCAAGTAAAAACATTAGATTGAATAGTATATAATAATGTAGTATGGCCGTGCGTATATCTGACGATTTAGCAGTGACACGTTGAACCCTCTCAAACCATTGCATCCACAGGCCTCTGTTCAAGTTATACGTAATGAAAAAGCTGTAATAGGCTAAAAATCGGTACAAAGTCTCACGCTCAAGTCTGCTCATAAACGGTCGTCTATGAATGACGTAAGTCAATTACCACCTCCGTTTAAGCGTTTCCAGTTACCTAGTAGTTGGCTGTAGATGCTTCAGAAACAGGACGAGACGCTAGTGCTCTGTCTCTTTGACGTAAAGGTAAAACACCCCGTTGCTGCATACAGCTCCTATGTTTCGAGTTTTACGTTCGATATCGCCATCAGTCGTTCCATCAGACGACTGGCCCCCAGCACGAAGCGAAATCTGTGGGTGTGTGTGTAGCTGGGTGGCTTGGGGGGTACAGCTGGGTACAGCCTAAGAGACGTGTGCCGAATGTGCCTGATTTTATCTCTCCCGCTCGCCAAGAGCTCTTCAGCAACCAGCTATTCCTATCAAAACTTAGCCCTACGGTGGCGTTTCTCGCATGTCTGCAAGTAGTAATTTGCGACTACCGGGATCCTCACTGATGAGTATAGATTACTTCGAAATCTATCTTTGCAAGTTCAATAAATTCAAGTTCCACTAAATGATATAAGTAAAACACTATAATGTGTCACAGATATAAATGGAAAGGTATAGCGTATTAGTCAGAACCTGGTCACACACACAAAATACTGACAGCGTTGTCCGACGGCTCGTCGATTGCCTACTGCGGATTAAATTAGTAAACGTACTAGAGTCCTATAATACAGTTCACGCACTACCTCTACAATTTTCCGTAACTTCTATTGAATGATGTGCCAGCTTTTAATAAGCAATGAAAATGTTGTACGTGTTCGCCTACAGTACGTACGTAAGTATAGAAACGCTAGGACAAACGTTACAATATCTTTTTGCCTGACTTCAGCAGAGCTAATGTTCGTGGCAGTCAACAATGACTGCTGTTGCTGGACCAATGTTGTTACTGTGAACATATAAATATACGGCACGAGAGACAACAAAGAATATCTGTTAGTCGACTCGACCAGGTAGTGCAACGCACTCGAAACGTGAGCATTGAAAACAAGCGTCAAGTAAGGGACGTGACTTGCTCGAAGATAGCTCTCAAATAATATACCACTGGATATGATCGACAAGATAATACGCACAACTTTCGTACAGCTGTTGCATTCTCATTCTAATTCTAATCATTATTCATCTACCACAATCAATGAAGTTACATATAGAGAGACGTAGCTTTAGCTTTGTCGACCTTGTGCCGCATGCGTGGAAATTTAACTCTGAAATACTTTGTTCAGGAACTTGTTCTAAGGTCTTCTACAAAGATATACATTAAATATATATATATATATATATTATAGTACATGCTGCATTAGCAACCATTTACGGGAATGATTCAAGGGAATTCAAGGGAATTGATGAATTCAAGGGAAAGACTTACGCTATCTAATGTAAAATTAAGCGGGCGACACCGGCGCTGTAATATGGCAAGATAAGAAAACAAGCGACAATTACGACGACGACGACGACGAATACTGCTACCATCCGGAAACGGCCGTTCTGGCGAAAACGTCACCAGCGTGGCGAAACAACGATGTTTAAAACAAATTTACCTTCTGCAAACGAGGTGGAAACAGACAGAAGCCAATATGGGCATTTGCGATGCTATAATAGTAAAAACTGCTGGTTTGTCTACCCCGTAAAGATGTGTGTACGTACATAAAAAGCGTGCGCTTTCGATCAGCCACTCGTCGATATCTACAATACTACAGATCGTTACAAGGCAGAACAGCTAGCCTTGCCCCCTTTGGTTGGTATTCATATTCAATCACAGAGTTATCGGACCGTCTGTAAGCGAAATATTAATGCTAAATTACGGCAGACGGCTAGAGCGTTCGCGTAAGGAGAAGGCGGTGTTAGGTATTTTGTGCAAAAAAAAACACATTATTACCGGAAAAAAGCTGCTTAGAGTACTTCATCAATTGTATCTGCCTTATTTCGCTTATGTAAAACGTTTAGTGCTAACTGTCATAAACTCCAACTCGAGACAATAATTATAAGCCGTTTGAACGGTATTTTGTAGGCAAGTCTATGGCAAGGTGCAATAACTATCTAACAGCGTCAGCGCTAGCCATCATTGACCCACGATAGCGAGCGCCTAACAATGGGGTTCTTCCACTGTCACCAGCCAATTGAAATGTTTTCTTCTTTTCAGAAAAGCGTCTTAAATCAAACACAACGAGATCAACACATTTCGTCTATTCACTCTTTCGTATTGATTTAGGTAACCAACCTTTCCATTGCAACACCCCCTTTTCTATTTTGTACTTCATGACTATGGTGAGGGTTTTGGATCGAATTCGTTGCTACTGCTATTTACGTCTTTACTCATTGGCTTTATAGCGGACGCACGACATGTAGACACGTTCCCCGTTCGGGGAATAGCAAACGCTTGAATAAGCAGGTAGAGGGATCAAGTAAATGATGTTCTGTTCAGTGTAGCTCGACATCGGCCTTCGTTCGGCCGTTTATCAACGACAGTAAAATAGATCAGCCCGTTTACCTTGAGCAGCAGTAGAAAATGTTTCTGCTGTCGTACAAGTGGTATAATAACGACACCAGCAGTGACTTCATTTCGGCGATGCACATAAATATATACTAGATTCAGAACGAGGCTGAGATACAGCAGACATTTAGTTGTCTATTAGACAGTGGTTCTAATACATTCAAGAAGAGGTCCTAGGTTTTTAGGTTTCATACTAGTGTAACTGAAGTGCTTTTAGATCAATTCAACCAGCTCTAATCGACCTTCTTCTGATACCAGTGATACCAAAAGATACATCGAACCTCGCTTTAGTTATTTAACATTCAAACCTATACATGCATTCACTTCCTATGTATATGCTCGAATATAATTGTGCTGTGAGATTCTAAGTACAATGAAGATACTCGTCAACTACTTCGTCATTAAATTCGGTGCTTGGACTCCGTTACTTCCATTGAACTTAATGTAATTTGCATTATGCCTTCGTGGGTGGAAACAATAAAAACTGATTTTTAGGTTCATTCTCTCGGTCTATTTCAGCCAGGGTTACTGTAACACAACTCTATGTTTAGGGACTTTTTTGTTTTTTTCGAACAACAAAGTAGTAGAAGATAGTTCTAGCCACAAAACACGGTCTCTTTGGGTTTTAGAGTTACCTTTGTTTGACAATAAAGGAGCTGAAATCAAGAAAAAATGGCTTAGAAGGAATAAAATAAATGCGAATAAAGATGAAACTGAATTTCCAAAAATTACGTATGAAATTCATACGGAGTAAGAGTTGGTGCACTACAATAGGTTTGTGAGATAATGAGGTTTTATGTCGCACTGAAATGCCGATCTTAATAACACTGCATTATGGCGGTTGCATGGAAGCACAGATGTTCCACTAGTCTGTTCTGACTTGAAATCTTCCATATTTTTTCACGTTTTGAGACACAGTTTCCTTTTGCCGATGGAAAATTATAAGTTCAGCCGGTCAAAGCGAAAATTCAGAAAGATATACACGCCCCTCTTTTGATATATATATACAACATGCCGAACGATATCTTGCCTAGGGTCCAGTAGAGGCAGGCACATCGGCACGAACGAAAATATAAACACAGATAAAGAGAAGACATTAAATCCAGGTTTACCTGTTTCAACAAAAGCAGAGGCACCGCTTTCCGTTTGTTCGATGAGCCATCAAAAACGTCTCGCAGTATCGTTTGTAACGTAGTTGGATCGGGTCATCGCCGCTTCGACTGTTGAGTAGAGTATCTATTCGACGAGGATGGAATTTTCTAACAAAATTCTTAGAACGAATTCTTAACGAATTCCTAGAACGAAGAATAACGCTAAAAAAGTGTAGAAGAACCTGATCTTGAAGGAAATATTTGATGAGGCGGCAATTTGTAAAATCAGTTAGATTAATTATACTTATTAACGTACTTCTTATAATTTTCCCTAATAAATAAAATAGAGGTGTATTTAATCAACGTCACATTCGCAAACGGCTCGAGGCATCTGAGGTAAAGCATTTCGCCTACATCCGCCACTATGCGAAACAGCTTTTCGTTCTGTAATCACCAAAATACCTTACTACGATAGCAACCAGCACACAATATTGTTTTTCTGTTTGATGTAGGCAATGTTCACGTAAACCTCCAAGACCTTATGCTCAATGTCTTGGAAATGGTACCACGTCCGCTGTACTGTTGCTTGTCGTTGCCCGTTTCGAAAGTTGCGCACCCAAGTAGATACTCATTGTACGAAAAATAACAGCTTTTTTTGGTGAGTCTGTCATTTCGGGCAGGGTTAGTGTTAACGCTACATAGTCGAGTTGGAAAGACGAGCCAATTTTCACGATGGCGTTGATGCGCGAGGCAGCAGTTCAACTACGCAGTGTCCGTTCGGATATAGGCATGAAAACGGGCTGTATATGTGTTAACCCGGAGCCCTTCGAGGCTTCAACAAGAGCCTTGTTTTTATTTGTGCAGCACTTGCACTTGGGCGATCTTGCTTGCCGCCAGACCTCCTTTATCCGCTGAGAACCGTCTACCCGTTAGAATGGCATGAGTCGCGTTCCTTGTGCACACAACTGAGGTGGAAGTCGAGAGCCATATAGAAGCAACCGACGACCACTGCAATCTACAGTAGGAGACCGGGAAAGCAAGATGCAGACGGCCTATTTCTTCTAGGTTTTCGGCCGCAGACCAGCCCGTTCAGTGGATAATAACTGCCGTAGTATCGTCTATCAGAGATAATGATGCGATGAACCTCTTTTTACGTTCGCCTTCGTTTTCGCTCTCTTTAATAATCTACACTCTGACACGCAT
The DNA here is from genome assembly GCF_002443255.2 of Varroa destructor. Lineage (NCBI taxonomy): Eukaryota > Metazoa > Arthropoda > Arachnida > Mesostigmata > Varroidae > Varroa > Varroa destructor. Next base: position 11,450 of record NW_019212175.1, on the reverse strand, counting down.
CTACCTTTTTCTTGGTACTAAAAATACATCGTACTGCCTACATATCTACATGATATAAATGAATATTAGACAATGATTCTCTAGTGCGTACCACTCATATGCATGGACGTGGAACGGGTTCCGTTGGCTGTTTGCCAACGTAGAGAACGCCGATCTACGTAAACGGTTGCTAATATTATGTTTGCATTAGCACAACATAACATTAGTAACCGTAGACAATAATTGCCTTACTCCTCTTTGTCCTTTGCCGCGCGCTATCGCCGTGGACTCGTAGCCATTCTCTGCTCACGCGAATCATCTTCCTGTTCTGCAGGTCGATTGCATCGTGGGCGCACGTTAGGAAACACCTCTCTACTAGAGCAATTAAACAGTACTAGATATTGTACTTTCTGATTACAACAACATAGACTAGCAATTTCGTATCGAAACGTTACTTTCTTTCGTTCAACAAGGGCTGTCTAAAGGACACTCAAAGAAGATTGCAAAAGTCGCGTACCCAGCTCCTTGCTGATCAATGGCCTGTCTTTGGGCTTCTGGACTAGACAAAAACTTGGGATACAAAGGTAAAGAAAGAGATTTGTCGCTAAGTCAGCGCAAACATAAATCAGTTCCTTACTGAGCTGAAACTTGGTCCATCACTGTGACACATGTGTCTTTTATGTTGGGGAACCTAGGCAATGAAGCGACACCTCGTGATGGCCTTGGCAGTTCCTGCTGACTACTAATCATATTTATTGCCTACCATTTCCCCTTAACGTTTTGCCCCCCACATTATTCCTGTTTAATCTCCCTAGATCGTAACTGGTTGATAGCAAAATATCGTTAAAAAGGCGGAAGTCATTTTGTAATGAACTTATTTGATTGGCAATCAAGCAGGGTACGTCCGCTAGAGATAAAAAAACCGTATTTAGAGCCGCTTCTATCCATAAATCTCTGGACTGTACAACCCTTGAAAAGCAAATATCATTCTCTATCGAATAGCGTACTGCTTAAGTATTGTACTCCACATTTGATAGACAAAATAAGCCATTACTTTCAGAGATCGTTTTTTATATCAAAAGGTTATACACATAAATATTTTTCATGAATGAATGAATATTTTGAACGAAATTGAATTTTTCAGAAAAAAAAATTTCAATTCAAATCCCCCCCTGTCTGCGAAACGGTATTTGTTTTTCATAAAAAAAAAAAAAAAAAAAAAAAAACACGTTTACATTGTGGCAACTACTTTCGCGGCTGGTTGACGTTATCGAATCCAACATGGTCTGACAGAAAGCCGGCGCCTTATGCTGCTGCTGCCTAACTCGAGTGGGCCTACAGATTTAATCCGGCCCGTGCTGCGCTGTACCTTAGTAATAAAGCAACACATGCTGCGTGCCAAAGATACAATAGTAATCTTTGCGTCCTGTTACATTCCAAATCGGGTGACAGCTGCAGTTTTCGAAATTTAATATATATAGATTAAGTCCAATAACATCTCGGACATTGTGTAAAGCTATATGTACTGAGGCTCTATATCACGCGGTACGTTAGTGGTTTGTTTCTCAAAAATATTTCTTCTGGAAGTTGTCATTCACGCTTACGTTTTCGTCGATCGTTGTTAGAATCCCCTTTAGCCAGACTATTACAAAAAACACAATAATCTCCCCATATAGAAAATTGAGATTTCTCGCGACAGTTCCTTGTTTTATAAACATTCACTTGGGTTGAGTTCGTGTAAAAAAGTGAGACAAATTCTCGATACCTTATTAATCTTAAACATTTGTTCCGAGCCATGGACCATTGTATTAACAATACAGTCTGTCCGATCGCAGAAACAGAATTTTTCTTCATTTTCATTTTTGCTTTTGTGGTTCCCCTTAGAGATACTTGCCGTCTGGTGACTATCGACGCTACAACACCCTTCTGGCAATATTCTTGCTGACGTTGGCAGAAAACAACGAATTGCTGAGCTTTGCTACAATCTTTAGAGGTAGCTGCACCCCATTACTCTTACAGCATTAGATATTTATAGAGACGTCTCGCATAATAATGACAGGTTTAAGTATACAAAGCCGCCGTTAAAGACGTACGCGAATGTCTATCATCACTAGAAATGGATCAATTCGGTAAGGATGCCACATACGCACTCTACGAAATAAAGGCAGTGAAAGTGTTCTAAAATATCGGCTACTTCTGAAACTATTATCGTGGTCAGATTTACTTAGTAGAATTCAGGATGAGATTAATTAACTCGACACACTACAATTTCGCTGTGCATGCCAACAGGGAACAAGCCGACGATTGAGGGATTATGCCACTGGGGCCGCACGATTTAACAAGTGTTTTCGGAAGGGCAACAAACGTTGTTATGATCTCAGCCGATGATTTACCAAAAAATTTGGCTTCTCGTCGAATTCTGCAAGACTTGATTGCATTGAGGCTTGCTTCAATATCTCTGACCCCATTGCCATCTGTGCGGTAGCAGTCGAAAGAACCGAGTCATGATTTTATACACATGCGTTTATATCTTTGGCTGTGTCTCCTAGGCGGGAGAGCTACCGATGTGCTAACAATAGCGTGGACGATACGTGTGGAAGATGCGTGGCTACTAGGCTGACTGTGTGCGCACTTTATGGGATTTGTGGCATTGTCTTTGGTAAGCCTCAGGAGCTGGAAGCTGTGAAGCAGTCTTGGTTTAATGTCATCCAAAGGAGAACTTCTCGATCTTCGGCCATAATTGCAAGTTCTTAAGCTGTTTCATTCAATATTTTTAGAATTACAGGTGATTTATTAAATATCTACATCATTTAATTTATTAATACTAGATGTCTCCTTTAAAATAGGCACTAAAAGAAACAGACAGGTTCTTTGTACGTGCGCGTTGCTCACCTCTTTATTCGGGGCAGTATCTGTCACACGATTTTCGCACACACAAATTTCGCAGTGTTGTTTTTCTTATAAAGTTCATTGTTTGTGGAATAACCAACGTCGCTTTATAATCCGATTGCGAAAAATGTCTTGTTTAGAGGGCTCGAGTTCCAAAATGGTACAAACCGTTCCGTTCAGTGGCCCAACGCCGTCAATGGTCAAACATATATATAGGCATATATATCAACTATATCGTAATACTCGTCTGAAGCGTCATTTGATGCTTTCTGACTGATTCTCTCTTTTAGCCTGGTGCTTCATTCTCGCAAATATATATGAAGTGTCCTGTTAATTTTATACAGATCGTCCGTAACTATCTGCTAGGCTGCAGAAATCGCCAAATCCGCTTCTCGAGTCCCATTAAATGGGGCAAACAACGCACTGCTATTTTGGCAATAGGCGAGTCTGCCATTTAATGCCTAAGGTAGGGCAACAGTCTACCTAAATAGGGTGTCACCGCTGGATACTCGCGGTCCTCAGAAACGAATCCTCAATGAGTCGATTAATGTTCTGTTCTACCTTTGGTGATCTATCTAACACCTTTGATTCACTTTGCCAGATTTGTTTTTTGCCCGTACCCTTTAAACGACAATGTTGAGCTGATACTGATACGGAATTATATCCAATAATACAAATTAGCTATTGTGAATCTTGCATTCTGTGAGCAATTAGGACGCTTTAGATTACGATGTGTGTATTCAGTTAACAGTAGCGACCAGAATCTTACTTGCGATACTTTACGTGAAACGTTCCTTAACCCCTGCATGTACGTTTGTTTCTAAGCAAACAGATAACTATGCTACATATCGACGTACAATGCTTTCTGAATTACTTAGGTGCCATATAAAGTTGAAAGTTTCAGATAATCGCAGACGCTTGACCGGGACGCAGATTGAAATGAGCTTACATAAAGGCAAAAGGAAACCTGGCCTTGAAAAAGAGTCCAAAGTAATATATTATATCCTGCAAGACTGGCTAAACCCATATTGCGTTCACATTTCTTTCCCCAAGAAGGCACTCCACTTCTTCGGCCCTTTGTTTAATGTGACACGAAACGTAAAAATGAAATTTGACAAATGGGGACAGGTAAGGCCGACTGAGAACAACAGCTAAGCTCAACGCAAGCCCACGAAGGTATTAAATAAAGCTTTCGATTGCATGTGTACTTTCTTTGGCTGATATTTGTTCAGATAACGGGATCACTCGTTGCAAAGCAAACGTCCTCCATCTCTCCTAAACTATCAATATTGAAGTTGTCACTGGCTCTAGTTTTTGTGTTTCCAGTCCTTAACCTTTTGGCAACTTTGTGCATAAAAACTTAAAAAAAAATAACTGATCTCAATCCAGAGGAAGCTTCCACAGCAATCAAAGGCGGATTCAAAGCGCTAGCCATACGACGTACACCCGTGCGAGTGGCAAAAAGACTGACAAATCTAAAGCGATCTGTATAAATTACAACGCATTGATTCGCCTTAAGTTTTTTCCCATGCGAAAAATACTTATTTCACTTCAAGATCGAGATAAAAGCCTCTACTAATTGAGACACAAGCATATTTACTAAACAAAACGCCTCGCGAAGTGGGTGGTCGCACGAAATATAAATCAACCTGGGGTTTTGGTGTAAACAGCATAATTTGTAGCGCTGAATTGGCATCCGTTATAGCCCACATACGTTAGAGTACACTTTAATATCATGGCATTCGAATATCTTAGTTAAATCCGCGCTCTTATTTTGCAATAACTAGTAATAGATATGAAGGTGAGATTCTGCGATTATATATATATATACAATTGAGAAGGTAAACAATAAACAACTTATTCGAATGCATTTAGGGAATAAAAGCTCTAACGGCTAGCCTGTACACTGTGAGTCTTCAACCGATGGCCTGACCCTGGTTGTAGCGACAAAGGCCGCGCCTTGGTCGACCTAACCTATCGAAGCGATCGAACAAGGAGACCGAGCTGTTTAAACGCATGGCTGGAAACGCGGAAACCATTAGTCAGATCGCCGCAAGAAGCACGTTAGTTAGGTCCCACCTCTCCACAGGATGCAGCCGTTAGTACTGATAACGGAGTCAGCCCATGGTCCACATGATCGGCGGCGCTGAATACAAAAGACGGACGAGAAGGCTTGGCCACAAAGGACTACTGTTGTTAGAAGAAGGCTTGACCGACAATTGAGGTAAGACGTATTCGGTGAAAGCGGTCACGTCATACGAAGTCGCTAGATTTGGGCCGTAAAGGCTCTACGGATGGAAGGCGCGGGAAACGTTGGACGACGACGACGACAAATGGAAGTGCAAAAGCGTCAAGATTGTTGTACTTGATAAAAAGGTGGCCGGCCGGGAAACGTTGCAACAAGGACGTGAGATGGCGCAGCGTGGAAGGCGCAGCCGCAAGGGGAAAACGCGAACCCAGCGAGTGTTGTGGCGGAGAGTGCAAACAATAAACGGACGCTAGTTTGGTTAGGATATAAAATCGCCGGTGACTAACCTATATAATGTCTGTTTCCTGCCGGTTGCCCAGGTCTGCGTAATATATATATATATATATATATATATATATATATATATATATAGCATTATTCAAGCAAAGAGGGGTATATCAAATGACTCTCGATTACAGTAACTGTTAAGCCCATGATCAGTTTTTGTCATACAACTTAATCATACAATTACAGCTTAGGGCTCTTTCTACATGCCGTGGGAATGATCGCATTTCAAACAGATTTTTAGAAGACAGTCGAGCACCTTATATTTTGTGTATGAATGGAGCACTTAGAGACTAGAATCCTTAGTCCGTATGAGATAAAATGATATGTTTATCACCACATATTGGCCCCCACGAGTTCCCCTTCAAGTGTACGAAACCTAACTGAATTGAAATCAGAGTTACCTCGTCGCTTTACACAAGAGTTATAGCTCCTAAACTCTTTGCAGACATGTATAATGTTACACTCGAATGGGGCTGCAGCAGCATAAACAGGGTTTAGAAAATCATCTACTTTTTGTATTTGATCTTCATTTTTTGCTCGGTGGTGCCTGCATACGATTAAAAGCAACTCCGTAGACATCGGTTTTAAGTTTAAGGTTGTTTGCTAGGATACAATATTATTCCACGTAAACTCATTATATATATATTTAATTGAACATCAGCTTGTATATAAGTCCAAAACTGTTTTTTGGTTAAATTCGTGATTAGGGTACATAGTATGTAGTGAGTGCGATTTCGAAAGATACCGGCATGTTATATAGGCCCTTCCCAATAGAACTGTTAAAAATGATTTGCACGCCGAATTTCCATGCATACTACTATTAGCCTATCTGATCATTAGTTTTCAACTGCACGTGACCAAGTGAAACAGCCAAGAAATAACGGTCCTGTTTAGCCGAACGCTTTGGAAGAACCAGCATTAGCGCAGAATCTATAAATACAAACAAATATCGTCTAGTAACTTCGAGGCAAAAAAAGCCGATAATTCGCCTGCTGACTAGACGAGCACCTGTACAGCTGAAGCTTGAACAGGTGCGTCGATATCCATCAAACACTAAAGAGAGTTACAACATAGATAGCTTCTGCTGAAAGGAAAAGTAGACTTTGGCAATCTGACAAAGTTTAAGAAAAAATTGCTGATTTTTGAAATATCGTAGCGATAATCGTTAACAAGGTTGGAGAGAGCTCGGGACATCTTGAAGCTTCCTCCATGCGTATTCTACTTTCTTCTACCCCTATGGGTTTTTCACGGCGCGCCTAGAATCACTAGATGGGTGAGTACAAATCGAGAGAACAAAAAAAAGGATGCGATGGTTAGGCTGTTGGAACTTTAACTCCACATGGCATATCATTCGTAACCACTTCGAGAAAAGTAGGAAAGTTCCCAAAAGTTGAATATGGTGGTAAGCAAAATTAATTGGTTCTTTGAAAATATTTATAGCTAAACCTTTCTCTAAATGTTTCTTTTCGTTCAGAATTCGTATGCCAGCATAATACCGAGGATTCCTGAACTTCTACTTAGCAAGGACGCCGAAGTCGATTCACAAACTGTTGAAGTCTTCTCGTATACATTGCATTCACCTATCTCCGACTATGACTACAATTTATCCTTTATAATTCGTAATTTTCGCAGTCTAAATCGATTCACAGGTTTCGGGCTTCCTAGTCAAGTCGATTTTACGACTATCACTCTACGTCGATTGAAACGCGAAGTTGCTGTCCGGTAGCACCGATAGGTTTGATCACGCTCATGCCGGCTGTATATCTTGGAGGATCTCTTTCGTTCATGTATCAGGCATGAAGGTCATTTCAGGGGGGCCTTGTCCTATACTCGTTCTATACTGGGAGATGACCTTCTGAATGCCAACCTAGATTCACCTACCTAAGTCTGTGTTTGTGTATGTATGCCTGTTAATCAGTTGAGGAGTACTTTATAAGCCGAGTAACGTGGGCTGTATGTGCATGACAGTCTGAAAACTAGCTATACGCTAAATGCCCCAATGCAAACTGGATTTTGGTCCCCGTGGTGGCTCAACGCGGCTGAAGGCTAGCGGCTATTGCTGGTGGTTGACTAAAAGGAATCTGCACAAGTTCACTAGTTAATATTGATTAACCACATATATGTCGGTTGTGTTATGTTGTAGGTTACATTAAGGATCCTTTTATCTGCAGGTGGGCAGCTTTTATCACATGTTTTAGCGTACACGATGTTCCTGGAACAAGATAGCTAAAGCGTTTTGTGCATGTACTATACTTGCATTGTATGTACATACAGTGATATATTCAGACTTCAGTCTGGAACTTGCCTAGTCGTCCTCCTACGCCGCTAGCCTACCAAGGCCCACGTCTCTCTTTGTAGTTGAACATTGCTGTAGAGTCAGACCTACATATATGAGACATCAGGGCGACGCCCCCCGAATCGAAACCCTTATGACATTGATACAGACAGAGGGCGCAAGGAGAGTGAGGGGTAGGGACCCAGTCGCAGAGAAGTCGCAGACGAGAAGGCGGACTAAGATCACTGAGTTCGAAAATCAATTATAATAAATGATTGCAGGAGATTGAATTTTATCATTTAAGATAAACTGCCATTAAGACTCGCTATGAATTCTATGTCACAGGCTGTATATATGCACACTGAGGTCTGATTCAGTGAAGCGAAGCTGTATAACAGAACAGAGAAAAAATCAACCGTAGCATTAAACATGTGCATGGCTGGCTTTTAGACGTAATACACACATGCCTAGTGATGTACACAGCATGCAACGTTCCTGCAAAGTTCAAAATTGTGTCCTAACGATCGCTCTACCCGGAGGTATTTTTTTTTTTTTTTTTAACTAGATACCTGCTCCCGTTCTTTAGTAGGTAGGAATTTCCCTTTCGTTATTTGGGAAACCCAGTGGGAAAGCCATTATATATTGGAGCGCACCAGGGCCTACTTGGCGCTCATCTCAAGCTTATCTCACAAAATAACGCAGCTCATGGTGCAATAGGATATGGTCTTATTACTATCGAGTCTTTGTTGTTACTTCTTTTTTTCAAAAAATGTTGTAGGTTCTGTAGAGATAATAAAGACGACTTATCAGAACGAACTGATCTGCCTAATAAAGCTATTCATATATCTTATTCTTGAAATTTAAATAGGGTAAATAAGCGGATATGAGCATGCAATTTAGACATCGTCCTATGATAGGAACATGGTAAATCGAAGCAGGATGGTAACTGTTAATCTAGGTCCGAGCAAAGGATTATTTTAATGCAATAAAATATAAAGATTGTATTATACGGACTTCTTTGTACGACTTAATCATACGTTTCATAAAGGCACAGAGTACACCCTATCGCGATTCATTTCGTTCAGCTGAATACTGCTGTCATGTTATAAAGAATAGGCCATGCTAACCTTTTGAGCCTTGAGCGAGAGGCTTTACAGTAAAACGTGTGTCAGAAGCTGCACAAGGTCGCCACCTACTAGTATATGTATTTTATATATACATAACAAACCATAGAGAGAGAGAGAGAGAGAGAGAGAGAGAGAGAGAGAGAGAGAGAGGACATGTTATACGAGGAGAGTCTTTCCACAGCAGCACAATTTCGAAGACTCTAGTTGCTTCATTAGTTTTCGTTGAACGCCCCTAAATAAATCATATCGGGAACGGATTAATGACGTGACATGAAAAAAGTATTGGGGGTTGTGAACGCGGAATTCTCAGGCGAAAGAGAGCGCTTTGTGATATGGGAGCCTGAGTCGATCGGTTCGAATCGTTTTCGATTCCTTTCTGTAGTAGCTTAAAGCAGCAACGACGATGGCACTGGGGGTGATCGCCGACGCGTCATTAATTGTTTGCCCATAATTCCTGCAGCGGGGCTCAGTCGGTGAGCTTACGGCTGCGGTTTTTACGATAGCCACATAAAAAGAAGAAGGAGCGCCACCGTAAAATAGTACAAGGTGCTTTCACGTTTTATTTCCGTCTATTCTTAAATTCGGCGGGCTATCTAGTTAGTTTGTCTTCTAGGGTACCGTTAGAAATATAGATATAATTAGAAGAAACGCTAGAAAAAAACGTACCGTGATGATATGTTAATGTAACGTGTATGTATACATATTATTACCTGAGATATTTACTTATTTCAACAATTTCTGCTAACTATATTTAAAACGTCAGTGAGCCCTATTAGCCATGCGGGTGGAAATTGCAGATAAGATAGCCGTTCGATTATTGCTTATATGACCGAAAAGTGTATCCGAGGATTTTTAGACGCACATGGCAACCGCTAGGCTTTTAATACCATTTTAAAAAATAGTACTTATCATCATTTCAACATTAATGGTGTTTCATCTTTCTATATATATATATATATATATATATATATATATATATATATATATATATATTCAATAGGACATGAAGACTACTGACAGGATCGGAAGCACTTTTATCCCTTTTGTCCTTTTCGAAGGAATTGCTTTTTTACGCATTTTGGACGTTAGTCAAGCAGAAGGCTACTTCGACTATTCCACCCTAAGTGTTTCAAAGATCACGGCCGTTTACTGGGCAGATAACGTCATCAGTCGATAAAAGAAACAGGTTGGATTACGACACCTTCGTTGATGCTCACCGTGGCTAAGCGTTGCAGACAACGTTCTCTGAACTGGCATCCATGTTCCCACCCATTACAATCTGGATCCATTTGTGAAATCGAAATGAAAGCGAAGTCTTCACCTATGACTACATATTATGGAAGTTCTTATAACATACCGAAATCGCTACTTCACGCTATAGAGAAGTTATGGAGAAAATACCTTCAGTTTCTTTACCGCAGATCTTACAGCAAGCCTCTTTTTTATCAACTAAGTAAATCCAGACGCAGCTCTTTTGAATCAGCAGATTTTCTCGAATAAACTTGGTTTAAAATATTTTATTGACATCAACGGTGAAGCTTCTACAAGTCGATTTCTAAGCTTCAGATAAAATGTGAATTGACTCTGATATCTGGCCGGTTTCGGATTTATCCAAACTGTAGCTTTGCAGTATTTTGTTTTATAATACGGCATACAATGATATAGGTCGTCCGACATATTGTATGCGTACGCAGGTGACAATCGTATTACAGAAAATATGGCACGTGACAATTAAGTGTTTCTCATTCCCATCACCCTGTCTTATTATAGTAGTACTACCACTTTTATTATTACTATTATTATAATGTACCACAAGGTAACTTTTATAGTAGTCATTCAAATATTCTTTGATTCTATCACATAAACACCATATCAACGTGACGCTTTTGCGCTGATGGAATGAGGGTCGGCTCCAGAATTTTGCCGAAGAAGCTTTTTCGTAACTAACAAATTACCCTAAGGACCGGGGTCTCAACTCATGTAGGCAATAGTGACTAATATATTCTTTCTGATTTCATATTTTTATTTTACTTTTTAAATGAACGGAGCCGTCAAGAACATTATGCCCCCCCTAATTTCACAAATTTCTAGCTGAAACCCTAGTGCGATTCGCTGTTTACCGACGAATAAAATTAGGGGATCTTCTGCTGAAATTGTCGTTGGGGAGATGTACGGAATTCATTTTCTATCATTCATGGAAAACACGAACCACACGACAGAGCGAAAATTTGACAAAAGTCAAAATTTACAAAGTTTCCAATCCTATACAAAATTTTAGGACAAGCAAATATGAAAACTATTTTAAGATATTGATATTCATAGATAGATATTTTTAGCACATTCCATAAATCAGGAGTACCATTGACATTTCCAAGGAATAGAAACGATAAATGGCGTTCATTTCTACCATGTCTGATCCACAGCGGCTTACATATTATATATTAAGAAATTTCGTATCGTTGATATTACAACCGAAGTTTTATCGGATATGACAAAAAAAAAACTCGGGAGGGACTTTTAGACGGTTTCAGGAATAGTTCACACACAGAAAAAACAGGTCCATTCAAGCATTTAAACACCTATAGCTAATTCGCTATATGAAAATTATCTTGAATGTTTCTAGATGTCTATATATGATATATAT
>NW_019212174.1:0-4165 GCF_002443255.2 Varroa destructor | reverse complement strand
TTGTATCTTCCTGAAACTTAGCTAGAGAATACTTGTTTAAGTTTTAACAGCTTTTCTGTATGAGGAAACTCTATTTTGAGACTTGACCAACGAGAACTTGGGTTTTAGCAAATATACTACGTTAGGATTCTGTTTCGAAATATGGCCAAAAAGATTTCCTTGACTTTTAACAATTTTGTTGTAAGCGGAAATTTTGTCTGATACTTGGCTAAAGGAAGCTTGTGTTGAGTGTTAACAACTTTTGTTTGTATGAGGACACTCTGTCCTGAGACTTGGCCAATGGGAGACTTATTTAAGTTTTAACTTCTTTCAATGTGGAAATGTTGTCCTAAAACATGACCAGAAAAAAACGTTTGTTTTAACCCGTTCCTTGTATCTTTCTGAAACTTAAATAGAGAACACTTGTTTAGGTTTAGGTTAGGTTAGGTTAAACAAGTTTTAACAGCTGTTCTGTATGAGGAAACTCTATTTTGAGACTTGGCCAACGAGAACTTCTTTGAGTTTTAACAAATACACTACATGTAAGGTTCTGTTTTGAAATATGACCAAAAAGATTTCCCTGACTTTTAACAATTTTGTTGTATGCGGAAATTTTGTCTGAAACTTGGCTAAAGGAAGCTTGTTTGAGTGTTAACAACTTTTGTTTGTATGAGGGCACTCTGTTTTGAGAATTGGCCAATGGGGGACTTATTTAAATTTTAACTTCTTTGTATGTGGAAATGTTGTCCTAAAACATGGCCAGAAAAAACGTTTGTTTTAACCCGTTCTTTGTATCTTCCTGAAACTTAGCTAGAGAATACTTGTTTAAGTTTTAACAACTTTTCTGTATGAAGAAACTCTATTTTGAGACTTGACCAACGAGAACTTGGGTTTTAGCAAATATACTACGTTAGGATTCTGTTTCGAAATATGGCCAAAAAGATTTCCTTGACTTTTAACAATTTTGTTGTAAGCGGAAATTTTGTCTGATACTTGGCTAAAGGAAGCTTGTGTTGAGTGTTAACAACTTTTGTTTGTATGAGGACACTCTGTCCTGAGACTTGGCCAATGGGAGACTTATTTAAGTTTTAACTTCTTTCAATGTGGAAATGTCCTAAAACATGACCAGAAAAAAACGTTTGTTTTAACCCGTTCCTTGTATCTTCCTGAAACTTAAATAGAGAACACTTGTTTAGGTTTAGGTTAGGTTAAGTTAGGTTAGGTTAGATTAGGTTAGGTTAGGTTAAACAAGTTTTAACAGCTGTTCTGTATGAGGAAACTCTATTTTGAGACTTGGCCAACGAGAACTTCTTTGAGTTTTAACAAATACACTACATGTAAGGTTCTGTTTTGAAATATGACCAAAAAGATTTCCCTGACTTTTAACAATTTTGTCTGAAACTTGGCTAAAGGAAGCTTGTTTGAGTGTTAACAACTTGTGTTTGTATGAGGGCACTCTGTTTTGAGAATTGGCCAATGGGGGACTTATTTAAATTTTAACTTCTTTGTATGTGGAAATGTTGTCCTAAAACATGGCCAGAAAAAACGTTTGTTTTAACCCGTTCTTTGTATCTTCCTGAAACTTAGCTAGAGAATACTTGTTTAAGTTTTAACAACTTTTCTGTATGAAGAAACTCTATTTTGAGACTTGACCAACGAGAACTTGGGTTTTAGCAAATATACTACGTTAGGATTCTGTTTCGAAATATGGCCAAAAAGATTTCCTTGACTTTTAACAATTTTGTTGTAAGCGGAAATTTTGTCTGATACTTGGCTAAAGGAAGCTTGTGTTGAGTGTTAACAACTTTTGTTTGTATGAGGACACTCTGTCCTGAGACTTGGCCAATGGGAGACTTATTTAAGTTTTAACTTCTTTCAATGTGGAAATGTTGTCCTAAAACATGACCAGAAAAAAACGTTTGTTTTAACCCGTTCCTTGTATCTTTCTGAAACTTAAATAGAGAACACTTGTTTAGGTTTAGGTTAGGTTAGGTTAGGTTAGGTTAAACAAGTTTTAACAGCTGTTCTGTATGAGGAAACTCTATTTTGAGACTTGGCCAACGAGAACTTCTTTGAGTTTTAACAAATACACTACATGTAAGGTTCTGTTTTGAAATATGACCAAAAAGATTTCCCTGACTTTTAACAATTTTGTTGTATGCGGAAATTTTGTCTGAAACTTGGCTAAAGGAAGCTTGTTTGAGTGTTAACAACTTTTGTTTGTATGAGGGCACTCTGTTTTGAGAATTGGCCAATGGGGGACTTATTTAAATTTTAACTTCTTTGTATGTGGAAATGTTGTCCTAAAACATGGCCAGAAAAAACGTTTGTTTTAACCCGTTCTTTGTATCTTCCTGAAACTTAGCTAGAGAATACTTGTTTAAGTTTTAACAACTTTTCTGTATGAAGAAACTCTATTTTGAGACTTGACCAACGAGAACTTGGGTTTTAGCAAATATACTACGTTAGGATTCTGTTTCGAAATATGGCCAAAAAGATTTCCTTGACTTTTAACAATTTTGTTGTAAGCGGAAATTTTGTCTGATACTTGGCTAAAGGAAGCTTGTGTTGAGTGTTAACAACTTTTGTTTGTATGAGGACACTCTGTCCTGGGGAGATAGAAGTGGTTAAAACAAACATTTTTTCTAACCATGTTTTAGGGCATTTCCACATACAAAGAAGTTAAAACTTATATAAGTCCCCCATTGGCCAAGTTTCAGAACAGAGTTTCCTCATACAAGCAAAAGTTGTTAACACTCAAACAAGCTTCCTTTAGCCAAGTTGCAGACAAAATTTCCCTTTACAACAAAATTGTTAAAAGTCAGGGAAATTTCTTTGGTCATATTTCAAAACAGAACCTTACATGTAGTATATTTGTTAAAACTCTAAGAAGTTCTCGTTGACCAAGTCTCAGAATAGAGTTCCCTCACACAGAAAAGTTGTTAAAACTTGAATAAGTGTTCTCTAGCTAAGTTTCAGGAAGATACAAGGAAGTAGTAAAAACAAACGTTTTTTTTTGGCCATGTTTTAGGACAACATTTCCACATACAAAGAAGTTAAAACTTAAATAAGTCCCCCATTGGCCAAGTCTTAGGACAGAGTTTCCTCATACAAACAAAAGTTGTTAACACTCAAACAAGCTTCCTTTAGCCAAGTTTCAGACAAAATTTCAGCTTACAACAAAATTGCTAAAAGTGAAGGAGATCTTTTTGGCCATATTTCAAAACAGAATCTTACAGGCAATATATATGCTAAAATCCAAGTTCTCGTTGGTCAAGTCTCAGGATAGAGTTCCCTCACACAGAAAAGTTGTTAAAACTTAAAGAAGTGTTCTCTAGCTAAGTTTCAGGAAGATACAAAGAAGTGGTTAAAACAAACGTTTTTTTTGGCCATGTTTTAGGACAACATTTCCATATACAAAGAAGTTAAAACTTAAATAAGTCCCCCATTGGCCAAGTCTCAGGACAGAGTTTCCTCATACAAACAAAAGTTGTTAACACTCAAACAAGGTTTCTTTAGCCAAATGTCAGACAAAATTTCCGCTTACAACAAAATTGTTAAAAGTCAAGGAAATCTTTTTGGTCATATTTCAAAACAGAACCTTACATGTAGTATATTTGTTGAAACTCTAAGAAGTTCTCGTTGACCAAGTCTCAGGATAGAGTTCCCTCACACAGAAAAGTTGTTAAAACCTAAACCAGTGTTCTCTAGCTAAGTTTCATGAAGATACAAAGAAGTGGTTAAAACAAACGTTTTTTTTTGGCCATGTTTTAGGACAACACTTCCACATACAAAGAAGTTAAAACTTAAATAAGTCCCCCATTGGCCAAGTCTCAGGACAGAGTTTCCTCATACAAACAAAAGTTGTTAACACTCAAACAAGCTTCCTTTAGCCAAATTTCAGACAAAATTTCCACTTACAACAAAACTGTTAAAAGTCAAGGAAATCTTTTTGGTCATATTTCAAAACGGAACCTTACATGTAGTATATTTGCTAAAACCCAAGTTCTCGTTGGTCAAGTCTCAAAATAGAGTTTCCTCATACAGAAAAGCTGTTAAAACTTAAACAAGTATTCTCTAGCTAAGTTTCAGGAAGATAGAAGTGGTTAAAACAAACATTTTTTCTAGCCATGTTTTCGGACAACATTTCCACATACAAAGAAGTTAAAACTTATATAAGTCCCCC
>NW_019212173.1:0-1108 GCF_002443255.2 Varroa destructor | reverse complement strand
GAGACTTGACCAACGAGAACTTAGGTTTTAGCAAATATATTGCATATAAGGTTCTGTATTGAAACATGACCAAAGAGATTTCCTTGACTTTTAATAATTTTGTTGTATGCGGAAATTTTGTCTGAAACTTGGCTAAAGGAAGCTTGTTTGACTGTTAACAACTTCTGTTTGTATGAGGAAACTCTGTTCTGAGATTTGGCCAATAGCGGACTTATATAGGTTCTAACTTCCTTGTATGTGGAAATGTTGTCCTAAAACATGGCCAGAAAAAACGTTTGTTTTAACCACTTCTTTGTATCTTCCTGAAACTTAGATAGAGAATATTTGTTTAAGTTTTAACGGTTTTTCTGTATGAGGAAACTCTATTTGAGACTTGACTAACGAGAACTTGGGCTTTAGCAAATATATTGCATGTAAGGTTCTGTATTGAAACATGACCAAAAAGATTTCCTTGACTTTTAACGATTTTGTTGTATGCGGGAATTTTGTCTGAAACTTGGCTAAAGGAAGCTTGCTTGAGTGTTAACAACTTTTGTTTGTACGAGGAAACTCTGTTCTAAGACTTGGCCAATGGGGGACTTATATAAGTTTTAACTTCTTTGTATGTGGAAATGTTGTCCTAAAACATGGCAAAAAAAAACGTTTGTTTTAACCACTTCTTTGTATCTTCTCGAAACTTAGTTAGAGGACACTTGGTTAAGTTTTAACAACTTTTCTGTATGAGGAAACTCTATTTTGAGACTTGACCAACGAGAACTTGGGTTTTAGCAAATATATTACGTTAAGATTCTGTTTTGAAATATGGCCAAAAAGATTTTCTTGACTTTTAACGATTTTGTTGTAAGCGGCACTTTTATCTGAAACTTGGCTAAAGGAAGCTTGTTTGAGTGTTAACAACTTTTGTTTGTATGAGAGAACTCTGTCCTGAGACTTGGCTAATGGGGGATTTATTTGAGTTTTAACTTCTTTGTATGTGGAAATGTTGTCCTAAAACATGGCCAAAAAAAGGTTTGTTTTAACCACCTCTTTGTATCTTCCTGAAACTTAGCTAGAGAATACTTGTTTAAGTTTTAACGGTTTTTCTGTATGAGGAAAGTCTATTTTCAGA
>NW_019212171.1:0-1251 GCF_002443255.2 Varroa destructor | reverse complement strand
AAGGTTCTCTTTTGAAATATGGCCAAAAAGATTTCCTTGACTTTTAACAACTTTGTTGTAAGTGGAAATTTTGTCCTGAAACTTAGTTAGAGGAAGCTTGTTTGAGTGTTAGCAACTTTTCTGTGTGAGGGAGCTCCATCCTGAGACTTCTTTGAGCTTTAGCAAATATATTGCTTGTAAGATTCTGTTTTGAAATATGGCCAAAAAAATTTCCTTGACTTTCAACAATTCTGCTGTAGGCGGAAGTTTTGTTCTGAAGCTTAGATAAAGGAAGCTTGTTCGAGTGTTAACAACTTTTTTGTATGACAAAACTCTGTTCTGAGACCTGGCCAATGGGGGACTTATTTGAGTTTTACCAACTTATTTGTATGTGGAAATGTTGTCCTAAAACATGGCTAGAAAAAAACGCTTGTTTCAACCACTTCTTTATATCTTCCTGAAACTTAGCTAAAGAACACTTGTTTAAGTTTTAACAACTTTTCTGCGTGAGGGAACTCTGTCCTGAGACTTGGTCAATGAGAACTCCTTTGAGCTTTAGCAAATATATTGCATGTAAGATTCCATTTTGAAATATGGCCAAAAAGATTTCCTTGACTTTCAACAATTTTGTTGTAGGCGGAAGTTTCGTTCTGAAACTTAGATAAAGAAAGCTTGTTTGAGTGTTAACAACTTTTTTGTATGAGGAAACTCTGTTCTGAGACTTGGCCAATGGGGGACTTATTTGAGTTTTAACAACTTCTTTGTATGTGGAAATGTTGTTCTAAAACATGGCCAGAAAAAAAACGGTTGTTTCAACCACTTCTTTATATCTTCCTGAAACTTAGCTAAAGAACACTTGTTTAAGTTTTAACGACTTTTCTGCATGAGGGAACTCTGTCCTGAGACTTGGTCAACGAGAACTCCTTTGAGTTTTAGCAAATATACTGCATGTAAGGTTCCATTTTGAAATATGGCCAAAAAGATTTCCTTGACTTTCAACAATTTTGTTGTAGGCGGAAGTTTCGTTCTGAAACTTAGATAAAGAAAGCTTGTTTGAGTGTTAACAACTTTTTTGTATGAGGAAACTCTGTTCTGAGACTTGGCCAATGGGGGACTTATTTGAGTTTTAACAACTTCTTTGTATGTGGAAATGTTGTCCTAAAACATGGCTAGAAAAAAACGCTTGTTTCAACCACTTCTTTATATCTTCCTGAAACTTAGCTAAAGAACACTTGTTTAAGTTTTAACGACTTTTTTGCATGAGGGAACTCT
>NW_019212170.1:0-1335 GCF_002443255.2 Varroa destructor | reverse complement strand
CTTTTGTTTGTATGAGGAAACTCTGTCCTGAGACTTGGCCAATGGGGGACTTATTTAAGCTTTAACTTCTTTGTATGTGGAAATGTTGTCCTAAAACATGGCCAAAAAAAAACGTTTGTTTTAACCACGTCTTTGTATCTTCCTGAAACTTAGCTAGAGAACACTTGTTTAAGTTTTAACGGCTTTTCTGTATGAGGAAGGTCTATTTTGAGACTTGACCAACGAGAACTTGGGTGTTAGCAAATATATTGCGTGTAAGATTCTGTTTTGAAATATGGCCAAAAAGATTTTCTTGACTTTTAATAATTTTGTTGTATGTGGAAATTTTGTCTGCAACTTGACTAAAGGAAGCTTGTTTGAGTGTTAACAACTTTTGTTTGCATGAGGACACTCTGTTCTAAAACTTGGCCAATGGGGGACTTACATAAGTTTTAACTTCTTTGTATGTGGAAATGTTGTCCTAAAACATGGCAAAAAAAAACGTTTGTTTTAACCACTTCTTTGTATTTTCCTGAAACTAAACTAGAGAACACTTGTTTAAGTTTTAGCAACATTTCTGTGTGAGGGAACTCTATCCTGAGACTTGGCCAACGAGAACTTCTTTGAGTTTTAACAAATATATTACATGTAAGGTTCTGTTTTGAAATATGACCAAAAAGATTTCCTTGACTTTTAACAATTTTGTTGTATGCGGAAGTTTTATCTGAAACTTGGCTAAAGGAAGCTTGTTTGAGTGTTAACAACTTTTGTTTGTATGAGGACACTGTTCTGAGACTTGGCCAATGGGGGATTTATATAAGTTTTAACTTCTTTGTATGTGGAATTGTTGTCCTAAAACATGGCCAGAAAAAACGTTTGTTTTAACCACTTCTTTGTATCTTCCTGAAACATAAATAGAGAACACTAGGTTAAGTTTTAACAACTTTTCTATATGAGGAAACTCTATTTTGAGACTTGACCAACGAGCACTTGGGTTTTAGCAAATATATCACGTTAAGATTCTGTTTTGAAATGTGGCCAAAGAGATTTTCTTGACTTTTAACAATTTTGTTGTAAGCGGAAATTTTGTCTGCAACTTGGCTAAAGGAAGCTTGTTTGAGTGTTAACAACTTTTGTTTGTATGAGGAAACTCTGTTCTGAGACTTGGCCAATGGGGGACTTATTTAAGTTTTAACTTCTTTGTATGTGGAAATGTTGCCCTAAAACATGGCAAAAAAAAAACATTTGTTTTAACTACTTCTTTGTATCTTCCTGAAACTTAGATAGAGAATACTTGTTCAAGTTTTAACAGCTTTTCTGTATGAGGAAACTCTATTTTGAGACTTGACCAACGAA
>NW_019212169.1:0-1042 GCF_002443255.2 Varroa destructor | reverse complement strand
TTGGTTGAGTGTTAACAACTTTTATTTCTACGAGGAAACTCTGTCCTGAGACTTGGCCAATGGGGGACTTATTTAAGTTCTAACTTCTTTGTATGTGGAAATGTTGTCCTAAAACATGGCCAAAAAAAACGTTTGTTTTAACCACTTCTTTGTATCTTCCTGAAACTTAGCTAGAGAACACTTGTTCAAGTTTTAACAACTTTTCTGTGTGAGGGAATTCTATCCTGAGACTTAGCCAACGAGAACTTCTTAGAGTTTTAACAAATATACTACATGTAAGGTTCTGTTTTGAAATATGACCAAAGGGATTTCCTTGACTTTTAACAATTTTGTTGTAAGCGGAAATTTTGTCTGCAACTTGGCTAAAGGAAGCTTGTTTGAGTGTTAACGACTTTTGTTTGTATGAGGAAACTTGGTTCTGAGACTTGGCCAATGGGGGACTTATATAAGTTTTAACTTCTTGGTATGTGGAAATGTTGTCCTAAAACATGGCCAAAAAAAAAAACGTTTGTTTTAACCACTTCTTTGTATCCTCCTGAAACTTAGCTAGAGAACACTTCTTTAAGTTTTAACAACTTTTCTGTGTGAGGGAACTCTATCCTGAGACTTGACCAACGAGAACTTGGGTTTTAGCAAATATACTGCATGTAAGATTCTGTTTTGAAATATGGCCAAAAAGATTTCCTTGACTTTTAACAATTTTGTTGTAAGCGGAAATTTTGTCTGAAATTTGGCTAAAGGAAGCTTGGTTGAGTGTTAACAACTTTTATTTCTACGAGGAAACTCTGTCCTGAGACTTGGCCAATGGGGGACTTATTTAAGTTCTAACTTCTTTGTATGTGGAAATGTTGTCCTAAAACATGGCCAAAAAAAACGTTTGTTTTAACCACTTCTTTGTATCTTCCTGAAACTTAGCTAGAGAACACTTGTTTAAGTTTTAACAGCTTTTCTGTATGAGGAAACTCTATTTTGAGACTTGACCAACGAGAACTTGGGTTTTAGCAAATGTATTGCATGTAAGATTCTGTTTTAAAATATGGCC
>NW_019212168.1:0-1162 GCF_002443255.2 Varroa destructor | reverse complement strand
TTCCAAAGAAGTTGTTAAAACTCAAATAAGTCCCACATTGGCCAAGTCTCAGAACAAAGTTTCCTCGTACAAAAAGTTGTTAACACTCAAACAAGCTTCCTTTATCTAAGTTTCAGAACAAAACTTCCGCCTACAACAAAATTGTTGGAAGTCAAGGAAATCTTTTTCGTCATATTTCAAAATAGAATCTTACATGCAATATATTTGCTAAAGCTCAAAGAAGTCTCAGGATGGAGCTCCATCACACAGAAAAGTTGTTAAAACTTAGATAAGTGTTCCCTAGCTAAGTTTCAGGAAGATACAAAGAAGTGGTTAAAACAACCGTTTTTTTTCTGGCCATGTTTTAGGACAACATTACCACATACAAAGAAGTTGGTAAAACTCAAATAAGTCCCACATTGGCCAAGTCTCAGAACAGAGTTTCCTCGTACAAAAAAGTTGTTAACACTCAAACAAGCTTCCTTTATCTAAGTTTCAGAACAAAACTTCCGCCTACAACAAAATTGTTGGAAGTCAAGGAAATCTTTTTGGCAATATTTCAAATTGGAATCTTACATGCAGTATATTTGCTAAAACTCAAAGAAGTTCTCGTTGACCAAGTCTCAGGACAGAGTTCCCTCACGC
The DNA here is from genome assembly GCF_002443255.2 of Varroa destructor. Classification (NCBI taxonomy): domain Eukaryota; kingdom Metazoa; phylum Arthropoda; class Arachnida; order Mesostigmata; family Varroidae; genus Varroa; species Varroa destructor. The sequence goes on along the minus strand of NW_019212168.1, from coordinate 538 downwards.
AGAAAAGTTGTTAAAACTTAAACAAGTATTCTTTAGCTAAGTTTCAGGAAGATACAAAGAAGTGGTTAAAACAACCGTTTTTTTTCTGGCCATGTTTTAGGACAACATTACCACATACAAAGAAGTTGGTAAAACTCGAATAAGTCCCCCATTGGCCAAGTGTCAGAACAGAGTTTCCTCATACAAAAAGTTGTTAACACTCAAACAAGCTTTCTCTATCTAAGTTTCAGAACAAAACTTCCGCCTACAACAAAATTGTTGAAAGTCAAGGAAATCTTTTTCGTCATATTTCAAAATAGAATCTTACATGCAGTATATATGCTAAAACTCAAAGAAGTTCTCGTTGACCAAGTCTCAGGACAGAGTTCCCTCACGCAGAAAAGTTGTTCAAACTTAAACAAGTGTTCTTTAGCTAAGTTTCAGGGAGATATAAAGAAGTGGTTGAAACAAGCGTTTTTTTCTAGTCATGTTTTAGGACAACATTTCCACATACAAAGAAGTTGGTAACACTCAAATAAGTCCCCCATTGGCCAATTTT
>NW_019212167.1:0-4489 GCF_002443255.2 Varroa destructor | reverse complement strand
TATATATATATATAGTTTTTCTGATCTTTTCCCTTTGTATTCCTTACTTTTTCAGTATTTTTCTTAGTGATGTCACATGTGCTACTGTAGCCGGGTCTACCTAGAATACAGACTCTCGAACCGCATACCTACAGAGATGTAGCCAGGTACAACTCATCGGGATCGTCCCTTCCGATTCCGCTCCTGCCTCAACATCGCTTTCAACGTACAGCGAACAGATGATCCTCGTTCACGCTCGATTCAGACGTCTCTAACTTGCTCCCGTACCCCCATTTAATAGAGCACACGTTGCTTCATACCTTTACTACTCATTAGCATATCTCATCATTATCATAACCATCACTACCGGCGCAGTAATCGCGTACAGTTACAATACAGCCTGTACATATCTGTATATCTAGCTATTTTTGTATACTCAAGTCACCGTTGGGTAGAAATAATATCATTACAGTCGCATCCTTTCATTCTAGTCTGCCCTGGTGCGCTTACTGGTGGCTGTGCGCCTTTAATTCGCTTTCACAGGTAACCTTTGTGGAACCGCCTATGTCAATCCCGCTATCCCATTGGGTCATCTAGGTTTTTCTTCTATTGACCGATCTTCCTATACAATTCGTTCTGCGGCGAGTAGGTGCTTGAGAGAGAAAAATTGACCACTGACAAGTTCTTGCGGTTCTGGAATTCGAGGCGGAGCCAGAAGTTCATCGGGCCGTTTTTCCAGAGAAAATAGAGATCAGATAGTTACAAACATTGCCGATACACCGCCCCTGTTCTTCCTGTATTTTTACAGGATGGAAAATGTGTATGCGTATGTGCTGATATATGTCTGTGTGTGTTCATATGCTATGAGACCAGCGACAGTTCCTCTTTCATTATGAGTCCACAACGTCACTGACGGTGACTCGCCTTCATGTTGCAACATCCTGTGGCTAAGGGATCGCGTCACCTTTTGACTTTTTTGCTAATTTTTTTCTTGTCACAGCACGGACTAATAGAAAAGTCTGCGACAAAGAAAGGCAATATCTTGCACCCCAGACGCGGCGGGTCTAAACTCGCATATGAGCCGCACTACTCGATTCAGTATCAGGCGCATCAGTTATTAAACAGACTTTGCCGTTAACTGTCTCGTGGCAGGAAGAAAGCTGCAAATCAATTTCAATATAAACGGTTGCAAACGATATTTAGAGCATTGTAACAATCCGGAGTACTTTTTATTCTAGCCACGAGAGTGACGAATCGTTGTCAGACATAAAAATTCTGACGCTTATAGCTGAACAGCTGTCAGACCACTCGCTACTGCGAAGTTAATTACAGTTCACAATTGACTCGCTCGTTTAAAAGATTCACAAAATTGTTGCAATTTATATTGTCTAAGGTATACTGTCATTAATTAAATAAACTTTTTGCAATTGCTCGCCGCAAACGAACAACATCAACATTATCGGGTGCTGTACGTAGCAGAGTCAGCGCCCGCCTTGTGAGGATAGGGCTTTTGTTTGTGCTGATGTTGTTATTGTTGTTTGATGGCATCGAAACTTAACGATCATTAGCAGACGACAGTTGAAGCCGCTACCACTGCTACTGACGCCTCCAATCTCATCTATTCCACTGTGGACAACCAGACAGGCAGCAGCAGTATTGCATGGACGAGGCATATCATACACAAGTCATCATGCACTAAACATATAATTTATGTATGCATGGACGCGTATGACAGCAAACCACACGTGACAGTCTCTAGGGCGCATAGCGGCTCACAATCGAACGGCCACACGGCGCGTTGAATGAGCGGTTGAGTACTACCACCAATTCAAAGTATGATACTATAATCCTCTATCGATTTCTGGTCTTATAACCCATTCGTTTGGTCTTGATTGTTACGTCTCAGAAGATTAATTTTCTAGTCGGGTGATAATAATTCATTTTTGTCTCATACACATAAGAAAATGCCTATGCCTTGAGCGTAATCGTGTACTACGTTAAGAAAGAATCCTTGATTCAGGTGATTCTTGATTAGGTCTCCTTGGGGATAATTGCGATGACTGACGATTGCAGCGTATGTGCACCGTACGACAGCGCATCAATGAAACGATCCGTTTGTAGCGTATGTTTGTTTTCGTAACAACGAATCGAAAAAGAAGTAAAGCTGACGTTTACGTTATAACTATGGAAAATGCTGGGTCAGCAGGGATCTTACGCGTGAGGGTAGTAGAACTCTGTAGATGTTGGCTGTTCGGAATCGTTATTAATTAGAATTTTGAAAACTAAAGATTCTGTTTTTGCCAGGTAGTGTTGTCGCTTAAATATGATGACCAGAAAATGACTAGAGAATGAAGAACTGAAGGGGAACCGTTAGGAACCGGTAATCATTTCCAAGGAATATTCTGTCGATTCTGTACCTCTACGTTTGAGGTCAGAACACTTTCATATATATATATATATATATGCTTCGTTTGAAGCAAACATCCATCTCACGCCGAAATAAGAGTCTGTCTGGCTGTATGAACAGGAGTAACGTGAAAAAGTTTGAAAGATTTCGATATGGGCCAGTGCTTCTACTAAGGTCGTAAGGATCCATTTGAATAATAATAATGTTTGTTTGAAATTTATATGTGAAAGTTCGGGCTTCCTCTTTCATTTTCTTTTTCGGTGGAAGGCCAGCCGTTACCAACAACGCGAAGATAATGACCGTAAAAATGCTGCATTTTTACAATACTATTATGGAATACACATGAAAAGAACTGCAAATTTCAGCTTCGCTGTGACTTTGTGCTGGTTTCTGTTGTAATTATTGGTATTTAAAACGTCTTTGCTATCGCCTTGTGTGTAATGTTCATCATTGTAATGAGAGTTTGTTTGCGAATTTCTACACTCTTTCAAGTCAATGAACAGGACTGAAATGGAACTCGGTCGCCATGTTTTTCTGTCTCTCACTAACTGTATTTAGGAATTTCTATTAATATGAGTACGGTTTATATGGAAAACTAGTGGGGGCAGCTGTATACCTGTCGAGTAACCGCTCAGACTGTTGGCAAGTGCTACTGATGACAACAAAAGAACAGATATGAAATATCGCCTTTCGACACGATACTGCCATTTTAGCTTACGACGATATCAAAAGAAGCGTTTTTTTTCGGTAAACGAAAGTACTCGATACAACGGGATACACCTGCTACAGTAATTGTTTCTTCTTTATGACAGAGTGGCATTGCTGCCGTGTCTACCAATGTTCTAGCAGTTTAAAAAACTTCGTTAGCGCCCATTATTTCAAACGTTATTTACGCGGCGCTGCGACATCTCGGTCTTACGGTTTTTTTCATTATACAGCTCTTGTTTAGCCTCCGGTTCGTCGTTACCTGTCGTTATTAATTAGATTCTCCTTGTTATTATCTTTATTAAGCGGAAAGTTTTACGGAGCGGCGACCTTGTGGAAGTTTGCTAAAAATGTTAGAAAGGCTAGCTATTAAGTATATGGGAAGACATGTTTTTTGCAGAGCATCGTCAAAAAAGGCAAAAGATGTTTTGAGTACGTATAGTACACGAAGAGACATAGCTGAAATTTTCACAAATTCATACATGTACATACGTCAGTCCTACTTGGTCTACGTCGTTCAGTTGTCTGTTGTGCCCTCCTAAGTAATAATCCTTGCTGCAACATGTAAATTTTTACGTGCTTTTTCCGGTGCTTCATCATTCTTCTCAATGTGACTATAAAGACGACGGCTAACTTGCCATATACCGGCATTGTGAATGATTATTATTATTATTAGTTATCACTTCTCTTATTAATTATAGGTTATTGCTATTATTGTTACTATTGCCGACATTAGATGATAATGCATTTGAGTTACTCTGCATTGCTTGTGTTCTTCTTCAACCAACCGCACTTCTACAATGTTGTTTTTGTTGTTGAAAATCTTCTACTTATTTTTACCGTTATTTATCATTATCTTGTTATCATAAGCTGGTTGTCTACAGAGTATGTCGGAAAATATTATATTATTGTTTAGTGACGATGTCGATATTTGGTAATATTCTTTTCTTCAAATAAAACGTTTATGCATATATGTGTATTTGCTTGGCAAAGCATCAACGATACTTTTTATTATTCGTATCGCTCGCGATTGTTGGCCTTGCTAGATTTGGCCTAACGCAACCAAGCTGAAGGTCATCCATCTATAATGGTAGTAATAATTCGCTTGCTGTGCTTGTTCTTCATTTCGTGCGATTTCAAAGGTCGTAGCGTCTCACAGATGTGGTTGCCGTCACCGCCCGTTGATTCTATCAAGGTCGAATCAGGGCAACTGAACACGTTTCATTTATCTAATGTCCCACAACTTTGTGTGCTGCTGTATCGACAGAAAAACTGGGACAGACAGGGGTTATTGGCCTAGTTTTCTTGGGTCTGTTCCATTGTATGTCAGATTGGCCTGGACCACAGTGAAGAGACCAACAAACACTGCACTATTTGTATACTGGATCGATATATATA
>NW_019212166.1:0-1132 GCF_002443255.2 Varroa destructor | reverse complement strand
TTAAAAGTCAAGGAAATCTTTTTTGGCCATATTTCAAAACAGAACCTTAACGGAATATATTTGGTAAAACCCAAGTTCTCGTTGGTCAAGTCTCAAAATAGAGTTTCCTCATACAGAAAAGCTGTTAAAACTTAAACAAGTATTCTCTATCTAAGTTTCAGGAAGATACAAAGAAGTGGTTAAAACAAACGTTTTTTTTTGGCCATGTTTTAGGACAACATTTCTACATACAAAGAAGTTAGAACTTATAAGTCCCCCATTGGCCAAGTCTCAGAACAGGGTGTCCTCATACAAACAAAAGTTGTTAACACTCAAACAAGCTTCCTTTAGCCAAGTTTCAGACAAAATTTCCGCATTGTTAAAAGTCAGGGAAATCTTTTTGGTCATAATTCAAAACCGAATCTTACATGCAATATATTTGTTAAAACTCAAAGAAGTTCTCGCTGGCCAAGTATCAGGATAGAGTTCCCTCACACAGAAAAGTTGTTAAAACTTAAACAAGTGTTCTCTAGCTAAGTTTCAGGGCAGAAGTCCCACATACAAAGAAGTGGTTAAAACAAACGTTTTTTTTCTGGCCATGCCTTAGGACAACATTTCCACATACAAAGAAGTTAAAACCTATATAAGTCCCCCATTGGCCAAGTCTCAGAACAGAGTGTCCTCATACAAACAAAAGTTGTTAACAGTCAAGCAAGCTTCCTTTAGCCAAGTTTCAGACAAAATTTCCGCTTACAACAAAATTGTTAAAAGTCAAGGAAATCTTTTTTGGCTATATTTCAAAACAGAATCTTAACGGAATATATTTGGTAAAACCCAAGTTCTCGTTGCTCAAGTCTCAAAATAGAGTTCCCTCACACAGAAAAGTTGTTAAATCTTAAACAAGTGTTCTCTAGCTAAGTTTCAGGAAGATACAAAGAAGTGGTTAAAGCAAACGTTTTTTTTGGCCATGTTTTAGGACAACATTTCCACATACAAAGAAGTTAAAACTTAAATAAGTCCCCCATTAGCCAAGTTTCAGGACAGAGTTTCCTCATACAAACAAAAGTTGTTAACACTCAAACAAGCTTCCGTTAGCCAAGTTTCAGACAAAATTTCCGCTTACAACAAAATTGTTAAAAGTCAAGGAGATCTT
>NW_019212165.1:0-1212 GCF_002443255.2 Varroa destructor | reverse complement strand
ATACAACAAAATTGTTAAAAGTCAAGGAAATCTTTTTGGTCATATTTCAAAACAGAATCTTACATGTAATATATCTGCTAAAACTCAAGTTCTCGTTGGCCAAGTCTCAGGATAGAGTTCCCTCACACAGAAAAGTTGTTAAAACTTAAACAAGTGTTCTCTAGCTAAGTCTCAGGAAGATACAAGGAATTGGTTAAAACAAACATTTTTTCTAGCCATGTTTTTGGACAACATTTCCACGTACAAAGAAGTTAAAACTTATATAAGTCCCCCATTGGCCAAGTCTCAGAACAGAGTTTCCTCATACAAACAAAAGTCGTTAACATTCAAACAAGCTTCCTTTAGCTAAGTTTCAGATAAAATTGCCGCTTACAACAAAATCGTTAAAAGTCAAGAAAATTTTTTTGGCCATATTACAAACAGAATCTTACATATAATATATTTGCTAAAACTCAAGTTCTCGTTGGTCAAGTCTCACTATAGAGTTTCCTCACACAGAAAAGTTGTTAAAACTTAAACAAGTATTCTCTAGCTAAGTTTCAGGAAGATAGAAGTGGTTAAAACAAACATTTTTTCTAACCATGTTTTAGGACAACATCACCAAATACAAAGAAGTTGGTAAAACTCAAATAAGTTCCCCATTGGCCAAGTCTCAGAACAGGGTGTCCTCATACAAACAAAAGTTGCTAACACTCAAACAAGCTTCCTCTAACTAAGTTTCAGGACAAAATTTCCGCATACAACAAAATTGTTAAAAGTCAAGGAAATTTTTTTGGCCATATTTCAAAACAGAATCTTACTGGCAATATATTTGCTAAAATCCAAGTTCTCGTTGGTCAAGTCTCAGAACAGAGTTCCCTGACACAGAAAAGTTGTTAAAACTTAAACAAGTGTTCTCTAGCTAAGTTTCAGCAAGATATAAAGAAGTGGTTGAAACAAACGTTTTTTTCTTGCCATGTTTTAGGACAACATTTCCACATACAAAGAAGTTGTTAAAACTCAAATGAGTCCCCCATTGGCCAAGTCTCAGAACAGAGTTTCCTCATACAAAAAAGTTGTTAACACTCAAACAAGCTTTCTTTATCTAAGTTTCAGAACAAAACTTCCGCCTACAACAAAATTGTTGAAAGTCAAGGAAATCTTTTTGGCCATATTTCAAGAGAGAACCTTACATGCAATATATTTGTTAGAGCTCAAAGAAGTTCTCGTTGG
>NW_019212164.1:0-1300 GCF_002443255.2 Varroa destructor | reverse complement strand
AACCACTTCTTTGTATCTTCATGAAACTTAGCTAGAGAACACTGGTTTAGGTTCTAACAGCTTTTCTGTATGAGGAAACTCTATTTTGAGACTTGACCAACGAGAACTTGGGTTTTAGCATATATATTGCCTGTAAGATTGTTCTGAAATATGGCCAAAAAGATTTTCTTGACTTTTAACAATTTTGTTGTATGCGGAAATTTTGTCTGAAACTTGGCTAACGGAAGCTTGTTTGAGTGTTAACAACTTTTGTTTGTATGAGGAAACTCTGTCCTGAGACTTGGCCAATGGGGGACTTATTTAAGTTTTAACTTCTTTGTATGTGGAAATGTTGTCCTAAAACATGGCCAAAAAAAAACGTTTGTTTTAACCACTTCTTTATATCTTCCTAAAACTTAGCTAGAGAATACTTGTTTAAGTTTTAACAGCTTTTCTGTATGAGGAAACTCTATTTTGAGACTTGATCAACGAGAACTTGGGTTTTAGTAAATATATTGCATGTAAGATTCTGTTTTGAAATATGGCCAAAAAGATTTCCTTGACTTTCAACAATTTTGTTGTATGCGGAAATTTTGTCTGAAACTTGGCTAACGGAAGCTTGTTTGAGTGTTAACAACTTTTGTTTGTATGAGGAAACTCTGTCCTGAGACTTGGCCAGTGGGGGACTTATTTAAATTTTAACTTCTTTATACGTGGAAATGTTGTCCTAAAACATGGCCAAAAGAAAAAACGGTTGTTTTAACCACTTCTTTGTATCTTCCTGAAACTTAGCTAGGGAACACTTGTCTAAGTTTTAACAACTTTTCTGTGTGAGGGAGCTCCATCCTGAGACTTCTTTGAGCTTTAGCAAATATATTGCACGTAAGATCCTATTTTGAAATATGACGAAAAAGATTTTCTTGACTTTCAACAATTTTGTTGTAGGCGGAAGTTTTGTTCTGAAACTTAGATAAAGAAAGCTTGTTGGAGTGTTAACAACTTTTTGTATGAGGAAACGCTGTTCTGAGACTCGGCCAATGGGGGACTTATTTGAGTTTTACCAACCTCTTTGTATGTGGAGATGTTGTCCTAAAACATGGCTAGAAAAAAACGCTTGTTTCAACCACTTCTTTATATCTTCCTGAACCTTAGCTAAAGAACACTTGTTTAAGTTTTAACAACTTTTCTGCGTGAGGGAACTCTGTCCTGAAACTTGGTCAACGAGAACTCCTTTGAGTTTTAGCAAATATACTGCATGTAAGATTCCATTTTGAAATATGGCCAAAAATATTTCCTTGACTTTCAACAATTTTGTTGTAGG
>NW_019212163.1:0-1438 GCF_002443255.2 Varroa destructor | reverse complement strand
AAGTGTTCTCTAGCTAAGTTTTAGGAAGATATAAAGAAGTGCTTAAAACAAACGTTTTTTTCTGGCCATGTTTTAGGACAACATTTCCACATACAAAGAAGTTGTTAAAACTTAAATAAGTCCCCCATTGGCCAAGTCTCAAAACAGAGTTTCCTCGTGCAAACAAAAGTTGTTAACACTTAAACAAGCTTCCTTTAGCCAAGTTTCAGACAAAATTTCCGCATATAACAAAATTTTTAAAAGTCAAGAAAATCTTTTTGGTCATATTTCAAAACAGAACCTTACATGCAATATATTTGTTAAAACTCAAAGAAGTTCTCGTTGGCCAAGTCTCAGGATAGAGTTCCCTCACACAGAAAAGTTGTTAAAACTTAAACAAGTATTCTCTAGCTAAGTTTCAGGAAGATACAAAGAACGGGTTAAAACAAACGTTTTTTCTGGCCATGTTTTAGGACAACACGTCCACATACAAAGAAGTTAAAACTTAAATAACTTCCCCATTGGCCAAGTCTCAGAACAGAGTTTCCTCATACAAACAAAAGTTGTTAACAGTCAAACAAGCTTCCTTTAGCCAAGTTGCAGACAAAATCTCCGCTTACAACAAAATTGTTAAAAGTCAAAGAAATCTTTTTGGCCATATTTCAAAACAGAATCTTACATGCAATATATTTGCTGAAACCCAAGTTCTCGTTGGTCAAGTCTCGAAATAGAGTTTCCTCATGCAGAAACGCTGTTAAAACTTAAACAAGTATTCTCTAGCTAAGTTTCAGGAAGATACAAAGAACGGGTTAAAACAAACGTTTTTTCTGGCCATGTTTTAGGACAACACGTCCACATACAAAGAAGTTAAAACTTAAATAACTTCCCCATTGGCCAAGTCTCAGAACAGAGTTTCCTCATACAAACAAAAGTTGTTAACAGTCAAACAAGCTTCCTTTAGCCAAGTTGCAGACAAAATCTCCGCTTACAACAAAATTGTTAAAAGTCAAGGAAATCTTTTTGGCCATATTTCAAAACAGAACCTTACATGTAATATATTTGCTAAAACCCAAGTTCTCGTTGGTCAAGTCTCAAAATAGAGTTTCCTCATACAGAAAAGCTGTTAAAACTTAAACAAGTATTCTTTAGCTAAGTTTCATGAAAACACAAAGAAGTGGTTAAAACAAACATTTTTTTTGGCCATGTTTTAGGACAACACGTCCACATACAAATAAGTTAAAACTTAAATAAGTCCCCCATTGGCCAAGTCTCAGAACAGAGTTTCCTCATACAAACAAAAGTTGTTAACAGTCAAACAAGCTTCCTTTAGCCAAGTTGCAGACAAAATCTCCGCTTACAACAAAATTGTTAAAAGTCAAGGAAATCTTTTTGGCCATATTTCAAAACAGAACCTTACATGTAATATATTTGTTAAAACTCAAAGAAGTTCTCGTTGGAC
>NW_019212162.1:0-1141 GCF_002443255.2 Varroa destructor | reverse complement strand
TTGCATGTAAGGTTCTGTATTGAAACATGACCAAAGAGGTTTCCTTGACTTTTAATAATTTTGTTGTATGCGGAAATTTTGTCTTAAACTTGGCTAAAGGAAGCTTGTTTGAGTGTTAACAACTTTTGTTTGTATGAGGAAACTCTGTTCTGAGACATGGCCAATGGGGGACTTAAAGTTTTAATTTCTTTGTATGTGGAAATGTTGTCCTAAAACATGGTCAAAAAAAAAAACGTTTGTTTCAACCACTTCTTTGTATCTTCCTGAAACTTAGCTAGAGAATACTTGTTTAAGTTTTAACAGCTTTTCTGTGTGAGGGAACTCTATCCTGAGACTTGACCAACGAGAACTTGGGTTTTAGCAAATATATTGCATGTAAGGTTCTGTATTGAAATATGGCCAAAAAGATTTCCTTAATGTTTAACAATTTTGTTGTGAGCGGAAATTTTGTCTGAAACTTGGCTAAAGGAAGCTTGTTTGAGTGTTAACAACTTTTATTTGTATGAGGAAACTCTGTCCTTAGACTTGGCCAATGGGGGACTTAGTTAAGTTTTAACTTCTTTGTATGTGGAAATGTTGTCCTAAAGCATGGCCAAAAAAAAAACGTTTGTTTTAACCACTTCTTTGTATCTTCCTGGAACTTAGCTAGAGAATTCTTGTTTAAGTTTTAACAGCTTTTCTGCATGAGGAAACTCTATTTTGAGACTTAGCCAACGAGAACTTCTTAGAGTTTTAACAAATATACTATATGTAAGGTTCTGTCTTGAAATATGACCAAAGAGATTTCCTTGACTTTTAACAATTTTGTTGTAAGCGGAAATTTTGTCTGCAACTTGGCTAAAGGAAGCTTGTTTGAGTGTTAACAACCTTTGTTTGTATGAGGAAACTCTGTTCTGAGACTTGGCCAATGGGGGACTTATATAAGTTTTAACTTCTTTGTATGTGGAAATGTTGTCCTAAAACATGGTTAGAAAAAATGTTTGTTTTAACCACTTCTATCTTCCTGAAACTTAGCTAGAGAATACTTGTTTAAGTTTTAACAGCTTTTCTGTGTGAGGAAACTCTATTTTGAGACTTGACCAACGAGAACTTGGGTTTTAGCAAATATATTGCATGTAAGGTTCTGTATTGAAACATGACC
>NW_019212160.1:0-1123 GCF_002443255.2 Varroa destructor | reverse complement strand
AGGATGGAGCTCCCTCACACAGAAAAGTTGTTAAAACTTAGATAAGTGTTCCCTAGCTAAGTTTCAGGAAGATACAAAGAAGTGGTTAAAACAACCGTTTTTTTCTGGCCATGTTTTAGGACAACATTTCCACATACAAAGAAGTTGGTAAAACTCAAATAAGTCCCCCATTGGCCAAGTCTCAGAACAGAGTTTCCTCATACAAAAAGTTGTTAACACTCAAACAAGCTTTTTTTATCTAAGTTTCAGAACAAAACTTCCGTCTACAACAAAATTGTTGAAAGTCAAGGAAATCTTTTTCGTCATATTTCAAAATAGAATCTTACATGCAATATATTTGCTAAAGCTCAAAGAAATCTCAGGATGGAGCTCCTTCACACAGAAAAGGTGTTAAAACATAAATAAGTGTTCTCTAGCTAAATTTCAGGAAGATACAAAGAAGTGGTTAAAACAAACGTTTTTTTTCTGGCCATGTTTTAGGACAACATTACCACATACAAAGAAGTTGGTAAAATTCAAATAAATCCCCCATTGGCCAAGTCTCAGTACAGAGTTTCCTTATACAAAAAAGTTGCTAACACTCAAACAAGCTTTTTTCAGCTCAATTTCAGGACAAAACTTCCGCCTACAACAAAATTGTTGAAAGTCAAGGAAATCTTTTTGGCCATATTTTAAAATAGAATCTTACATGCAGTATATTTGCTAAAACTTAAAGAAGTTCTCGTTGACCAAGTCTCAGGACAGAGTTTCCTCGTGCAAACAAAAGTTGTTAACACCTAAACAAGCTTCCTTTAGCCAAGTTTCAGATAAAATTTCAGCATACAACAAAATTGTTAAAAGTCAAGGAAATCTTTTTGGTCATATTTCAAAACAGAACCTTACATGCAATATATTTGTTAAAACTCAAAGAAGTTCTCGTTGGTTAAGTCTCAGGATAGAGTTCCCTCACACAGAAAAGTTGTCAAAACTTAAACCAGTGTTCTCTAATTAAATTTCAGGAAGATACAAAGAAGTGGTTAAAACAAACGTTTTTTTCTGGCCATGTTTTAGGACAACATTTCCACATACAAAGAAGTTGTTGAAACTTAAATAAGTCCCCCATTGGCCAAGTAAGTCTCAGAAC
>NW_019212159.1:0-1080 GCF_002443255.2 Varroa destructor | reverse complement strand
GGAAAATATAAAGAAGTGGTTGAAACAAGCGTTTTTTTCTAGCCATGTTTTAGGACAACATTTCCACATACAAAGAAGTTGGTAAAACTCAAATAAGTCTCCCATTGGCCAAGTCTCAGAACAGAGTTTTCTCATACAAAAAAGTTGTTAACACTCAAACAAGCTTTCTTTATCTAAGTTTCAGAACAAAACTTCCGCCTACAACAAAATTGTTGAAAGTCAAGGAAGTCTTTTTGGCCATATTTCAAAACAGAATCTTACAAGCAATATATTTGCTAAAGCTCAAAGAAGTCTCAGGATGGAGCTCCCTCATGCAGAAAAGTCGTTAAAACTTAAACAAGTGTTCTTTAGCTAAGTTTCAGGAAGATATAAAGAAGTGGTTAAAGCAACCGTTTTTTTTCTAGCCATGTTTTAGGACAGCATTTCCACATACAAAGAAGTTGGTAGAACTCAAATAAGTGCCCCATTGGCCAAGTCTCAGAACAGAGTTTTGTCATACAAAAAGTTGTTAACACTCAAACAAGCTTCCTTTATCTAAGTTTCAGAACAAAACTTCCGCCTACAACAAAATTGTTGAAAGTCAAGGAAATCTTTTTGGCCATATTTCAAAATGGAATCTTACATGCAGTATATTTGCTAAAACTCAAAGGCGTTCTCGTTGACCAAGTCTCAGGACAGAGTTCCCTCATGCAAAAAAGTCGTTAAAACTTAAACAAGTGTTCTTCAGCTAAGTTTCAGGAAGATATAAAGAAGTGGTTGAAACAAGCGTTTTTTTCTAGCCATGTTTTAGGACAACATTACCACATACAAAGAAGTTGGTAAAACTCAAATAAGTCCCCCATTGGCCAAGTCTCAGAACAGAGTTTTGTCAAACAAAAAAGTTGTTAACACTCAATCAAGCTTCCTTTGCCTAAGTTTCAGAACAAAACTTCCGCCTACAGCAAAATTGTTGAAAGTCAAGGAAATCTTTTTGGCCATATTTCAAAACAGAATCTTACAAGCAAGATATTTGCTAAAGCTCAAAGAAGTCTCAGGATGGAGCTCCCTCACACAGAAAAGTTGTTAAAACTTAGACAAGTA
>NW_019212158.1:0-1152 GCF_002443255.2 Varroa destructor | reverse complement strand
AAAAAACGTTTGTTTTAACCACGTCTTTGTATCTTCCTGAAACTTAGCTAGAGAATACTTGTTTAAGTTCTAACAACTTTTCGTGTGAGGGAACTCTATCCTGAGATTTGACCAACGAGAACTTGGGTTTCAGCAAATATATTGCATGTAAGGTTCTGTATTGAAATATGGCCAAAAAGATTTCCTTGATGTTTAACAATTTTGTTGTAAGCGGAAATTTTGTCTGAAACTTGGCTAAAGGAAACTTGTTTGAGTGTTAACAACTTTTGTTTGTATGAGGAAACTCTGTCCTGAGACTTGGCCAATGGGAGACTTATTTAAGTTTTAACTGCTTTGTATGTGGAAATGTTGTCCTAAAACATGGCAAAAAAAAACGTTTGTTTTAACCACGTCTTTGTATCTTCCTGAAACTTAGCTAGAGAATACTTGTTTAAGTTTTAATAGCTTTTCTGTATGAGGAAACTCTATTTTGAGACTTGACCAACGAGAACTTGGGTTTTAGCAAATATATTGCATGTAAGATTCTGTTTTGAAATATGGCCAAAGAGGTTTCCTTGACTTTTAATAATTTTGTTGTATGCGGAAATTTTGTCTGAAACTTGGCTAAAGGAAGCTTGTTTGACTGTTAACAACTTTTGTTTGTATGAGGAAACTCTGTTCTGCGACTTGGCCAATGGGAGACTTATATAAGTTTTAACTTCTTTGTATGTGGAAATATTGTCCTAAAAGATGGCCAAAAAAAAACGTTTGTTTTAACCACTTCTTTGTATCTTCCTGAAACTTAGCTAGAGAATACTTGTTTAAGTTTTAACAGCTTTTCTGTATGAGGAAACTCTATTTTAAGACTTGACCAACGAGAACTTGGGTTTTAGCAAATATATTGCATGTAAAGTTCTGTTTTGTAATATGACCAAAAAGATTTCCTTGACTTTTAACAATTTTGTTGTAAGCGGAAATTTTGTCTGAGACTTGGCTAAGGGAAGCTTGTTTGAGTGTTAACAACTTTAGTTTGTATGAGGTAACTCTGTCCTGAGACTTGGCCAATGGGGGACTTATTTAAGTTTTAACTTCTTTGTATGTGGAAATGTTGTCCTAAAACATGGCCAAAAAAAACGTTTGTTTTCACCACTTCTTTGTATCTTCATGAAACTT
>NW_019212157.1:0-7726 GCF_002443255.2 Varroa destructor | reverse complement strand
TCTATTTTGAGACTTGACCAACGAGAACTTCTTTGAGTTTTAACAAATACATTACATGTAAGGTTCTGTTTTGAAATATGACCAAAAAGATTTCCTTGACTTTTAACAATTTTGTTGTATGCGGAAATTTTATCTGAAACTTGGCTAAAGGAAGCTTGTTTGAGTGTTAACAACTTTTGTTTGTATGAGGACACTCTGTTCTGAGAATTAGCCAATGGGGGACTTATTTAAATTTTAACTTCTTTGTATGTGGAAATGTTGTCCTAAAACATGGCCAGAAAAAACGTTTGTTTTAACCCGTTTTTTGTATCTTCCTGAAACTTAAATAGAGAACACTTGGTTAAGTTTTAACAACTTTTCTGTATGAGGAAACTTTATTTTGAGACTTGACCAACGAGAACTTGGGTTTTAGCAAATATACTACGTTAAGATTCTGTTTTGAAATATGGCCAAAAAGATTTCCTTGACTTTTAACAATTTTGTTGTAAGCGGAAATTTTGTCTGCCACTTGGCTAAAGGAAGCTTGTTTGAGTGTTAACAACTTCTGTTTGTATAAGGAAACTCTGTCCTGAGACTTGGCCAGTGGGGGACTTATTTAAATTTTAACTTCTTTGTATGTGGAAATGTTGTCCTAAAACATGGCCAGAAAAAACGTTTGTTTTAACCACTTCTTTGTATCTTCCTGAAACTTAGATAGAGAATACTTGTTTAAGTTTTAACAGCTTTTCCGTATGAGGAAACTCTATTTTGAGACTTGACCAACGAGAACTTGGGTTTTAGCAAATATACTACGTTAGGATTCTGTTTCGAAATATGGCCAAAAAGATTTCCTTGACCTTTAACAATTTTGTTGTAAGCGGAAATTTTGTCTGATACTTGGCTAAAGGAAGCTTGTTTGAGTGTTAACAACTTTTGTTTGTATGAGGAAACTCTGTCCTGAGACTTGGCCAGTGGGGGACTTCTTTGAATTTTAACTTCTTTGTATGTGGAAATGTTATCCTAAAACATGGCCAGAAAAAACGTTTGTTTTAACCCGTTCTTTGTATCTTCCTGAAACTTAAATAGAGAATACTTGTTTAAGTTTTAACAGCTTTTCTGTATGAGGAAGCTCTATTTTGAGACTTGGCCAACGAGAACTTCTTTGAGTTTTAACAAATATATTGCATGTAAGGTTCTCTTTTGAAATATGGCCAAAAAGATTTCCTTGACTTTTAACAACTTTGTTGTAAATAGAAATTTTGTCCTGAAACTTAGCTAAGGAAAGCTTGTTTGAGTGCTAATAACTTTTTTGTATGAGGAAACTCTGTTCTGAGACTTGGCCAATGGGGGACTTATTTGAGCTTTAACAACTTCTTTGTATGTGGTAATGTTGTCCTAAAACATGGCCAGAAAAAAAGCGTTTGTTTTAACCACTTCTTTGTATGTGGAACTTCTGTCCCGAAACTTAGCCAGAGAACACTTGTTTAAGTTTGAACAACTTTTCTGTGTGAGGGAACTCTATCCTGAGACTTGGCCAACGAGAACTTCTTTGAGCTTTAACAAATATATTGCATGTAAGGTTCTCTTTTGAAATATGGCCAAAAAGATTTCCTTGACTTTTAACAATTTCATTGTAAGTGGAAATTTTATCCTGAAACTTAACTAGAGGAAGCTTGTTTAAGTTTTAACAACTTTTCTGTGTGAGGGAGCTCTATGCTGAGACTTGGCCAACGAGAACTTCTTTGAGTTTTAACAAATATATTGCATGTAAGGTTCTCTTTTGAAATATGGCCAAAAAGATTTCCTTGACTTTTAACAACTTTGTTGTAAGTGGAAATTTTGTCCTGAAACTTAGCTAAAGGAAGCTTGTTTGAGTGCTAATAACTTTTTTTGTATGAGGAAACTCTGTTCTGAGACTTGGCCAATGGGGGACTTATTTGAGTTTTAACAACTCCTTTGTATGTGGAAATGTTGTCCTAAAACATGGCCAGAAAAAAAACGTTTGTTTTAACCACTTCTTTGTATGTGGGACTTTTGTCCTGAAACTTAGCTAGAGAGCACTTGTGTTTAAGTTTTAACAACTTTTCTGTGTGAGGGAACTCTATCCTGAGACTTGGCCAACGAGAACTTCTTTGAGCTTTAACAAATATATTGCATGTAAGGTTCTCTTTTGAAATATGGCCAAAAAGATTTCCTTGACTTTTAACAACTTTGTTGTAAGTGGAAATTTTGTCCTGAAACTTAGCTAAAGGAAGCTTGTTTGAGTGCTAATAACTTTTTTGTATGAGGAAACTCTGTTCTGAGACTTGGCCAATGGGGGACTTATTTGAGTTTTAACAACTCCTTTGTATGTGGAAATGTTGTCCTAAAACATGGCCAGAAAAAAAACGTTTGTTTTAACCACTTCTTTGTATGTGGGACTTTTGTCCTGAAACTTAGCTAGAGAGCACTTGTGTTTAAGTTTTAACAACTTTTCTGTGTGAGGGAACTCTATCCTGAGACTTGGCCAACGAGAACTTCTTTGAGCTTTAACAAATATATTGCATGTAAGGTTGTCTTTTGAAATATGGCCAAAAAGATTTCCTTGACTTTTAACAATTTCATTGTAAGTGGAAATTTTATCCTGAAACTTAACTAGAGGAAGCTTGTTTAAGTTTTAACAACTTTTCTGTGTGAGGGAGCTCTATGCTGAGACTTGGCCAACGAGAACTTCTTTGAGTTTTAACAAATATATTGCATGTAAGGTTCTCTTTTGAAATATGGCCAAAAAGATTTCCTTGACTTTTAACAATTTCATTGTAAGTGGAAATTTTATCCTGAAACTTAACTAGAGGAAGCTTGTTTAAGTTTTAACAACTTTTCTGTGTGAGGGAACTCTATCCTGAGACTTGGCCAACGAGAACTTCTTTGAGTTTTAACAAATATATTGCATGTAAGGTTCTCTTTTGAAATATGGCCAAAAAGATTTCCTTGACTTTTAACAATTTTGTTGTATGCGGAAATTCTGTCCTGAAACTTGGCTAGAGGAAGCTTGTTTGAGTGTTAGCAACTTTTTTTTGTATGAGGAAACTCTGTTCTGAGACTTGGCCAATGGGGGACTTATTTGAGTTTTAACAACTCCTTTGTATGTGGAAATGTTGTCCTAAAACATGGCCAGAAAAAAAACGTTTGTTTTAACCACTTCTTTGTATGTGGAACTTCTGTCCTGAAACTTAGCCAGAGAACACTTGTTTAAGTTTTAACAACTTTTCTGTGTGAGGGAACTCTATCCTGAGACTTGGCCAACGAGAACTTCTTTGAGCTTTAACAAATATATTGCATGTAAGGTTCTCTTTTGAAATATGGCCAAAAAGATTTCCTTGACTTTTAACAATTTCATTGTAAGTGGAAATTTTATCCTGAAACTTAACTAGAGGAAGCTTGTTTGAGTGCTAATAACTTTTTTTGTATGAGGAAACTCTGTTCTGAGACTTGGCCAATGGGGGACTTATTATGAGTTTTAACAACTTCTTTGTATATGGTAATGTTGTCCTAAAACATGGCCAGAAAAAAAGCGTTTGTTTTAACCACTTCTTTGTATGTGGAACTTCTGTCCTGAAACTTAGCCAGAGAACACTTGTTTAAGTTTTAACAACTTTTCTGTGTGAGGGAACTCTATCCTGAGACTTGGCCAACGAGAACTTCTTTGAGCTTTAACAAATATATTGCATGTAAGGTTCTCTTTTGAAATATGGCCAAAAAGATTTCCTTGACTTTTAACAATTTCGTTGTAAGAGGAAATTTTGTCCTGAAACTTAGTTAGAGGAAGCTTGTTTGAGTGTTAGCAACTTTTTTTTGTATGAAGAAACTCTGTTCTGAGACTTGGCCAATGGGGGACTTATTTGAGTTTTAACAACTTTTCTGTGTGAGGGAACTCTATCCTGAGACTTGGCCAACGAGAACTTCTTTGAGCTTTAACAAATATATTGCATGTAAGGTTCTCTTTTGAAATATGGCCAAAAAGATTTCCTTGACTTTTAACAATTTCGTTGTAAGAGGAAATTTTGTCCTGAAACTTAGTTAGAGGAAGCTTGTTTGAGTGTTAGCAACTTTTTTTTGTATGAAGAAACTCTGTTCTGAGACTTGGCCAATGGGGGACTTATTTGAGTTTTAACAACTTTTCTGTGTGAGGGAACTCTATCCTGAGACTTGGCCAACGAGAACTTCTTTGAGCTTTAACAAATATATTGCATGTAAGGTTCTCTTTTGAAATATGGCCAAAAAGATTTCCTTGACTTTTAACAATTTCGTTGTAAGAGGAAATTTTGTCCTGAAACTTAGTTAGAGGAAGCTTGTTTGAGTGTTAGCAACTTTTTTTTGTATGAAGAAACTCTGTTCTGAGACTTGGCCAATGGGGGACTTATTTGAGTTTTAACAACTCCTTTGTATGTGGAAATGTTGTCCTAAAACATGGCCAGAAAAAAAACGTTTGTTTTAACCACTTCTTTGTATGCGGAACTTCTGTCCTGAAACTTACCTAGGGAGCACTTGTGTTTAAGTTTTAACAACTTTTCTGTGTGAGGGAACTCTATCCTGAGACTTGGCCAACGAGAACTTCTTTGAGCTTTAACAAATATATTGCATGTAAGGTTCTCTCTTGAAATATGGCCAAAAAGATTTCCTTGACTTTTAACAATTTCATTGTAAGTGGAAATTTTATCCTGAAACTTAACTAGAGGAAGCTTGTTTAAGTTTTAACAACTTTTCTGTGTGAGGGAGCTCTATGCTGAGACTTGGCCAACGAGAACTTCTTTGAGTTTTAACAAATATATTGCATGTAAGGTTCTCTTTTGAAATATGGCCAAAAAGATTTCCTTGACTTTTAACAATTTCGTTGTAAGAGGAAATTTTGTCCTGAAACTTAGTTAGAGGAAGCTTGTTTGAGTGTTAGCAACTTTTTTTTGTATGAAGAAACTCTGTTCTGAGACTTGGCCAATGGGGGACTTATTTGAGTTTTAACAAATATATGCATGTAAGGTTCTGTTTTGAAATATGGCTAAAGAGATTTCTTTGACTTTTAACAATTTTGTTGTATGCGGAAATTCTGTCCTGAAACTTGGCTAGAGGAAGCTTGTTTGAGTGTTAGCAACTTTTTTTTTTGTATGAGGAAACTCTGTTCTGAGACTTGGCCAATGGGGGACTTATTTGAGTTTTAACAACTCCTTTGTATGTGGAAATGTTGTCCTAAAACATGGCCAGAAAAAAAACGTTTGTTTTAACCACTTCTTTGTATGTGGAACTTTTGTCCTGAAACTTAGCCAGAGAACACTTGTTTAAGTTTTAACAACTTTTCTGTGTGAGGGAACTCTATCCTGAGACTTGGCCAACGAGAACTTCTTTGAGCTTTAACAAATATATTGCATGTAAGGTTCTCTTTTGAAATATGGCCAAAAAGATTTCCTTGACTTTTAACAATTTCATTGTAAGTGGAAATTTTATCCTGAAACTTAACTAGAGGAAGCTTGTTTAAGTTTTAACAACTTTTCTATGTGAGGGAGCTCTATGCTGAGATTTGGCCAACGAGAACTTCTTTGAGTTTTAACAAATATATTGCATGTAAGGTTCTCTTTTGAAATATGGCCAAAAAGATTTCCTTGACTTTTAACAACTTTGTTGTAAGTGGAAATTTTCTCCTGAAACTTAGCTAAAGGAAGCTTGTTTGAGTGCTAATAACTTTTTTTGTATGAGGAAACTCTGTTCTGAGACTTGGCCAATGGGGGACTTATTATGAGTTTTAACAACTTCTTTGTATATGGTAATGTTGTCCTAAAACATGGCCAGAAAAAAAGCGTTTGTTTTAACCACTTCTTTGTATGTGGAACTTCTGTCCTGAAACTTAGCCAGAGAACACTTGTTTAAGTTTTAACAACTTTTCTGTGTGAGGGAACTCTATCCTGAGACTTGGCCAACGAGAACTTCTTTGAGCTTTAACAAATATATTGCATGTAAGGTTCTCTTTTGAAATATGGCCAAAAAGATTTCCTTGACTTTTAACAATTTCGTTGTAAGAGGAAATTTTGTCCTGAAACTTAGTTAGAGGAAGCTTGTTTGAGTGTTAGCAACTTTTTTTTGTATGAAGAAACTCTGTTCTGAGACTTGGCCAATGGGGGACTTATTTGAGTTTTAACAACTTTTCTGTGTGAGGGAACTCTATCCTGAGACTTGGCCAACGAGAACTTCTTTGAGCTTTAACAAATATATTGCATGTAAGGTTCTCTTTTGAAATATGGCCAAAAAGATTTCCTTGACTTTTAACAATTTCGTTGTAAGAGGAAATTTTGTCCTGAAACTTAGTTAGAGGAAGCTTGTTTGAGTGTTAGCAACTTTTTTTTGTATGAAGAAACTCTGTTCTGAGACTTGGCCAATGGGGGACTTATTTGAGTTTTAACAACTCCTTTGTATGTGGAAATGTTGTCCTAAAACATGGCCAGAAAAAAAACGTTTGTTTTAACCACTTCTTTGTATGCGGAACTTCTGTCCTGAAACTTACCTAGGGAGCACTTGTGTTTAAGTTTTAACAACTTTTCTGTGTGAGGGAACTCTATCCTGAGACTTGGCCAACGAGAACTTCTTTGAGCTTTAACAAATATATTGCATGTAAGGTTCTCTTGAAATATGGCCAAAAAGATTTCCTTGACTTTTAACAATTTCATTGTAAGTGGAAATTTTATCCTGAAACTTAACTAGAGGAAGCTTGTTTAAGTTTTAACAACTTTTCTGTGTGAGGGAGCTCTATGCTGAGACTTGGCCAACGAGAACTTCTTTGAGTTTTAACAAATATATTGCATGTAAGGTTCTCTTTTGAAATATGGCCAAAAAGATTTCCTTGACTTTTAACAATTTCATTGTAAGTGGAAATTTTATCCTGAAACTTAACTAGAGGAAGCTTGTTTAAGTTTTAACAACTTTTCTGTGTGAGGGAGCTCTATGCTGAGACTTGGCCAACGAGAACTTCTTTGAGCTTTAACAAATATATTGCATGTAAGGTTCTCTTTTGAAATATGGCCAAAAAGATTTCCTTGACTTTTAACAATTTCATTGTAAGTGGAAATTTTATCCTGAAACTTAACTAGAGGAAGCTTGTTTAAGTTTTAACAACTTTTCTGTGTGAGGGAACTCTATCCTGAGACTTGGCCAACGAGAACTTCTTTGAGCTTTAACAAATATATTGCATGTAAGGTTCTCTTTTGAAATATGGCCAAAAAGATTTCCTTGACTTTTAACAATTTCATTGTAAGTGGAAATTTTATCCTGAAACTTAACTAGAGGAAGCTTGTTTAAGTTTTAACAACTTTTCTGTGTGAGGGAGCTCTATGCTGAGACTTGGCCAACGAGAACTTCTTTGAGTTTTAACAAATATATTGCATGTAAGGTTCTCTTTTGAAATATGGCCAAAAAGATTTCCTTGACTTTTAACAACTTTGTTGTAAGTGGAAATTTTCTCCTGAAACTTAGCTAAAGGAAGCTTGTTTGAGTGCTAATAACTTTTTTTGTATGAGGAAACTCTGTTCTGAGACTTGGCCAATGGGGGACTTATTATGAGTTTTAACAACTTCTTTGTATATGGTAATGTTGTCCTAAAACATGGCCAGAAAAAAAGCGTTTGTTTTAACCACTTCTTTGTATGTGGAACTTCTGTCCTGAAACTTAGCCAGAGAACACTTGTTTAAGTTTTAACAACTTTTCTGTGTGAGGGAACTCTATCCTG
>NW_019212156.1:0-2922 GCF_002443255.2 Varroa destructor | reverse complement strand
AGTATTCTCTAGCTAAGTTCTCAGTGAAGATATCAAAGAATGGTTAAAACAAACATTTTTTCTGCCATGTTTTAGGACAACATTTCCACATACAAAGAAATTAAAACTCATAATAAGTCCCCCATTGGCCACGTCTCAGAACAGAGTTTCCTCATACAAACAAAAGTTGTTAACACTCAAAAAGCTTCCTTTAGCCAAGATTGCAGACAAAATTTCCGCTACAACAAAATTGTTAAAAGTCAATGAAATCTTTTTGGTCATATTTCAAAACAGAACTTACATGAATATATTTGCTTAAAACCGAAGTTCTCGTTGGCAAGTCTCAGGATAGAGTTCCCTCACACAGAAAAGTTGTTAAAACTTAAACCAGTGTTCTCTAGCTAAGTTTCATGAAGATACAAAAATGGTAACAAACGTTTTTTTTGGCCATGTTTAGGAAACATTCCATACAGGTTAAAATTTATGTCCCACTGCAGTCTCAGCGAGTTAAAACAAAATTGTAACATCAACGCCTTTGCATTTACAAATTGCCGCTAACAATCTTAAGTCAGAAATTTTTGCCTATTACATCCTATTATTTGCTAACTAATCTCTGGTCAAGCAGTAGAGTTTTCACACAAAAAGTTGTTAAACTTACAAGTACTGCTGTTTCAGAATACAAAATGGTTCAACATTTCGGCCTTTGGCAACAAACAAGATTTAACTATAAGTCCATGCCAAGTCGACAGAGTTTCCTCATACAAACAAAAGTTGTTAACACTCAAACAAGCTTCCTTTAGCCAAGTTTCAGACAAAATTTCCGCTTACAACAAAATTGTTAAAAGTCAAGGAAATCTTTTTGGCCATATTTCAAAAAGAACCTTACATGCAATATATTTGCTAAAACCCAAGTTCTCGTTGGTCAAGTCTCAAAATAGAGTTTCCTCATACAGAAAAGCTGTTAAAACTTAAACAAGTATTCTCTAGCTAAGTTTCAGGAAGATAGAAGTGGTTAAAACAAACGTTTTTTCTGGCCATGTTTTAGGACAACAATTCCACATACAAAGAAGTTAAAACTTATATAAATCCCCCATTGGCCAAGTCTCAGAACAGAGTGTCCTCATACAAACAAAAGTTGTTAACACTCAAACAAGCTTCCTTTAGCCAAGTTTCAGACAAAATTTCCGCATACAACAAAATTGCTAAAAGTCAAAGAAATCTTTTTGGCCATATTTCAAAACAGAATCTTACATGCAATATATTTGCTAAAACCTAAGTTCTCGTTGGTCAAGACTTAAAATAAAGTTTCCTCATACAGAAAAGCTGTTAAAACTTAAACAAGTATTCTCTAGTTAAGTTTCAGGAAGATAGAAATGGTTAAAACAAACATTTTTTCTGGTCATGTTTTAGGACAACATTTCCACATTGAAAGAAGTTAAAACTTAAATAAGTCCCCCATTGGCCAAGTCTCAGGACAGAGTTTCCTCATACAAACAAAAGTTGTTAACACTCAAACAAGCTTCCTTTAACCACGTTTCAGACAAAATCTCCGCTTACAACAAAATTATTAAAAGTCAAGGAAATCTCTTTGGTCATATTTCAATACAGAACCTTACATGCAATATATTTGCTAAAACCCAAGTTCTCGTTAGTCAAGTCTCAAAATAGAGTTTCCTCATACAGAAAAGCTGTTAAAACTTAAACAAGTATTCTCTAGCTAAGTTTCAAGAAGATAGAAATGGTTAAAACAAACATTTTTTCTGGCCATGTTTTAGGACAACATTTCCACCTACAAAGAAGTTGTTAAAACTCAAATAAGTCCCCCATTGGCCACGTCTCAGAACAGAGTTTCCTCATACAAAAAAAAGTTGTTAACACTCAAACAAGCTTCTTTTAGCCAAGTTTCAGATAGAATTTCCGCATACAACAAAATTATTAAAAGTCAAGGAAACCTCTTTGCTTATGTTTCAATACAGAACATTACATGCAATATATTTGCTAAAACCCAAGTTCTCGTTGGTCAAGTCTCAAAATAGAGTTTCCTCATACAGAAAAGCTGTTAAAACTTAAACAAGTATTCTCTAGCTAAGTTTCAGGAAGATAGAAGTGGTTAAAACAAACGTTTTTTCTGGCCATGTTTTAGGACAACAATTCCACATACAAAGAAGTTAAAACTTATATAAATCCCCCATTGGCCAAGTCTCAGAACAGAGTGTCCTCATACAAACAAAAGTTGTTAACACTCAAACAAGCTTCCTTTAGCCAAGTTTCAGACAGAATTTCCGCATACAACAAAATTATTAAAAGTCAAGGAAACCTCTTTGCTTATGTTTCAATACAGAACCTTACATGCAATATATTTGCTAAAACCCAAGTTCTCGTTGGTCAAGTCTCAAAATAGAGTTTCCTCATACAGAAAATCTGTTAAAACTTAAACAAGTATTCTCTAGCTAAGTTTCAGGAAGATAGAAGTGGTTAAAACAAACGTTTTTTCTGGCCATGTTTTAGGACAACAATTCCACATACAAAGAAGTTGGAACTTATATAAATCCCCCATTGGCCAAGTCTCAGGACAGAATTTCCTCATACAAACAAAAGTTGTTAACAGTCAAGCAAGCTTCCTTTAGCCAAGTTTCAGACAAAATTGCCGCTTACAACAAAATCGTTAAAAGTCAAGAAAATCTTTTTGGCCATATTACAAACAGAGTCTTACATGTAATATATTTGCTAAAACTCAAGTTCTCGTTGGTCAAGTCTCAGATTAGAGTGTTCTCATGCAAACAAAAGTTGTTAACACTCAAACAAGCTTCTTTTAGCTAAGTTTCAGACAAAATTTCCGCATACAACAAAATTGTTAAAAGTCAAGGAAATAATTTTGGTCATATTTCAAAACAGAACCTTACATGTAATATATTTGTTAAAACTCAAAGAAGTTCTCGTTAG
>NW_019212155.1:0-1009 GCF_002443255.2 Varroa destructor | reverse complement strand
AGTTTTAACAAATATATTACATGTAAGGTTCTGTATTGAAATATGGCCGAAAAGATTTCCTTGATGTTTAACAATTTTGTTGTAAGCGGAAATTTTGTCTGAAACTTGGCTAAAGGAAGCTTGTTTGAGTGTTAACAACTTTTGTTTGTATGAGGAAACTCTGTCCTGAGACTTGGCCAATGGGGGACTTATTTAAATTTTAACTTCTTTGTATGTGGAAATGTCCTAAAACATGGCCAAAAAAAAATGTTTGTTTTAACCACTTCTTTGTATCTTTATGAAACTTAGCTAGAGAACACTGGTTTAAATTTTAACAACTTTTCTGTGTGAAAGAACTCTGTCCTGAGACTTGACCAACGAGAACTTGGGTTTTAGCAAATATATTGCATGTAAGGTTCTGTATTGAAATATGGCCAAAAAGATTTCCTTGATGCTTAACAATTTTGTTGTAAGCGGAAATTTTGTCTGAAACTTGGCTAAAGGAAGCTTGTTTGAGTGTTAACAACTTTTGTTTGTATGAGGAAACTTTGTCCTGAGACTTGGCCAATGGGGGACTTATTTAAGTTTTAACTTCTTTGTATGTGGGAATGTTGTCCTAAAACATGGCCAAAAAAAAACGTTTGTTTTAACCACTTCTTTGTATCTTCCTCAAACTTAGCTAGAGAATACTTGTTTAAGTTTTAACAGCTTTTCTGTATGAGGAAACTCTATTTTGAGACTTGGCCAACGAGAACTTGGGTTTTAGCAAATATATTGCATGTAAGATTCTGTTTTGAAATATGGCCAAAAAGATTTCCTTGACTTTTAACAATTTTGTTGTATGCGGAAATTTTGTCTGAAACTTGGCTAACGGAAGCTTGTTTGAGTATTAACAACTTTTGTTTGTATGAGGAAACTCTGTCCTGAGACTTGGCCAGTGGGGGACTTATTTAAATTCTAATTTCTTTGTATGTGGAAATGTTGTCCTAAAACATGGCCAAAAAAAAACGTTTGTTTTAACCACTTCTTT
>NW_019212154.1:0-1050 GCF_002443255.2 Varroa destructor | reverse complement strand
GAAAGCTTGTTTGGGTGTTAACAACTTTTTTGTATGAGGAAACTCTGTTCTGAAACTTGGCCAATGGCGGACTTATTTGAGTTTTACCAACTTCTTTGTATGTGGAAATGTTGTCCTAAAACATGGCCAGAAAAAAACGGTTGTTTTAACCACTCCTTTGTATCTTCCTGAAACTTAGCTAGAGAACACTTGTTTAAGCTTTAACAACTTTTCTGTGTCAGGGAACTCTGTCCTGAGACTTGGTCAACGAGAACTTCTTTGAGTTTTAGCAAATACACTGCATGTAAGATTCCATTTTGAAATATGGCCAAAAAGATTTCCTTGACTTTCAACAATTTTGTTGTAGGCGGAAGTTTCGTTCTGAAACTTAGATAAAGAAAGCTTGTTTGAGTGTTAACAACTTTTTGTATTAGGAAACTCTGTTCTAAGACTTGGCCAATGCGGGACTTATTTGAGTTTTACCAACTTCTTTGTATGTGGTAATGTTGTCCTAAAACATGGCCAGAAAAAAAACGGTTGTTTTAACCACTCCTTTGTATCTTCCTGAAACTTAGCTAGGGAACACTTGTTTAAGTTTTAACAACTTTTCTGTGTGAGGGAGCTCCATCCTGAGACTTCTTTGAGTTTTAGCAAATATATTGCATGTAAGATTCTATTTTGAAATATGGCCAAAAAGATTTCCTTGACCTTCAACAATTTTATTGTAGGCGGAAGTTTTGTTTCGAAACTTAGATAAGGAAAGCTTGTTTGAGTGTTAACAACCTTTTTGTATGAGGAAACTCTGTTCTGAGACTTGGCCAATGGGGACTTATTTGAGTTTTAACAACTTCTTTGTATGTGGAAATGTTGTCCTAAAATATGGCAAGAAAAAAACGTTTGTTTCAACCACTTCTTTGTATCTTCCTGAAACTTAGCTAGAGAACACTTGTTTAAGTTTTAACAACTTTTCTGTGTCAGGGAACTCTGTCCTGAGACTTGGTCAACGAGAACTTCTTTGAGTTTTAGCAAATATATTGCTTGTAAGATTCCGTTTTGAAATATGGCCAAAAA
>NW_019212153.1:0-1057 GCF_002443255.2 Varroa destructor | reverse complement strand
TTAATAACTTTTTTGTATGAGGAAACTCTGTTCTGAGACTTGGCCAATGGGGGACTTATTTGAGTTTTAACAACTTCTTTGCATGTGGAAATTTTGTCCTAAAACATGGCCAGAAAAAAAGCGTTTGTTTTAACCACTTCCTTGTATGTGGAACTTCTGTCCTGAGACTTAGCTAGAGAGCACTTGTGTTTAAGTTTTAACAACTTTTCTGTGTGAGGGAACTCTATCCTGAAACTTAGCCAACGAGAACTTCTTTGAGTTTTAACATATATATTGCATGTAAGGTTCTCTTTTGAAATATGGCCAAAAAGATTTCCTTGACTTTTAACAATTTCATTGTAAAAGGAAATTTTGTCCTGAAACTTAGTTAGAGGAAGCTTGTTTGAGTGTTAGCAACTTTTTTTTTTGTATGAAGAAACTCTGTTCTGAGACTTGCCCAATGGGGGACTTATTTGAGTTTTAACAACTTCTTTGTATATGGTAATGTTGTCCTAAAACATGGCCAGAAAAAAAGCGTTTGTTTTAACCACTTCTTTGTATGTGGAACTTCTGTCCTGAAACTTAGCCAGAGAACACTTGTTTAAATTTTAACAACTTTTCTATGTGAGGGAACTCTATCCTGAGACTTGGCCAACGAGAACTTCTTTGAGCTTTAACAAATATATTGCATGTAAGGTTCTCTTTTGAAATATGGCCAAAAAGATTTCCTTGACTTTTAACAATTTCGTTGTAAGAGGAAATTTTGTCCTGAAACTTAGTTAGAGGAAGCTTGTTTGAGTGTTAGCAATTTTTTTTTGTATGAAGAAACTCTGTTTTGAGACTTGGCCAATGGGGGACTTATTTGAGTTTTAACAACTTCTTTGTATGTGCTAATGTTGTCCTAAAACATAGCCAGAAAACAAGCGTTTGTTTTAACCACTTCTTTGTATGTGGAACTTCTGTCCTGAAACTTAGCCAGAGAACACTTGTTTAAGTTTGAACAACTTTTCTGTGTGAGGGAACTCTATGCTGAGACTTGGCCAACGAGAACTTCTTTGAGCTTTAACAAATATATTGC
>NW_019212152.1:0-1290 GCF_002443255.2 Varroa destructor | reverse complement strand
CCAAGTTTCAGACAAAATTTCCGCTTACAACAAAATTGTTAAACATCAAGGAAATCTTTTTGGCCATATTTCAAAACAGAATCTTACATGCAATATATTTGCTAAAACCCGAGTTCTCGTTGGTCAAGTCTCAAAATAGAGTTTCCCCATACAGAAAAGCTGTTAAAACTTAAACAAGTATTCTCTAGCTAAGTTTCAGGAAGATACAAAGAAGTGGTTAAAACAAACGTTTTTTTTTGGCCATGTTTTAGGACAACATTTCTACATACAAAGAAGTTAAAATTTAAATAAGTCCCCCACTGGCCAAGTCTCAAGACAGAGTTTCCTCACACAAACAAAAGTTGTTAACACTCAAACAAGCTTCCGTTAGCCAAGTTTCAGACAAAATTTCCGCATACAACAAAATTGTTAAAAGTCAAGGAAATCTTTTTGGCCTTATTTCAAAACAGAATCTTGCATGCAATATATTTGCTAAAACCCAAGTTCTCGTTGGTCAAGTCTCAAAATAGAGTTTCCTCATACAGAAAAGCTGTTAGAACTTAAACAAGTATTCTCTAGCTAAATTTCATGAAGATACAAAGAAGTGGTTAAAGCAAACGTTTTTTTTTGGCCATGTTTTAGGACAACATTTCCACATACAAAGCAGTTAAAACTTATATAAGTTTTAACTATATATAAGTCCCCCATTGGCCATGTCTCAGAACAGAGTTTCCTCATACAAACAAAAGTTGTTAACACTCAAACAAGCTTCCTTTAGTCAAGTTTCAGACAAAATTTCCACATACAACAAAATTATTAAAACTCAAGGAAACCTCTTTGGTCATGTTTCAATACAGAACCTTACATGCAATATATTTGCTAAAACCCAAGTTCTCGTTGGTCAAGTCTCAGGATAGAGTTCCCTCACACAGAAAAGTTGTTAAAACTTAAACCAGTGTTCTCTAGCTAAGTTCCATGAAGGTACAAAGAAGTGGTTAAAACAAACGTTTTTTTTGGCTATGTTTTAGGACAACATTTCCACATACAAAGAAGTTAAAATTTAAATAAATTCCCCACTGGCTAAGTCTCAGGACAGAGTTTCCTCATAGAAGCAAAAGTTGTTAACACTCAAACAAGCTTCTTTTAACCAAGTTTCAGACAAAATTTCCGCTTACAACAAAATTGTTAAAAGTCAAGGAAATCTTTTTTGGCCATACTTCAAAACAGAATCTTAACGGAATATATTTGCTAAAACCCAAGTTCTCGTTGGTCAAGTCTCAGGATAGAGTTCCCTCACACAGAAAAGTTGTT
>NW_019212151.1:0-1411 GCF_002443255.2 Varroa destructor | reverse complement strand
GGCCAGAAAAAAAGCGTTTGTTTTAACCACTTCTTTGTATGTGGAACTTCTGTCCTGAAACTTAGCCAGAGAACACTTGTTTAAGTTTTAACAACTTTTCTGTGTGAGGGAACTCTATCCTGAGACTTGGCCAACGAGAACTTCTTTGAGCTTTAACAAATATATTGCATGTAAGGTTCTCTTTTGAAATATGGCCAAAAAGATTTCCTTGACTTTTAACAACTTTATGTTTTAGGACAACATTTCCACATGCAAAGAAGTTGTTAAAACTCAAATAAGTCCCCCATTCGCCAAGTCTCAGAACAGAGTTTCCTCATACAAAAAAGTTGTTAACACTCAAACAAGCTTTTTTTAACTAAGTTTTAGGATAAAGTTTCCGCTTACAACAAAATTGTTAAAAGTCAAGGAAATCTTTTTGGCCATATTTCAAAACAGAATCTTACATGCAATATATTTGCTAAAACCCAAGTTCTCGTTGGTCAAGTCTCAAAATAGAGTTTCCTCATACAGAAAAGCTGTTAAAACTTAAACAAGTATTCTCTAGCTAAGTTTCAGGAAGATACAAAGAAGTGGTTAAAACAAACGTTTTTTTTTTGCCATGTTTTAGGACAACATTTCCACATACAAAGAAGTTAAAACTTATATAAGTCCCCCATTGGCCAAGTCTTAGAACAGAGTGTCCTCATACAAACAAAAGTTATTAACTCCAAACAAGCTTCCTTGAGCAAATTTCAGACAAAATTTCCGCATACAACAAAATTGTTAAAAGTCAAGGAAATCTTTTTGGTCATATTTCAAAACAGAACCTTACATGTAATATATTTGTTAAAACCCAAGTTCTCGTTGGTCAAGTCTCAGGATAGAGTTCTTTCACACGGAAAAGTTGTTAAAACTTAAACCAGTGTTCTCTAGCTAAGTTTCATGAAGATACAAAGAAGTGGTTAAAACAAACGTTTTTTTTTGGCCATGTTTTAGGACAACATTTCCACATACAAAGAAGTTAAAACTTAAATAAGTCCCCCATTGGCCAAGTCTCAGGACAGAGTTTCCTCATACAAACAAAAGTTGTTAACACTCAAACAAGCTTCCTTTATCTAAGTTTCAGAACAAAACTTCCGCCTACAGCAAAATGGTTGAAAATCAAGGAAATCTTTTTGGCCATATTTCAAAACAGAATCTTACAAGCAATATATTTGCTAAAACCCAAGTTCTCGTTGGTCAAGTCCCAAAATAAAGTTTCCTCATACAGAAAAGCTGTTAAACCTTAAACAAGTATTCTCTATTTAAGTTTCAGGAAGATACAAAGAACGGGTTAAAACAAACGTTTTTTCTGGTCATGTTTTAGGACAACATTTCCACATTGAAAGAAGTTAAAACTTAAATAAGTCTCCCATTGGCCAAGTCTCAGGAC
>NW_019212149.1:0-3653 GCF_002443255.2 Varroa destructor | reverse complement strand
GAAACTTGGCCAATGAGAACTTCTTTTGAAATATGGCCGAAAAGGTTTCCTTGACTTTTAATAATTTTGTTGGAAGTGGAAATTTTGTCCTGAAACTTAGCTAAAGGAAGCTAGTTTGAGTGTTAATAACTTTTTTATATGAGAAAAACTCTGTTCTGAGCCTTGGGCAACGGGGGACTTATTTGAGTTTTAACAACTTCTTTGTACGCGGCAATCTTGTCCTAAAACGTGGCCAGAAAAAAAAAACGTTTGTTTTAACCTTTTCTTTGTATCTTCCTGAAACTTAGCTAGAGAACACTTGTTTAAGTTTTAACAACTTTTCTGTGTGAGGGAACTCTATTCTGAGACTTGGCCAACGAGAACTTCTTTGAGCTTTAACAAATATATTGCATGTAAGGTTCTCTTTTGGAATATGGCCGAAAAGATTTCCTTGACGTCTAACAATTTTGTTGTATGCGGAACTTCTGTCCTGAAACTTAGCTAGAGGAAGCTTGTTTGAGTGTTAGCAACTTTTTTTTGTATGAGGAAATTCTGTTTTGAGACTTGGCCAATGAGGAACTCATTTGAGTTTTACCAACTTCCTTTTATGTGATAATGTTGTCCTAAAACATGACCAGAAAAAAAACGTTTGTTTTAACCACCTCTTTGTATGTGGAACTTCTGTCCTGAAACATAGCTAGAGAACACTTGTTTAAGTTTTAACAACTTTTCTGTGTGAGGGAACTCTATCCTGAGACTTGGCCAACGAGAACTTCTTTGAGCTTTAACAAATATATTGCATGTAAGGTTCTCTTTTGAAATATGGCCAAAAAGATTTCCTTGACTTTTAACAATTTTGTTGTAAGTGGAACTTCTGTCCTGAAACTTAGCTAGAGGAAACTTGTTTGAGTGTTAGCAACTTTTTTTTGTATAAGGAAACTCCGTTCTGAGACTTGGCCAATGGGGAACTTATTTGAGTTTTACCAAGTTCTTTGTATGTGGTAATGTTGTCCTAAAACATGGCCAGAAAAAAAACGTTTGTTTTAACCACCTCTTTGTATGTGGAACTTCTGTCCTGAAACTTAGTTCTAGAGAGCACTTGTGTTTAAGTTTTAACAACTTTTCTGTGTGAGGGAACTCTATCCTGAGACTTGGCCAACGAGAACTTCTTTGAGCTTTAACAAATATATTGCATGTAAGGTTCTCTCTTGAAATATGGCCAAAAAGATTTCCTTGACTTTTAACAATTTCATTGTAAGTGGAAATTTTATCCTGAAACTTAACTAGAGGAAGCTTGTTTAAGTTTTAACAACTTTTCTGTGTGAGGGAACTCTATCCTGAGACTTGGCCAACGAGAACTTCTTTGAGCTTTAACAAATATATTGCATGTAAGGTTCTCTTTTGAAATATGGCCAAAAAGATTTCCTTGACTTTTAACAATTTCGTTGTAAGAGGAAATTTTGTCCTGAAACTTAGTTAGAGGAAGCTTGTTTGAGTGTTAGCAACTTTTTTTTGTATGAAGAAACTCTGTTCTGAGACTTGGCCAATGGGGGACTTATTTGAGTTTTAACAACTTTTCTGTGTGAGGGAACTCTATCCTGAGACTTGGCCAACGAGAACTTCTTTGAGTTTTAACAAATATATTGCATGTAAGGTTCTCTTTTGAAATATGGCCAAAAAGATTTCCTTGACTTTTAACAATTTTGTTGTAAGTGGAAATTTTGTCCTGAAACTTAGCTAAAGGAAGCTTGTTTGAGTGTTAATAACTTTTTTTGTATGAGGAAACTCTGTTCTGAGACTTGGCCAATGAGGGACTTATATGAGTTTTAACAACTTCTTTGTATGTGGAAATGTTGGCCTAAAACGTGGCCAGAACAAACGTTTGTTTTAACCACTTCTTTGCATCTTTCTGAAACTTAGCTAGAGAACACTTGTTTAAGTTTTAACAACTTTTCTGTGTGAAGGAACTCTATCCTGAGACTTGGCCAACGAGAACTTGTTTGGGTTTTAACAAATATATTGCATGTAAGATTCTGTTTTGAAATATAACCAAAAAGATTTCCTTGACTTTTAACAATTTTGTTGTAAGCGGAAATTTGGTCCTGAAACTTAGCTAAAAAAAACTTGTTTGAGTGTTAACAACTTTTTTTGTATGAGGAAACTCTGTTCTGAGACTTGGCCAATGGGGGACTTATTTGAGTTTTAACAACTTCTTTGTATGTAGTAATGTTGTCCTAAAACATGGCCAGAAAAAAAGCGTTTGTTTTAACCACTTCCTTGTATGTGGAACTTCTGTCCTGAAACTTAGCTAGAGAGCACTTGTGTTTAAGTTTTAACAACTTTTCTGTGTGAGGGAACTCTATCCTGAAACTTGGCCAACGAGAACTTCTTTGAGTTTTAACAAATATATTGCATGTAAGGTTCTCTTTTGAAATATGGCCAAAAAGATTTCCTTGACTTTTAACAATTTCGTTGTAAAAGGAAATTTTGTCCTGAAACTTAGTTAGAGGAAGCTTGTTTGAGTGTTAGCAACTTTTTTTTGTATGAGGAAACTCTGTTCTGAGACTTGGCCAATGGGGGACTTATTTGAGTTTTAACAACTCCTTTGTATGTGGAAATGTTGTCCTAAAACATGGCCAGAAAAAAAACGTTTGTTTTAACCACTTCTTTGTATGTGGGACTTCTGTCCTGAAACTTAGCTAG
This sequence comes from Varroa destructor, assembly GCF_002443255.2. NCBI lineage: Eukaryota > Metazoa > Arthropoda > Arachnida > Mesostigmata > Varroidae > Varroa > Varroa destructor. Next base: position 971 of record NW_019212149.1, on the reverse strand, counting down.
AGAGCACTTGTGTTTAAGTTTTAACAACTTTTCTGTGTGAGGGAACTCTATCCTGAGACTTGGCCAACGAGAACTTCTTTGAGTTTTAACAAATATATTGCATGTAAGGTTCTCTCTTGAAATATGGCCAAAAAGATTTCCTTGACTTTTAACAATTTCATTGTAAGTGGAAATTTTATCCTGAAACTTAACTAGAGGAAGCTTGTTTAAGTTTTAACAACTTTTCTATGTGAGGGAGCTCTATGCTGAGATTTGGCCAACGAGAACTTCTTTGAGTTTTAACAAATATATTGCATGTAAGGTTCTCTTTTGAAATATGGCCAAAAAGATTTCCTTGACTTTTAACAATTTCGTTGTAAGAGGAAATTTTGTCCTGAAACTTAGTTAGAGGAAGCTTGTTTGAGTGTTAGCAACTTTTTTTTGTATGAAGAAACTCTGTTCTGAGACTTGGCCAATGGGGGACTTATTTGAGTTTTAACAACTTTTCTGTGTGAGGGAACTCTATCCTGAGACTTGGCCAACGAGAACTTCTTTGAGCTTTAACAAATATATTGCATGTAAGGTTCTCTTTTGAAATATGGCCAAAAAGATTTCCTTGACTTTTAACAATTTCGTTGTAAGAGGAAATTTTGTCCTGAAACTTAGTTAGAGGAAGCTTGTTTGAGTGTTAGCAACTTTTTTTTGTATGAAGAAACTCTGTTCTGAGACTTGGCCAACGAGAACTTCTTTGAGTTTTAACAAATATATTGCATGTAAGGTTCTCTTTTGAAATATGGCCAAAAAGATTTCCTTGACTTTTAACAATTTTGTTGTAAGTGGAAATTTTGTCCTGAAACTTAGCTAAAGGAAGCTTGTTTGAGTGTTAATAACTTTTTTTGTATGAGGAAACTCTGTTCTGAGACTTGGCCAATGGGGGACTTATTTGAGTTTTAACAACTTCTTTGTATGTGGTAATGTTGTCCTAAAACATG
>NW_019212148.1:0-1181 GCF_002443255.2 Varroa destructor | reverse complement strand
TGAGTGTTAACAACTTTTGTTTGTATGAGGAAACTCTGTCCTGAGACTTGGCCAGTGGGGGACTTATTTAAATTTTAACTTCTTTGTATGTGGAAATGTTGTCCTAAAACATGGCCAGAAAAAACGTTTGTTTTAACCCGTTCCTTGTATTTTCCTGAAACTTAAATAGAGAACACTTGGTTAAGTTTTAACAACTTTTCTGTATGAGGAAACTCTATTTTGAGACTTGACCAACGAGAACTTCTTTGAGTTTTAACAAATACACTACATGTAAGGTTCTGTTTTGAAATATGACCAAAAAGATTTCCTTGACTTTTAACAATTTTGTTGTATGCGGAAATTTTATCTGAAACTTGGCTAAGGGAAGCTTGTTTGAGTGTTAACAACTTTTGTTTGTATGAGGACACTCTGTTCTGAAACTTAGCCAATGGGGGATTTATATAAGTTTTAACTTCTTTGTATGTAGAAATGTTGTCCTAAATCATGGCCAAAAAAAAACGTTTGTTTTAACCACTTCTTTGTATCTTCCTGAAACTTAGCTAGAGAATACTTGTTTAAGTTTTAACAGCTTTTCTGTATGAGGAAACTCTATTTTGAGGCTTGACCAACGAGAACTTGGGTTTTAGCAAATATATTGCATGTAAGATTCTGTTTTGAAATATGGCCAAAAAGATTTCCTTGACTTTTAACAATTTTGTTGTATGCGGAAATTTTGTCTGAAACTTGGCTAAAGAAAGCTTGTTTGAGTGTTAACAACTTCTGTTTGTATAAGGAAACTCTGTCCTGAGACTTGGCCATTGGGGGACTTATTTAAATTTTAGCTTCTTTGTATGTGGAAATGTTGTCCTAAAACATGGCCAAAAAAAACGTTTGTTTTAACTACTTCTTTGTATCTTCCTGAAACTTAGCTAGAGAACACTTGGTTAAGTTTTAACAACTTTTCTGTATGAGGAAACTCTATTTTGAGACTTGACCAACGAGAACTTGGGTTTTAACAAATACACTACATGTAAGGTTCTGTTTTGAAATATGACCAAAAAGATTTCCTTGATTTTTAACAATTTTGTCGTATGCGGAAATTTTGTCTGAAACTTGGCTAAAGGAAGCTTGTTTGAGTGTTAACAACTTTTGTTTGTATGAGGAAACTCTGTCCTGAGACTTGGCCAGTGGGGGACTTATTT